>NC_133618.1:386455212-386815837 GCF_048593235.1 Sminthopsis crassicaudata | reverse complement strand
AGAAACAATAAATATGAAGAACTAAGAGAAATTTGGGAATGTTTACATGAATTGATTCAGTGAAATGAGCAGGACCAGAAAAACAGTTTTCATTGTAACCACCTTAATGGAAAACGACTGAAAACCTTTAGAACTCTGATCATTATAGTCACAGCTCTTATTAAAGAGGACTGATCCTGAAATAGGACTTCCACTTTTCATCAGAGAAGTAGATTATAGGTGTAGAATGTGGTGTACAATGTCAGATATGGTTAATGTGTTTGTGTGGGACAGTGACCCTTACCCAAATTAAAATCAGAGACTCTCAAGATAAAAAACAAAAAGATTTATTGCTGTGTTGGAGAAAGGACAACTTCCAATAGACAAGATATCTTCAGTGGAAGAATGCAAAGCACACGCTGCAAACACAGGATTATAGAGACCCTAACCTGGAAGCTCCCACCCCCTTCTGGCCTTTTCTCCCATTGACTGGAGGAGTCTAGGCTTACATCCTAATGCAGAAATCTATCCAGAGGCTAAAAATATACCCCAAAAACAAAGAATACTAGCCAATGACATAATCTTTACCATATTAGGAACTTAATTCTAATGAAAAGGTGGATGGGGTACAAGAGGAGATTGTAAATTTATCTAAGATAATCAAACACCTACAGCTTTTAGCTATAGCTTGACTTGTTATTTCTTTCTTTATTTCTTTTTTTTCCTGAGGCTGGGGTTAAGTGTCAACTTGTTTTTTCGAGGTTTCAATTAGGACATAGATTGAGCCCCCATTCTAATGAGAGGTCTTCACTTAGTTATCCCATTTGTTTGTTTAAATGTATTTTGTTACAAGATAGTTTTTTATTTAGAGGAAATGGATGGGAGATGATTGGAAAGTAACACCAATATTTAAAAAATGATATCAATAAGACACTTTTAGAAACTTTAGTCACCTAGCTTTCTTTTAGGTTTTTAAGCTGTTTGAGCTTTGGCAGTGTTTAAGAAGCCAGAATATCACAGAATTCCTTTTTCTACCTTGCCTCATTCTATGATCTTGTTATTGTTCAGTTGTTTTTAACTCTTCACAAGCTCATTTGGGGTTTTCTTGGCAAAGATACTGACGTGATCTGCAATTCCTTCTCCAGTGGATTAGTTTAAATAACCTTCTCAGAATCCTTGAGTGTTCTGAGACAGGGATTTAAACTCAGATCTTGCTGATTCCAGGTCCAATACTTATCTATTGAACTATCTAGCTATTTCCCCTATGATTTTATAAATTTCTTGAGTTCTTCATCCCCTCTCTCTCTCCTCCAATGGGCTTTAGTTTTTCTCAATTAATCAACAAGGATTAATTAAATGCAAATTAAATGGATCAACTCCTATGATAGTCAATGAGGATGCAAACACATCAAATGAGAAAAAACCTTTATTATATGAATATACACACAGAATAAATGTAATAAATGTGAAGCTATGAAATACAAGGTACTTTGAGAAGGGCACTAGCAGATGGAGGAATCAGGAGATTCTTTATATAGAAATTATGCTTAAGCTATATCTTAAAGATTTAAAGTGATTATGTGAGTCAGAAGTAAGGGGAAGATACATTCCAGACATACAGGACAGCCAGGGCAAAGACACAGGGATAAGAGATCTACTGTTGTATCTGAGGAACAGAAAAAAGACAGTTTGGCTGGAAGAGGGAATAATGTAAGATGAGACTGGAAAGAGGAGTTGGGTCTAGGTTATAAAAGGTTTTAAAAGCCAAATAGAAGAGTGTCTATTTGATTCTAGAGATAATAGGGAGCAATTGAAGATTATATGAGGAGAATGGCACAATCAGATTTGTGCTTAAGATAATCACTTTGGAAGCTCTATGGAGTATGGACTGATTTGGAAAGAGACATGAATTAGGGAGACCAATTAAGAAGTTATTGCAACAGTCCAGGTAAGAGGTGATGAAGACCTGAATTGGGTGATAGCTCTCTGAAAATGAAGAAGGTGAATGAAGAGAGTGATAAACTCTGGGCAGAGATGGGTCAGTGGTTCTTTTCTGGCTGGCTGTCTCTCTATCTCTCTCCTCTTCTCTCCAAAGTACCAAGGTCAGATTCGTAGCAAATGAATTTGCCTACTCAAAGCTGTGATAAAACAAAATCTTTAATGATTAGGAAAGGGACCCCTAATTAAGAAAGGGACGCAGCAATGTCGGCAGGCAAAAGCTTCCAGGGAGAAAAGCCTATTGCAAGGAATAGAATTTTGGAGGTTCATTTTATACACAAACAGGATCATAAAACAGAGTTTGTATTTGCAAAGGACTTTTCTGCGTCCTTCGGATATAGAGAAGTTTGTATATCAAAGAAGTTCCTCAGGAGGCTTGTAAATCCTTCAAAGTTTGTATAAGACAGGAATTTCTCTTGAGGATGTAAGATTCTGTTAATTATTTGCATGTTGGGCTATCTCCCTTGACCTCTTCAAGAAGAAAGAAAGTCAGAAGTGAGAGATTTGGCAATGGACTAAATTGTGGAGTGAAGGAAATGAGTTCAGTATAATATGAAAGCAAAGACCTTGGGAGACTGGAAAAATGGTGATGGCTTCAATAGAAAAGTGGAAGTTTGGTAGAGGAATGAGTTTTAGGGGAAACTTATAGAGTTTATCTTTTAACAGGTTGAATTTAAGTTTATCTCTTGGATATCCTGTTTAAAATGTCCAATAGGCATTTGGTAATGTGGGGTTAAAGTTCAGTGTTTGGATATAAAGACTTGGGGGTCATTGGTACAATGTTGAAAATGAATCCTATGGTGCTTTATGGGTCATTATGAGAAAGATTGTAGAGAGAGAACAGGGGAGGTAGAACGGAGCCCGAGAGAATGACCTCAGAAGGTATAATCTGGATAATAAAACAGGAACAGAAACTAAGGAGGGATTAGACAAGTAATTGTAGAAACAGTTAGAGTAATATGAAATCTCAGAGAAGAGAGACTATCCAGGAGGACATGTTGGTCAACAGTGTCAGATCTAAGATATTTATCTATGACACTGATTTATATATGTAGACAGCACATTTATACCTTACATCAGTAAAATAGGAGGTGAGGTCTCAGCTAAAAGAGAATGTGGAGGTGGAGGTGTGAGAGGTTTGAGGAAAGAAGAGATTTGGAAATGCTTTGACAGAGAGTGAGATCGTATTCAATTGATGAGGAATCAATGGATTGTTTTTGTATAACTGCAGGGAGCACAGTTATAGATGAAGCTGAAGTTATAGTCTACCCAGTCAGCATAATTATGATTCCTTCAGCATCATACAAATAGGAGTAGAGGAATCAAATCATAGAAGTAATTCAGGGTTGAGATTGGGCAAGGGATGATCTGTGAAAGGCCAAGGGCAAGAAATTTGAGAGAGGAGGACAGTATAGAGTTTTATTGTCTAGACTCTGGACTCAAGATTAGGGAGGGAAAAAAGCCTTGTCAGAACTGAAGAATGGCCTAAGAAAATACTGTGGAGTGAAGGGATTGTAAATCTCCATCAGGAGAATAGGTTTAGGCAGGGTGATGGAATGATAGGAAGTTATGATCAGAAATAGGAATGTCAGAGTTTCTACTGAGAGAAATAAAACATTTGGGGGTTAGGGTGAGTATTCAGTATCCCTTTGGGGTATAGGTCAAGAAGTAGTATTGTTGAGGTTGGAAAGGAACCCTCAAAATTTGGGGTCACAGACTGGTGTCACGAGCTATCTCAAAAAAATTTTCAGGCTTGAACCCATTTCCTGGTTAAGGGGGAAATTTTATTGTAATGCCATTACATGTGGTCTAAATTCCAAGAGAATTTAGCAAAGAAACAAGCACGGAGACATATCATGTTACAGATATGCTAATTTTATGACCCAAAGGCAGGACTAAGGAGTGGTCTCTAGAATTTGGTTATCATTGACTAACAGACAGTAATGTTTATTGACAGACATTGTTAAAATAATAGTATTCTTAGGTTGGGTGTGGGAGTTCCTTGAGGTAGACACCAAAGTCAGAAGATTTAGAATTACTGACTTGTTAGAATAGAAGCCCCCCCTAATGTCAGGGACCTCAAAGTCATTGCTGTCTCCCCTGGAGGCTATATTACATCAGTATTGCTGGGTCAAAAGGCATGGAAGTAAAGAAAGAACCAAATATTTATAAAGCATTTATAAAGATACTGTACTAAGCATTTTTTTTAACAAATATTTTCACATAGTTGACATCATTATCCCTATTTTACAGTTGAGGACATTGAGGCAAACAGGAGTGTATTGTCCAGTTATAAGTATCTGAGATCTGCTTTAAACTCAGGTCTTCATCTCTCCAGGCTCAGTACTCTATCCACTAGCACTACCTAGCTGTCTAAATTAGCCTTCATTGTTTAATAGCTTTTAGGGCATTTTCCAGAATGGCTAGATAAATTCATAGTTCTATCAAAAATGCATCAATGTTTCTGTTTTCCTCCAGCCCCTCCAACATATCACTTTATTTTTAGGGTCAACTTTGCCATTCTGATGGATATAAGGAGAAATTTCAGAACTCCTTTAATTTGCATCTATTTAAATATTAGTGATTTGGAGCATTTTGACATATGGATATAGATAGCCTGGATTTCTTTCCTTGAGAACTGACTGTTTATATCTTTAGACTACTTATCAATAGGGGAATAGCTGTCATTCTCATAAATCTCAATCAGTTCTTTATGTGTCTTACAAATGAGACTTTTATCAAAGAAAATTGCTGCAATCATTTTTCCCCCAGTTAACTGCTTCTCTTCCAATCTTGGATTGGATTAATTTGTACCAAAAATATTTTAATGTTGGGTAACATCATATTGTCTATTCATCCAAAAGACAAATATGGAGACTGAGTGTGGATTGAAGCATAGCATCTTCGCCTTTTTAAAAATTGTTATTGTTTATTATTTGTTTTTTTTCCCTTCTTTCTCATGGTTTTTTCCCTTTTGATCTAATTTTTCTTGGACAACATGACAAATATGGAAATATGTTTAAAAGAATTGCACATATATTAAGTTCTATCAAATTACATGCTGTCTTGGGGAAGGAAAAGGTAAAGAAAGGAGAGAGTAACATTTGGAACACAAATGAATGTTGAAAACTATTTTTACATTTATTTGGAAAAATAAAATGCTACTTAAAAATTGTCTATTCAGTGATCCTCTTTTACCCTTTGGTTATGGACCCTTCTATTCATAGCTCTAAAAGGTAATTTCTTCCTTATTGCTCTAGACTATTTTTTTCCTTTTTAAAAGTTTTATTGTTTTTTTTTTCCTTTTTTAATCTTTACTTCCATTTTCCAGTGCCACCCTCACATGCAACCAATTGAACTTGCCCTGCTAACAAATAAATGGGTACATAATGCAAACAAATCAGTTCATTGGTATAGGTCTTCCTGATTTATTAACCAGCCTTTATCTGCTGTAGGTAGAGGTGTCAAACAGGAAGGACATCCCAAATGGGGTCCAAATCTTATTAAAATATAGTTGGGTAAATATTTAACAAAACAAATAAAAATACAGTAATGTATAGTTAAGATTAACATGTAGTTTTCCAAATCAATATGTGGCCCACAGAGATGCATGGTTTGTTTAGTCATTTTTAGCCATGTCTGACTCTTTGTGGTCCTTTTTATTTTTTGGGGGGGGTATTTTTGGCAAAGATATTAGAGTGGTTTGCCATTTCCTTTTGCAACTCATTTTATAATTGAAAAATGGCTCCTTTCTATAAATTAGACTTTTTAATATGTTTGGAAAATGACATCTTTGTTAAAGAAACTCACTGTAATTTTTTTTTCTCAGTAATGATTACTATGTATTTCTCACCACCCTATTTTCCTCCTGTTTTTTCTATTCTCTCTTTTTTTCCCTGTTCATTCTCAAAACTGTTTTGTTTCTGACTATCCTCTTCTTCAATCTACCTTCCCTCGTATCATTCCCCTCCTTTCTCTTAACTCCTTCCCTTTCTATTTTACAGTATAAGATAGATTTCTAACCCAATTGAATATGTTTATTATTCCTTCTTTGAGCCAATTCCAACGAGAGTAGGGCTCATGTGCTCCCCTCCCCACTTCTCCCATTTCCCCCTCCTCTATAAAATCTCTTTCAGGTCTCTTATGTCAGATAATTTATGCCATTTTACTTCTCCATTTCCCCTTTTCTCAGCGCATTTTTCTTTCTTATCCTTTAATTTTTTTTTTTTTTAGGTAATCATGCCATAATATTCAACTCACACCTCTATTTTCTGTCTATGTATACTCCTTCTAACTGTCCTAATATTGAGAAAGTTTTAGAAGTTATAAATATCGGTTTCCCATGTAGGAATATAAACATTTTATTCTTATCATTAAATCCTTTATGATTTCTCTTTCCTGTTTACCTTTTTATGCTTCTTTTGCATTTTGTATTTGAAAGTCAAATTTTCTATTCAGAACTCATTTTACAGATGATTGAACTGAGACAAACTAGGTTAAGTGATTTGCCCAGAATCACATTTAGGAAACATCTGAATTCAGATTTGAACTTGGGTCTTCTTGATTTCAAACCCAGCACTCTCTTGCCCCGTGTATGTAGAATTTGAGTCTAACACCAGTGCACTATCACATGCTGGTTATCTTCATAGTCAAAGAGTTTATTATTTTTGCTGTAGGGTTTTTTCCCCCAAATATCAAGCATTTTTTCCCTCTTTTCCAGGCTTAGCTCACTGTGGAATGGGATGAGGAATGGGGGTGGGGGGGAAATACAAAACTCTTGTTTTGAAGCAATGAAGCAAGGTAGCACCCTAAAAATACTCAGATTCTTGCCTTCATTTTTCAGAGAGAATAAGTACCAATATTCTTCTTGGGAGAGGGGGGAAGGAAGGGCAAAGGGGGGGAAAAAGAGCTGGAGGAATCTTTCATCTCCAGCCAAGTACGAAGAGCTTAGATTCTTTGGCTCTTCTCCAAAAGTCAATAAAGAATACAATACAAGCCTTATCTTCCCAGAGAGACCCAAGGGCTAAGTTGACCCTGCTGAGATTTGAACCTGTGGCCTCTGCTTGGCATTTTAGGTCAGATGAAAACTGATACTGATATGACTGATGTTCAGGCAGTGCAGCTCCAGGGAAGAGAACATGAAAAACATCTCCGAGCCACGCAGAGTGCGAGCCTGTCTCTGGCTGTGAGCCCCTCAGACCCAGGGAGAGAGCATCTGTTTCTGTGTTGTCATTCCTAGGAGCTTCCTTCCCCCTTCTCCCCCTCCCCTGCCAGTTGCCAGGAGATACAAGAGCTAAAAAGGAAGAGTAAGGGGAGGGAGACACATGTCATCCACTAAGGCTGAGTTCCCCAAAGATTCATCCCTGCAGTCCAAGATCACCTGAAGCTAACCTCCTTCATGGATGGGCTTTACTTGAGTTGGACCAATAATGACAGATGTACTACAGTGTCCCTTCTTCACAGTTGCTATTTAACTGTTGGGCTATTTAACCATTTGGATTTGTTTACTTCTCACTCTTGTTTCATCCTTCTCTTGCTTATTCTTCATCATCAGGCTCTACAGACCCAATTCAATTTAATTCAGCAAATAGTCATTGGATATCTATTAGCTACAATGGTGGGGTCCAAGTCATCTTGTTTCGAAAACTTACTGTTCCTTTGAAAGATAGGATCATAGGATTATTGATCCAGAGGTGGAAGGGACCTCAGAGGCCATTTACTAACTTTATAATTTTACTGGATGAGGAAACTGAGTTTTGGAGGGATTAAACAATTTCCCCAAAGTCATATACCTAGTTAAGTGTCAGAGGTAGGATTTGAATTCAGGGCCTCTGACTTCAGAGTCGGTGTTCTAGATATTGAAATAATGTGAGTTTCTTGTGCTCCAAAACCTTCTTCTCACTTAAACCCTTCTTTTTAGTGTCCTTCCTTCTGTCTAACTCTTCCTGGTGTTCTTACCTCAAGCTCCTAGGCCTTTCATTTCATCCCAGCTTCCCTGGGGACTCTGTATCCCTTGCATCTCTATGAACACATCCTCCTTTTTCAGATCCCTCCACAGGCTCCTCTCAATTGCTTTCCACATCACATTTACCTCCTATCCTTTTCCTCCCAGAGTTACCACATCTCCAGTTCTGAAGCAATTATTTCTTTTATCTCCTTTGACTCCTGGAAAAAAAATGCTTCTGACTTCTCCCGCAGGCATTTTCTCCACCATAGTCCTTGAACCTAGAATACTTTTTTTCCCCCACTTAACAAGCTTTTGTTCTACCTTCAAACTCCTCCTCAGAACTTGTTTCTTACAAGTCCTTCCTGTGCCATTTGTTAGCTAAATGACCTTGCACAAGTGATTTTATTTTTCTGGACCTGTTTCTTGATTAGCAAAATGAAAGTCTTTGGCCCAATAAAGTCTAGCTTTAATATTCTATTCTATGGTCATCTTCTCTCATTTCTCCTCTCATTCTTCACTATCATAGCTTTTCTCCAGTAATTTACCCAAATGAATGTTTGAGCTTGCCCATATATACTATAACTTTTTTTTTTCCTCACAGTGACTGATAGTGCTATCAGTTAGCTGTTGGCCACTATCAAAAGATTTATCTATCTAGAGCTCTCTAAATTTAAAAAAAAAATCTTTCAGTTTGGTTTAGCTAGCTATACATACCTGATTAGATTTCCCTATGGGATGTCATCCATTCGTCTGATCTCTGGCCCTTTTCCAGGACACTAGGGTCTAGCCAACATGGGCATCTTGCCATTTGCTCTATTTCCACTTGTTCTTCACCGCAAGGAGCAATGACCTTCTGGACTTCAGAGATTTTGCACCAATCCCTCCCCAAGGAAGTTAATTCTGCTTTGGAAGGGCCCTTGCTTTTGATTGGAAGATGAGGAAATTAAATCATACTTCAGCTCTATATAATCAGCCAGGCCCTGGATGAAGCCTCATTCCATCCAGTCATTCTGGCTCCAGCCCCTGACCGGGACATTAGGAAGTTAGTCAGCACATACATCTGGACATCTGCCCCTCTGGAGGCCTCAGGCACAGCCTTTCCTGTTTACCTTATACCTATGATTCAGGAGAAAATAATCTAAAATCCTCATTACCATAGGAGTAGGCATAGGTTTCCTAGGCTGAAGCTTTTTTCCCTGGTTTACATTCCCAGAAACCTCACAAAATGTCCACATCCATCCTATTCCTCCAAAGTCCCATTCTACTGTATGGTCTTCTTCTCTTATGGGAAGGCCTGATTCTGTTGTTGACAAAGTACCCTTTATATTGGACTTCTTCTCATGCTTCTTTCATCTCCTAAGGGTTATCAGAAAACACCTGGTTCTCTTTGGCAGCCAGTCCAGGGGTGACCTGGATATGTACCCTTTCTCCCCCTTCCTAACACACTGGGCCAGGCAAGCTATGATTCTTGTTATTTACAGGAACTTTCAGGCCTTCCTTCCCCTATCACTCATTCAGGAACCTATTCTCCTTGGAAATTCAATTTATACAAACACATGAGCTTATTTAGGTCCTGGTGTGGGGCTGGCAATCTGCCCTCCAAATCCAGCCCCTTAACTTGTGAGTTGCAAATGACCTCTTGAAGTCCCTTCATATATTATACCTTTGTTCACTGATCTCTTCAACTCCCATGATCCTTCAGTTCAAACATTTGCTCCAGCTCAACCATGTGCTAGTTGGGAAATACCCTTGATCTCATCAGCATCCATAAGTGGTCCATATCCACAATCCATAACTCGATATGTAAATGTAGCTCAAATACTCTCATTGGAGAAGTAAATTAAAGTGAGAACATGACCTGGGATGATGTGTTTCTAAAAGTTTCCTGACTTCCTCTCCTCTTCTAAAACTCTTATTCTTCCCCACTTCAATCTTCACCCTCTTGTTTTGCAGATGAAAAAATGGAAGTCCAAAAATGTTGGTAGGAGGATAAGTGATTCACTCAGAAGCTCATCCGTAGGAAGTGGCAAAGCCAGGATATCCCTGGTCTCTTCTCCATTGCTTACAAACATCATCATCCTCAATAACAATAGCATTTATATAGAGCAGCTAGATGGCACAGTGGATAGAGCGCTGGGTCTGGAGATGGCAAAACAATCCAAGATCTTTGTCCAAAAAATCCTAAATGGGGTCACAAAGAATTGGACACAAGTAAACAACACAAACATTTATGTGACATTTACTGTCTGTGAGGCACTGTGCTAAGTACCTTATGCTTATTATTTTATTTAATTCTCATAATTCGAGGGAGTGCTATTGTTATCCCATTTCACTGATGAGGAAACTGATTAAATGACTTGCTGGAAGTCACATAGCTAGTATGTCAGGTGACAGATTTGAATTCAAGTCTTTGTGATTCCAGGCCCAGCACTCTATTCACTGCACTAGCTATCTGCCCCAGATTTTCTTCAGTCTTTAAAAACAAAAACAAAAACCTACTTCACTTGTCTCCACTATTCTTTCAAATTATTGTCCTATATCTTTCATCCCTTTCACAGGCAAAGTTATAGGGAGGAAAAAAAAAAAACCAACAAACCCTTTACATTCCCTGCTTCCACTTCTTATCAAACACTCATTTATCAGCCCCTTGGCTTCACCATCTGCCTTCACTCTCCACCACTCAACTAAAACTGCTCTCTCCAAGGTCACCCATAACCTTTTTATCGCTGAGCACCATTACCTTTTTCCAATACTCTTCCTTCTTGGTCTCAAAAATCCTTCTTGGATTTTGAAAATTGGAAGGAATCTCAACTCATACGTAGTTCAATTCATACACAAAAAGAATCCCATGTAAAAAATGGATGTATATGTCCAACTTAAATAAAATAAAATAAGAGAATCCCACCAAACATATCTAAGAAGCATCTATCCAGTCTCTGCTTGGGGATCTCCAAAGAGGAGGGAAGGAAGAAAGGAATAAGCATTTCCTGAGCTTCTATGTGAACTGTGCTAAGTACTTTAATATCTTGAATAATATCTTATTAAATATTAATTTAAATATTATCTTATTTGGAAATTTAGGCACACAGAGATTACTTGATTTATCCAGATAGGGTCACATAAATAGTAAGGATCTGAGGCTAGATTATTTTTTTTCTCAGAAGACTAAAATCCCAGTTAAGTAACATGCCTAGCACTGCCCAGCTGTCTGAAGTTAGAATTGAACTCAGGGTCTCCTGACCTGGGAAGGAAGGGGAGATAGAATACTCTATTCATTGGGCTACCTAATTCTCTCTGAGCTTACCAACTCTCTAGGCAGTCCATTCCACTTTTGAAAAGCCCTAATCATTAGAAAGTTTTATCTTAATATCAAGCCTCTTTGCAGCTTCTACACATTGATCCCAGTTCTGTTCCCCTTTTAGACCAAGTGGAACAACATTAATTCTTCATCCAGATGATTGATAGTTTTTCAAATACTCAAGGCAGCTCACATTACCCTTGACATAATGGTGATGGCAGTGGTGATTGGGGGTGGTGGGGAGAAGACTTTAGGCTAAACATTACTAGTTCTTCCCTTCTTTTTTAAAAATCAATCTTGAAAAAAGATTTAAGACTAAATACAAAATAAGAAAACAAATAGAAAAAAAGAGTCAGAAAGGAAAAAAAAAACAATTATCGTGTGTGCAGCAGAATATTAGAGGATTCAAAACTACTTTTTATCCCATTTTTAAACAAAAAATCATTATTCATCTATTTTCAACATTCATTTATTTTCATTTTTTTTAAATTTAAAGCTTTTTATATTTTCCAGAAAATGCATAGATAGTTTTCAACATTAACTCTTGCAAAACCCATTGTTTCATTTTTTTTTCTCCCTCCCTTTCCCCCATCCCCTTTCCTAGGTGGCAAGCAATCCAAAATATGTTAAACATGTGCAGTTCTATACATATTTCCACAATGATCATGCTTGCACAAGAAAAAAAATCAGATAAAAAAGAAAAAAATGAGAAAAAAAATAAAAAGCAAGCAAACAACAACAAAAATTGAAAACACTATGTTGTGTTCCACACTCAGTAACCACAGTCCTCTCTCTGGGTGTAGTTGGCTTTCTTCATCACTGAACAATTGGAACTGGTTTGAATCATCTCATTGTTGAAGAGAGCCATATCCATCAGAATTGATCCGTAGTATACTCTTGTTGCCATGTATAATGATCTCCTGGTCCTGCTCATTTCACTCAATATCAGTTCATGTAAGTCTCTCCAGGCCTTTCCGAAATCATCCTGCTGGTCATTTCTTACAGAACAACAATATTCCATAACATTCATATACCATAACTTATTCAGCCATTCTCCAATTAATGGGCATCCATTCAGTTTCCAGTTCCTTGTCACTACAAAAAGGGCTACACATTTTTGTACATCAACATTTTTTTTAAATTGCATTCTGATTTCTCTTTCTTCCTCTCACTCATCCCCTACTTACTAAGAAGGCAAGAAATATGATATAAATTGATCCTCAAATGACACAGACTCAAGGTCCTTCACCCTACTGGTTATCATTCTCTGGGCACTCTCTATCTCATTGCAAATGACTTTCAAATCTACTCATCCAGCCTTCATTTCTTTCCTGAAGGCCAATCTGCATCTCCGACAATTTACTAGATATCTCTACCTGGGTATAACATAAGCATTCAAATTCAACATATTCTACACTAAACTCATTATCTCCCACCTGTATAGAGATAGCCAGAATGGGAACATGATCTATGATTCCACAGGAGATTGAAAACCATCTTGTGTAAAGGTAAACAGCAAAAAAATCCTCCAATCATCCCATGGGAAAACATGCATGTGACCCTGGCCCACGTTGTTCTGTTTCTTTTTGCTGAGGCAACTGGGGTTAAGTCACACAGGGTCACACAGATAGGAAGTGTTACATGTTTGAGGCCAGATTTGAATCAGGTGCTCCTGACTTTAGGGCCAGTGCTCTATCCACTGCACCACCTACCTGTCCCTGTTCTGTTTCTATATTACACCTAAGCCCAGGCTTGATGGTAGAATCCATGATGTTACTTTGGCCTTTTTTTGAGTAAACTCCTCCAATTAACCTAATTAACCCTAATGAAATCTATTGATAACCAATTGGCAAAGAGCCCCACTTTCTTTGGTGTCTCACATTCTCTTGAATGCTATGCCGCATTGCACTCGATATAATTAGGGCAGATCAGATTTTTTCCCCTCACATCCTACTCTATCTCCTCCCTCCTGCCAAACCCAACCATTTTCCTAATAATTTCTTTCAAGACGACCACCGTTATTCTAGCCAACTAAGAATTACTCTAGGCTCTCTACTCAGTTACTTCTCATATCCAATCAATTGCCAAAATCTTTCCATCTCATTCAGATCCTGATCATTTCCTTCTTGGATTCTTGCAGTAGCTTTTTAATTAATTTTAATTAATAATTAATTCATAATTTAATTAAAGCTACTTTAATTGACATAGCTTGCTTGAATCCATTTTCTTCCCTCTCCAATCCATTCTCCAACCAACTGCCACACCAATATATCTAAAATGCAGGTCTGATCATGTTCCTCCCCTTTATAAGAATCTTCTGTGGTATTCTCTGCCTTTAAGAGAAAAAAAAAAAAAAAAAAAAAAAATATATATATATATATATATATATATATTTGATTGATAGATAGCTTTTTCTGTTTAGCATTTTAAACCCTTATTAACAATTCAGTTCCTGCACATCTTTCTAGATTATTTACATTTATTATCCCTCACCTTGGTAACCAGATGGTACAGGGAATAGATTTTTAAGCTTGGAATCAGGAAGACATGAATTCAAATCTAGTATCAGACACTTATTAGCTGTGTGATGCTAGGCAAGTTCTTTATTTCTTTTTTACCTCTAAATAGAAATGATAACAATAGTCCCTATTTCATAGGATTGTTGAGAGGACCAAATGAGATAATATCTTTTTTCTCAGTAGTATTTTGTTTTTCCAATTACATGTAAAGATAGTTTTTGACATTCATTTTTGTAACATTTTGAGTTCCAAATTATTCCAAGCCCTTTTCTTTTCTCTTGGGTATACCCATGTCAAAAACAAAACAAAAAAAGGGTTTTAGGACCCAACATACATGGTACACTGTTGGTAAATAGCTGCTACATTGCTCACACAGTCTGGCAAAAAGTGTTATCAAACTATAGGTCATTCAAAAGTCAATTATAATGGCCCTAAGCTACATTTCATTTACTTTTTTTTTTTTTTTTTTTTGCAAGGCAATTAGTGTTAAGTGACTTGCTCAGGGTCACACATCTAGGAAGTGTTTAGCATCTTAGTCCATTTTTTAACTCAAGTTCTCTTGACTTCAAAGTCAGTGCTTGTAAGGGCTCTGAAACTCTTGAGTCAATGCACTGAGATGGGATGATCGAGTACTTGAAACTAATTACTGATTGGACATGCTTAGAACCTGGACAAAATTTGTTGTGGCTTTCTGAATATAGTGATCTCTGTAGGATACAAGCCCATCAAAATAATCATAGTGGAGTTAATCCTCCAATCACCTATGACCAACTATGCAGACATTTCAGCACAGATTAATTACCCCTTAGCAGCATATGAGCAAATTGCTGCTATCAAAGCATAGGCTTTTCTCCTGGGTAAAAATGATAAAGGTGAGGCCTTCACAAAAATTGCACAAGGGCCAAATGGACCCTTTGCTGATTTTGTGGGACGTTTGCAGACAGCTGTCATTCCTACAGGGGAAGAACCCTTGTGGTTTGAGACCAAATGAAATTTGGCAAATGGATGTGACTCATTATAAATCTTTTGGTCATCTGTCTTTTATCCATGTTGTGATAGATACCTTTTCAGGATTCACTTTTGCATTACCAGAGCAAAAGAGACAACCTGAGTTATACAAGCATTTGCAATTATGGGTGTGCCACAAGCAATAAAAACAGACAATGGACCTTCATATACTTCTAAACATTTTGCATACTTTTGTGCACAGTATCAGATTTTACACACCACTGGCATACCCTTTAATTCTCAAAGATAGGCAATAGAAGAGAGAAGAAAGAGACATTAAGACACTCCTCCAAAAACAAAAGAAAGGGGAAGCCACGGTAACCCTAGAGAACTTCTAAATCTAGCCCTTTATACTATTAACTTCTTGATTTTTGACAAAGATGCACTGGCTATGGCAGACAGGTTTTATAACCCGTTGGAAGGGCAGTGTCCAGTGCGAGCAGCTCCACTATCTTTAGATAATCTCCAGGTGATGTGGAAAGATCCAGAAAGTAGTGAATAGAAGGGACTAGATAGGCTAACTGCTTGGGGGAGAGGGTTTGCTTGTATCTCCACAGATGGAGAAGGAATCAGATGGGTGCCAACGAGATGTATTTGCCTTGCCCATTGGAGAGAGACAGAGCAGACCCTTGAAATGAAGGAGAAGACCCAAGAAACATCGGGTGGTTCCATTGCTGACTGTGCCCACCACTGAAAGAGCCTGGCAGTTGTGGTGTTTGACTCATGGACATCAAAAATTGTTAGACTTCAAAATCCTTCAGGAATCATTGGAATCCCTGAGACATGATAAAACTATTGTAGGACTTCAAAACCCTCAGGAATCATTGGATTCTCTGAGACATGATAAGATTGTTGTAGGCCTTGAAAACCCTCAGGAATCATTGGATTTCTGAGAAATGATAAAGCTGTTACAGGACTTCAAAATCTGCAGGAATCATTGGATTCCCTGACACGTGAAGCAATGGACAATAGATTGTTTTTGGACTATCTCTTGGTTGCTGAAGGAGGCGTGTGTGTGATTGTTGTTTACATACCCTACTTCTAGGACTTCTGGGAATCTTTTACAACACCATGTTGATCTATATTGTTTGTTATGTCACTACTTGCATGTACAATTCATGTTTGTTACACCACATTGAGCCTGCACTGGTTGTGGGGGAATCATCACTAATAGCCTGTGTGTTATTGCTATGTGCTTGTGCAATGCTTCTCATGCTGATGGTCTGTGCATACCTGTCTCTAATAAGACCCTTTAGCCCAGAAACCCGCTAGCAATCCCCATTTCCCTTTGGTGCTTTTCATCTCCCTTTCTGAGAAGTCAGAGATGGCATGACCACCTGTGTTCTAAAACAAAAGAAAGTGGGAGATGTGAAGGGCTGAAATGCTTGAGCCAATGCACTGGAGCACTTGAGGCTAATTACTGATTGGACAATACTCTATAAGAATATGCTTGGAAAATGGCCCTTCCCACTATCCTGTGTTAGCCCAGTCGTTTGGTGTATACAGAGAATTGTGGGAGGGACTAGGAGGTGCAAGGAGACTACCTAGGTCACACAGAGAGAGAGAGAGAGAGAGAGAGAGAGAGAGAGAGAGAGAGAGAGAGAGAGAGAGAGAGAGAGAGAGAGATGAGGGAGTGAGGTCACGGAGATTCTACATGTCCACTCTCTTCACTTCTACCACTAAAGACCAAGAATAAAGACTTTTGCTTATCCTGACTCTGGCTGATTCTGAGTCCAGGGTACTAACATGGTGGCCACAAGTGCTCTATCTATCATGTCATTTAGCTGCACCCATTCATTTGCTTTTCCTCAAAAATACTTTGATTATTCTTTTAGAAAATAAAAAAAAACAAACCCAAAAACAAATTATGGCATATGAATGTTATGGAGTATTATTTTTCTATAAGAAAAAATCAGCAGGATGATTTCAGAAAGGCCTAGAGAGACTTACATGAACTGATGCTAAGTGAAGTGAACAGAACCAGGAGATCATTGTACATGCGGTGTACATATCTATACATCAATATGCGATGATCAATTCTGCCAGATATGGCTCTTTTCCACAGCAAGGTGATTCAAGCCAATTCCAATGGTACTGTGAAGAAGGGAGCCATCTGCATCCAGAGAGAGGACTTGTGGGGACTGAGTGTGGATCACAACATAGCATTTTCACTTTTTAAATTGTTTTTGCTAGCTTGTTTTTTCTTTCTTTTTTTTTCCTTTTTTGATCTAATTTTTCTTGTATAGCATGATAATAGTGTGTATATATATATTCCACAATAGTGGAAATATGTATAGAAGGATTGCACATGTTTAAAAGGCATTGGATTATTTGCCATGGTGGGGGAGGGAGGGAGAAAAAATTTTGGAATACAAAATTTTTCAAGGGTAAATATTGAAAATTATTCACATGTTTTGAAAAAAAAATTAAAAAAAAAAAAGGCCCTTCAAATCTGACCTGGATACCATTTCACTACCTTCCTTCTGTTAATTTTTTCTTTTTTACCCTGGATATAATTTGCTTTGTATATATTTATTTTTATATTGTCTCTTCCACTAGATGGTAAGCTCCTTGAAGACAGGGGCTTTGGGCTCTTTTTGTATAGTCACTTCATAAACATTGATTAATTGATTGATTCTCAACAGGGCATATTCCATACGACAGGTTTCATTTGAAATCCCATTTTCAAAGGGGTCTCAGTGGGTACCAGCTGTGTTGTCTGTTTAAGTCTGAAAGAATCCAGTGGAAATCAGTTACAAATCAGAGCCCTGAATAGTGAAAGCCATTCCTTTTCCTTGGCATTGTTTGATGTTCAAAAGGGTGCCTTATCATCACACCTCCACCCTGTGTACAGAAATCACTGGTGATGTCAACACTTTCTGTTTACTAGGGCAGGCTCAGCTTTTTTAATAGTATAGTACATAAGAGTACAGAGAGAAATCTCAGCTGCCTATCATAATAAAGATCCTTATTTCTTTTAGGAAAGAAGCTTCTTGTCTGTCACTCTGAGGGCGAGCTGTAACTAGAAATGGTTTTTTTGCACTGGAGAAAAAACAGTTCTGGGAAGGGGTGGGTGGAAAGGGGGGAAGTTGGCAGGGGGCAGTTTAGCTGGGTGAAATTGTGTTGAAGGGGGCATTTTGCATCCTGATCCTGTAGAATCAGGCTCAGGATTTAGGGAGGGAAGGATGGACTGACAAGAGGGGCTCTGTGGCAAAAGTCCCCCCCCCCCAAAGGTAGTAGATGAGGTCAGGAACATGGTGTGAGAAAATGATGAACTTAGAGTCACATTCCCACTATGTCAGGTAATATAACCTGTGTGACCTTGGTCCAGGGACTCACTTCTATAGTTCCCACTTGCCTCATCTGTAAAATGAGGGGATTGGATTAAATGACCTCTAAGATCCTATTCAACTCTAGAACCATGATCTTATGGTCCGGTGACATTTGATGCAGAGTAGTAGAGGCAAGGGTTGAGGACAGAAATCCACCCCAATGTTGGCACTCTGGGGAAAAGCCCTGATTTCCTGGCTCTCGCTAAAGCTCTGCTCTGAAGTAACCTCTCATTCAGTGGTGTCAAATTAAAAAACGGATCCCTACAGGCTTATATAATGACTTAGAAAAACACAAATTACCCAAGTTATATTGTATTTTCATTTTATTAAATATTTTCCAATTACATTTTAATCTGGTTCAGTCCCTATTCTGAGTTTTGCTGACTACTTGTGAGTTTGACAGCTCTATAATTGTTATTTTTCAGCATGTCCAACTTTTCGTGACCCCATTTGGGGGTCTTGGCAAATGTACTGCAATGGTTTGCCATTTCCTTCTCCAACTCATTTTACAAATGAGGAAAACAGGATTAAATGGCTTGCTCAGTCACACAATTGGGAAGTATCTAAGGCTATATTTGAACTTAGGAAGTCCAGTTTTCCTGACTTCAGGCCCAGCACCCTATCCACTGCACCACTCAGCTGTCACCTTGCTGTCCCCTCTGCAATTGTACTTTCTTTTTCTCTTCTAGATTTTCTTAGAAATATTAAAGGCAGCCTATTTGTTCAAAATAACATTGGAGAGCTTGATCCAGGCCCAATTCTCTTACTACCTAGGGATTTTTGGACAAATCATTTCACTTCCTTGGAGTTTTACAAATTATATCATCTCCATCTCACTATAAATTCCATCATCCAGCTAAGGTCTACAGCTTCCCAATGGGTTGTTTGTGCCTACATGAATGTGTACACAATTTCCTCCTAGAGAAGCTTTGCCAGATTAAATCTATCCCACTCTGTTCGTTCCAAAGATTTAATAATCACCAGGAAAAATAGAGAGACATATAAGGGAGTTTGGATATCAAAGCTAACCCCCCCCCCTATAGATTAGTAAAGTGAGTATATGTGTCCAACCCTTGAGGCAAAAGCTCACTCCTGATATGAAGGAACAAGGTTGAATCAGGGGATCACTCACTTCTCTGGCATATTGACTACCAATGGCACTTAGGAACTTCACTAACTGCCACTGCTTTAGCAAAGGTGGCTTCTAGCTCCCCTTATAAGCATTCGAGGACCCAAAGCTTCCAAAAAAAGAGAACAGTTTTATTTACACAATAAATCACACAGAAAGAGTTCACAATCAAGCCTTTATAGATATAAAAAGTTCTCAATGGGACACCTCCTCTAGAAACATGTTTATAACATAGCACTATCCTGGATAGGGTCCCAGAAAGGTGAGGCTCTCAGGTTTATTCTTTCATGTCAGTATTTTGTATGTACTAGATTATTCTTTCTTTCTTTTTTAAAATATATTTTTTAATTTTACTTAAAAAACAGAAAAAGAATACAAATAACAAATAAATAATAACACAAATACAAATAAAACCAAGCAATAAATAAAATAAAACAACCTAAATTACAATAAACAAGCAAAAACAAATAAATAAAACAAAAGAAAACATTGTCATGTATCCAGCAGAACATTAGGGAGGATTTAAAAATACATAGCAATAAATTACTGAATCAAGAAAGTATATATATTAATTAGATTGTTCATAAATGGTATAGTGGATAGAACACTAAAGGGGGAATCAGGAAGACCTGAGTACAAATGTGGACCCAGACATTTACTAGTTGTGTGACCCTGGGTAAATCACTTGACCTGTTTCCTCATTTGTAAATGAGCATAATAGCTTACTTCCCAAGATTGTTGAAAGGATCAAATGAAATAATATTTGTAAAGTACTATATATTTTACTATATGTACTGTTATTTTATCATCTGCTTTCCTCTGCTGCTCTCCATTTTCAGGAGCTATTCTAAGTCCTTCTTACCTTTTCTGTGTTCAAACAACATTCACAATAACTACAATAATGTAAAGGGAAACAGCACTAAGAGGCAGCAGAACACAGATAAAAGCTAGTGACCAAATCTTGGTTGGGTTCTAGGGAACTGATAATAGGATACGTTTGCCTTTGATAAACAGATGGAGAATTCTCTGTAGAATGTTGTATGCATTGTACTTGTAGTCAGTTGTTTTTTTTTTCCGATACAAATGAGGGGTTTAGTGGGGATTGGAATATTGGGAAAATGACAGTAGCATAAAAAAATAAAAGGCACAATAAAACTTCTTAAAAGTAAACATATAGACAAGCAGGATAATTTCTGAAAAATTTGAATTTATATGAACTGATGCATAATAAAATGAACAGAATCAGAATGTTATACACAGTAATAGCAAGATTATACAATGATCAACTCTGAATGACCTAACTATTTTTAGCAATATAATGATCCAAGACAATTCTGAAGGACTTATGATGATTTTTTCCCAAGGAAAAAAATACTGATAAAGAATGAAGCATACTGTTTAAACTTTACTTTTCCTGTGGTTTTTTTTTTCTTTGTGGGTGGATCTATGTTATCTTTTGTAACATGGCTAATATGGAAATATGTTTTGCATGACTACACATGTATAATCTATATTAAATTGTTTACTTTCTCAAGGAACAGGGGGGAGAGAAGTTGGAATCCCCATTTTTTGAAATGTTATGAAAAAATATAATTAAAAAGTAAACATATACACACATTAAAAAAAAAAAAAAACCCAAAGGCTGCATGAGTACTCATGGAATATTAAAAGACCTAGAGGAATTCCTCCAATGCACTGGGCAGATATTCTAGGGAAGTCTATTATACAGAAGAAAAAAAAATTACACAAGAGGAGAAGACATCTGTATCACTGAAAGATACATAAAATGGATATATACATTGGTGAGATTCTAGGTCCATTGAAAAATTGAAGTATAAGTTTAATTTGCTTATCTACCTTCAAAAAATTGATTCCTATACTGTGTCCTTCAGTATTTTTAATAATAATTACACTGTCGTTGCTCGGTCATTCAGTTGCATCTCATTTTTTATCACCCTGTGGACCATAGCACATCAATAATGGTGGGGTTGAGGGACAAAGATATTAGAGTGATTTGCCTTTTCCTTCTCTAATGGGTTAAGACAAATAAAGGTTAAGTGAATTGCTCAAAGTCACACAGATGGTAATTGTCTAAGACCAAATTGGAACTCAGGTCTTTTTGATTTCAGGTTCAGCACTCTCTCCACTGTGCCTCCTTACTGACTCTTTTTGGTACCCATAACTACATGGTTTATAGAAGAATATAGAAGAAGATAGGAGAATGTTCGATTTAACCTTTATTTCATATGAAATTTAAGCCTCAAATATCTAGACAAATATGCTCAAAGTTAGGCAACAAGAAAAATGAACTAAAAGTTCTAATACACAGAGACAGATTTGACTTAATAGATATGTCTAAAACTTGGTGGGATGAAACCCATGTCTGGAACAAATAAAAAGAAAATGGGTGTAATAATACTGTCTAATAAGATAGAAGAATAAGAAGAATCAAGGATTAGAGGGGGAAACAGTGGAATGAAGATCAGTGGTGGGAGGAACAAAAATGATTTAGTCTTCAGAGTATCCAACAGACCACTTGAACAGAAAGAGGAAATAGATGAAAAATTCAGGAAATAAATCACAAGTCTGGTAAAACATAAAATATAGTAATGATGGGAGAAATCTGCTGGGATTCTTTAATAAAAGCAGAATAAATGATGTGGGATTTTTTTTTGCATTATCTTAATATTTTCAATCTTAAAAAAGTGAAGGATAAAGGGGAAGAGGAGGGAATTCTCTTCTAGATAAGGATTTCACTAATAGGGAAGAATTTATTGCTGAGGTAAAAATGATATCTTGAGGGAAAATGACCACACCCCACTAGAATTTGTGATAGAGAAGAAAACAAAAGCTAGATGAAATCAAACATGCACTCTAACTTTTGAGAGAGAAGATTTCAATGGCTTTAGAGGAATGATGGGTAAAATACTTTAGATTAACACTCTATAGGGAAAATTAGCTTACAAGAATGGAGAACGGGCAAAAATGAAATTATTTTTTATTATTAATTTTATAATTATAATTTTTTTTTGACAGTACATATGCATGGGTAATTTTTTTAAATAACATTATCCCTTGTATTCATTTTTCCAAATTTTCCCCTCCCTCTCTCTACTCCCTCCCCTAGATGACAGGCAATCCCATACTTTTACATGTGTTACAGTATAACCTAGATACAATATGTGTGTAAATCCAATCAAAAATGAAATTCTGAAAGCAACAAATATACTTCTGAAAGGCACAAAGGAAAATCATTCTGTTGAAGAGAAACAACAGTGGTTTTCTGAACAGACCAAAATGGATAACCAGGATACTAAGAAGCCAATTTACATATTTTTAAAACTTATTTATTTTAAAAATAATAGCTTTTGATTTTTAAAATACTTGCAAAGATAGTTTTCAATATTCACCCTAGTAAAATTTTGTGTTCCAATTTTTTTCCCTTCCTTCCTTGCAGTCCATTCTCTCAAACAGCAAGTAGTCCAATATGTTAGACATGTACAATTCTTCTATACATATTTCTATATTTATAATGCTGCACAAGAAAAATCAGATCAAAAAGGGAAAAATATGAGAAAGAAAAAAAAAAAGAAAGCAAATAACAACAAAAAAAGTGAAAATGCTATGTTGTGATCCACATTAAATTCCCATAATCCTCTTTCTGGATGCAGATGGCTCTTCTCCATTACAAGGTAATTGGAAATGTGGGAAAGAGTCATGTCTATCAGAATTGATCATTACATAATCTTTTGGTTCTACTCACTTCACTTAGCATCAGTTCATGTAATTCTCTCCAGGCTTCTCTGAAATCATCTGATCACATTTGATCTGTGATCAATGGATCATTTCTTATAGAACAAAAACATTCCTTAACATTCATACACCATAACTTAGTCAGCCATTCCCCAGCTGATGAACATAGACTCAGTATTCTCAGGTACTAAAAGCGCTGGTGGCTGTGAGAGTTACTGTCTTGATATTTGAAAGACTGTGGGGAAAAGGAAAAGTACTCCAGAACTGGAGAAAGGGATTAGTTCCAATTTTGAAGAAGAAGAAAAAAAAAAAAAGCAGAGGGAAGGAGAGATAGGTTATTGAACTTGAGTTTAATTTCTGAGAATATTCTATCAGAGATCAATACAGAGATGGTTAGGAGCATCTAGAAAATAAAATGGTAATCATCAAATGGTAACTCTCTATTTTCCATTAGCAGCTCTGCTTGGTTTTGACTCTAAGGAATGCCATGCCTTATCCAAGGAGAAGATGATCACCTGAAATTTCATTACCATATCGATTTATTCAGTTTTGTATACTCAATGTCTTCTCAACTCCCTTAGCTTCCTCTTCTCTCTGATTGTACTTGTATGATTGGAATGGGGAGCTGAAGCTCGGATCTAAACTTTTCAGGTAATTCTCCATTTTCCATCAGCAGCTCTGCCTGAATATCCTAGCAGCCCAGACTTATCTCGCCCCTGCTTTTCAGTTTTCTTCTTTTTTGGTGTTGTTTTCTGCTATTACATAGTAAGCTCCTTAAGGGCAGGGGACATTTGTATCCTTTGTGCTTGCTCTCATCCTTCTTCTTCTCTCCCTCCTTTTTCTTCTTCTATCCACATGGGGAACCATTCCTTACCTACAGGTGCTCTATTCAAAGGAATATAAATTTTTATCACTTAATACTTCACAAGATACTTAGGATTTGGGAGGCTAGATTGTTTTTTTCTTCCTTATTTATTTTGTCATTGGGTTGTTTTTGTTTTGTTTTGTTTTTGAAAATGCTGGGATAATTAAGTTTTTTGTTTCATGTACTTTTTCATTTATGATTTCTTGAAATATAGATCTTAAAAACCAGGCGTTGATAAAGCCCATTGGGATTCAAATGGAGTTACCTGATTATATTTTTGAACCCAAATTACTCTGGCTTTCTCTGATTGACCAATCATAGGCTCCAGTCCAAGCATAACTTACGCTTTGGCTTTTAATGACTCCGAGTGAGCATAAAAAGCAATTGTTTAGTTCTGGCCAAAACTGAGGGTCTTCCACTTCCCAGATGGATACTTTTGTGAAGGCAAACTAGACCATCTCAAGTCTCAATTCTTACCTAGTCTTTAATTACTGAATGGGAGTTGCCTCAGACAAACTGAGACCTGTTAAAGACCTTAATTTAAAAAGATTAAGGTCTCCCACTGCATGCTGGGTCATTACCAGTTGCCTTGACCTATATCTTGTCACTGGTCTTTGATGACTGGAGGAGAGAGTGAGGTTGATGATTTTTGCATAATTCTGCCTTAAACTCAATTTAATTCCAAGAAATTACTTCCCTGATAACATTGGTTCACTTGGAGAACAAAGAATGATCAACAATAATCCTCAGTGTTTAGCACAGTTTTCTGGCACATTGTAGGCACTTAACAAATATTTATTGAATTGAATTGATTACAAAGAGTCATCCAGGAGAAGATGATAAATGAATTAGATAAACATAGAAATAGATGGAGTTAGACCTGGTTGACATAGAGTAATCATTACAGAAATAGTCTTAAAGAATAGTTAATTTGAATATCAACTTGCCAGGAATTCTTTCAGGTATCTGGCTCTGTGTTATTTGACATTTTTATTAATGATTTGTATAAAGGCAGAAATGGCAGATTCATCAAATATGCAGGGTTGCTAAACTGACCCAAAGCCAAAACAATTAACTCTGGTTAACACTGTGATTTAATAAAGTCTTTGATAAAACAGCATTGGATTGAATCGAATATGATGAAATTCGATGGAGATAAATGTAAAGTCTTATGATTGGATTCAAAATGTCAACTTTGCAAGTACAAAATGGGGAGGCACAGTTATATGGTAGTGCCTAAAAAAAATGTAGGGGAGTTAGAGTGCACTGCAGGCATAAAATTAGTCAGTAGTGTGATGTGGCGGCCAAAAATATTAATGCAATTTTGGTCTGCATTGAGAGACATCGCTTCCAGGAATAAGAAAGTAATACTTCTTCTGTACTCTGCCCTTGGGAAGAAAATGTTTTGTAGAATTGTGTTTAGTTATGAACACCATGATTTAAGAAAACTATTGATAAATTGAAGAGGGGGCAGCTAAGTGGTACAGTGGGCAGAGCAATGTCTCTGGAGTTTCAAGGACTTGAATTCAAATTTGATCTCAGACATTTACTAGTTGTGTGGTCACTTAATCCCCATTGTCTATAAATAAATAGATAAATAAATGAATGAATAAACTGAAGAGAATCTAGAGGAGCTCATCCAGGATGTAAAAGGTGTTGAGTCCTTGTCATATGAGAATTAGGTGAAGAAACTGAGAATTTTCAAACTCGAGAAAAAACTCAGGGTAGAATATAATTGTCACACATATTTCAAGGATTGTCACGAGGAAGAGTGACTTGATCTGTCTGACCCCAGAGAGCACAACAAAAAACCATGAGGGGAAGTTACATAGAGGAAAATATAGGCTTGATATCAGGGGGAAAATTCTTAACTTTAGATATCCAGAAATGGTGTAGATTATTTCTGGAGTTAGTGGGCTTTCTCTCAATGGAGGTCTTTATTAGTGTTGGTCCTTTTTCCTGGAAAAGGACCACGACATCAGGGAAGGGATGTCATGACATGCAAGAGAATGGGATTTAAGTGAGGGAGGGCTATGTGAGGTCACCTGCCTCATGTTCCCCTCCACAGCCATCTGGGTCCAGTGGCTAGGTGTAGGTCAGGATGGCTGGAGATGACTCTGGACCTTGGCCTTTTTCAGCTAAGGTCTTCCACAGGACTCAAATTGATTGAGGTCGTATCCATTTAGTGATTATGGATAGGAAGCAATTGAGCAGAAGCAAGATGACCACTGAATAGTCCCAGTGGAGAAAGTATTGGACCTAGAGTCAGAAAGACTCATCTTCCTGAGTTTAAATCTGGCTTCAGACACTTAATAGCTATGTGACTCTGGATAAGTCACTTTACCCTGTTTGCCTCAGTTTTCTTATCTGTAAAATGAGCTGAGAAGGAAATGGCAAACCATTCCAGTATCTCTGCCAAGAAAATCCCAAATGGAACCATAAAGAGTTATACATGAGTGAAAAATAACTGAAGATAATCACTTGTTGGGTGTCTTATAAAAAGAATCTCTTATATGGGAGTATGAATTTTCACTATGTATTTCAGAAGGCCCCTTCCAACTCTCAAATTCTACAAATACAATGATTCTGTAAGAACTGCTAAGTTTTATTATGCTATGCTCTAGAGGAAAACAGAAAAGTCAAATAGTCCCTGTTCTCAAGGAAATTACATTCTTTTTTTTTTTTTTTAAACAACAAAACTCACCTTTTCATTTCATCATTAAAACACTTTACAAATCTCAATTTGCTTTTTAAAATTTGCATTTTATTTATTAAAGCTTTTTAATTTCCAAAAGATATGCATGGATAATTTTTTAACATTAACCCTTACAAAACCTTGTGTTCCAATTTTCCCCTTCTTCCCCTCATCCTCTCCCCTAGATAGCAAGTAATCCAATATATGTTAAACATGTAAAATATGTTAAACCCAAAATATGAATACATATTTATACAATTATCCTGCTGCACAATAAAAATCAAATCAAAAAGGAAAAAAATGAGAAAGAAAATAAAATGCAAGCAAACAACAACAAAACGAGTGAGAATGCTATGTTGTGGTCCACTCTCAGTTCCCTCAGTCCTCTCTCTGGGTGTGGAAGGCTCTCTTCATCACAAGATCATAGAAACTGGCCTCAATCATCTCATTGTTGGAAAGAGCCACATCCATCAGAATTGATCGCTGTAAGATCTTCTTGTTGCCGGGAAGTTACATTCGTGTAGAGAGAGACAACTTATGGAGAAAAGGACTAATGACCCTTAGGGTGCCTCCGAAATGCATTTTCTTTAGTGACATTTCCATTGATAAAACCATATCTATTTCTCATGATGTCTATTTGACAAAGCCAAGAACTTTCTTTTTGGGGCCTTTTTCAGTAGTTATGGTGCCTATGGAGAAGTTGGCAGATGGCGCATCTACAAGGGAGGCTCCTCTGAACAGTGGTTGGGGGAGGGAAGGCAGCTGGTTAGAATGGAACCAGGGCTGGTGGTCTGTGGGGCTGCTCTTTCCCTGGGCTCTTGGATATAGGATTTTAGCTGTTTACAGCTAGTTCTGAAGGGAGACACTAGTCCAGGTGGTGGTGGTTTGATCTGTGTAGCACCTGCCATTAATTGCCTTTTATCTTTCCCTCAGGTTACATTTCTGCTCCAGCCAGAGTGGCTTGCCTGCCCCTTTTATGGCAGTTGGTACTAGTGGTATCTGAGAGGTTGAACTCTTTTCCTACAAAGTCATTCCACTTGATGATGGATGTGAGGTTCAACCTAGAAGTGCGGCTTGGGGACCTGGGCATATAGCTCTTGGCCTTCCTTACCTGGCCATCGTGGTTGTTGGCCAGCAGTTGGTGGTAATAATGTTAGGAATGTCAGACCTTTTCTCCATAACATTTCTTGACATATAAATTTGTTTAAGCCCAAGTGAGAGCATATCAAACACCTGATTTTTTTTTTTTTTATCCTGTTTGCTAGCCCAGGAAAGATAGCTTTCTCACCCATATAAAGAGGTTTTTGTTTTTTTTTTTTTCTCCCCTTCTAGGGAGATATTACCCATTTATATTTGGGACCTGAGAATGACTACACTTCTTGATTTCTTGTCCTTTATTTTGCTATTCTTCATCCACTACATAATTTGGTTATTTGGTTTAAAAGTCTTATTGGTTTCTAACAGAGTATATGTGTTAGAAAGGGAACTTAAGCCATATTTGCATAATTCTGATTATTCCAAACATCACATGCTGAACTTTGACATAGCAAGGAGTTTCTCAGTTGAAGGGGACCTTTATCACAATATAAGTGGCGTTAACCTAGTTAAAATGTCCAAACCTTTAGGAGAAGACTTTCAAAGGAATGCCATTAAGAGTGAAATTTTCATGCAGATGCAGTGGAGGAAATATTTTTAGTCAGGGAGCCTATCTAGGCCCTTGGATCACAAAAGATGACCTATATTTCAGACTACTTCTGCCTTCGTCCTCCCTCCAGCTCTCAGGCACATCCATACAGCCCAAATTTAGAGATGAAAAAAATCAAAGCTTAGGAATAAACTGGTTGAGAAACTGGGAATCGAACTCATAAACTTCTGTTGCCCAAGTCACTTCTGTTACCATTGGACCCTTCAGTAATTTACTTTGTCAGAAATAGGATCATTCATGGAGCATCTAATATGTAACAATATGCAAAAATAAGTCTGTGGGAGATATGAGATTAAGTCCCTGGGCCTCAAATTAAGGAAAGGGAACATAATCATGAGACAGTTATAATTGAGCAAATTATGGAATTTGAATGGAATGGAAGTACTGCTGCACAATAAGAAATTGCCAATATGAAAAATGTGGGAAAATTTGTAAGAATTGATTCAGGGCCAAGTAAGGGAATCAAAAACAACAAAAAACAAAACAAAACAAAACAAAACAAAACTCAATAAGGTAAATGAAAAGAGCACCAGAAGGAAAGTGAGCTCTGAGTAATTGAGTTGCCCAATCCTAATCCCAGAACATCAGAGACAAGGAAATATAAATCCTTCCTTTCATCAGAGAGACAGGAAACAAGAAGGACAGATATGCATGATCAATATGGTGTTTCATTTGATTTAGGGAGTGGGAAGTGGGGGAACTCTATATATCTATGATATAAAAACAAAAGTCCTCAAAAAACATTAAAAAGCACAATTATATTTTTAGACTATAAGTCATCAAGGGCTGGATCTGTTTTACTTTTGTCTGTCTTATTCTGGTTCCATCACTGTCACCATCTTACCTGGATATATATATATATATATATATATATATATATATATATATATATATATATATATATATATATATTTTCTTTTTAGTGATGAGTCCCCAGTGTTGGGAACCTCACCAGAGATTCTACCAGCCACCAGGGTGCCCTTAGAAGAAACTCCAAGCTTTCCATGGTTCTCAGAGAGCTGACGTCTCTAACCCCAGCTCTGGCCCTTTTTGTGGTTGGAAGTGCTGTAGAATCAGTGTGCATTTATTCAATTAAATTCTTAGTATGACCTCCACCCATGGGAAAATTCTGTCCTTAACCTTTCTAATTATTTGAATATAGCATAATGGAACCAACCACACAAGCAAAGTGTGGCTGGGTCCTATGTGAACTATGAAGCAAATAACCGAACATATATGGCAACTGGGAGGGATATATAACCACTGCCCCTCCTGTAACCAAAAAGTCTAAATACTGGAGTTCTGAGACAGCTCAAGTGCTTGAACTAAAATCTTCTCATCAGGCTTCCCCCTCCACCTCCCAGAGCACAAGCATCCATCCCCAATCTGTTTTCCATGATGGCTCAGGCAATCTCTGTCTGATTTTTCCACTTTCCACTTCCAGCCTTCTAAATGTTCAATATCAAATCACGGAGGACAACTTGATCCTCAGGACAGTGATGGTTCCTTGCTGTTTTTCCATTACTCTATTGTTTCCTGGAAGCCTAAATTCTGTCCTTGAGATGCCTCCTGGGTTTGTAAGACCCAATGGTTTTTGCTGATTGTTGTCTAAGAGGGGTATAATAGAACTAAGGCAGCAGGGTGGCCCAATGGATAAAGTGCTAGGATTGGAGTCAGGAATATCTGAGTTCAAACATGGCCTCAGACACTTAATAGCTGTTAACTGTTGGCAATCTGTCTGCTGGGGAATAATAATAAATAGTCCCCACCTCACTGGGTTGTGAGGATCCATCAAGACAATATTTATAAAGCATTTAGCACAGTGTCTGGCACATAATAATTGAAACTTAATAAATGTTTGTTTCCTTTCCTTTCAAAGTCAAGTTCAGGTATAGAGAACAGCTCCTTCAGTTGTTCATCTTTCTTTTCCTTGAACTAATACCCTCCTTGAGTGTCTCTTTCTATATCATTTTTTAAAATAAAATTTTACTCTTATCTTTTGTTTTGTTTCAAGCATATTAACCTTCTCCCCAGAGAAAATTTCTTCCTTCCACTCTTAGAGCCGTCTTATATAATGAACAGTATTTTTTTTTTTTTTTGAGACTGGGGTTAAGTGACTTGCCCAGGGTCACACAGCTAGGAAGTGTTAAGTGTCTGAGACCAGATTTGAACTCTAGTCCTCCTGAATTCAGGGCTGGTGCTCTATCCACTGCGCCACCTAGCTGCCCCAATGAACGGGAAAATGTCAACATTTCATGCGATAAGAATATATCACAAAACTTTGAGAATATGTACCATGTATCACATTCATGAACCTTCCACCTCTGCAAAAGGCTCATGTATGAATATCTTCTACCTCTTCCTTGGAGCGACGCTTAGACATTTTAATTCTGAAACCTTCACTTTTGATGTTTTTTTAGTGATTATTTTTTTTGTTTACATGGTTGCAGTAATTATGTGTATTGCTTTCTTTGCCCCGCTGACTTCACTCTATATCGGTTTGTATAAGTCATTCTATGCTTCTCTATATTAATTGCATTCATCACTTCTTCCAGCACAATAATATTCTATTATGTTCATGTACCATAATTTGTTTAGCCATTCCCCCACCTACTTTGTTTTTAATTCTTTGTTCACACAAAAAGTGTTGCTATAAATAATTTGGTATATAAGGAGATTATATAAGTCTATGTTAGATAAGTCACAGATATAATACTTGCTACAATCTAAAGAACTAACCATTGCACTGTGTATATTGGGAGGCAGGAACAGTAAGACAGACCATCCTCTGAGATCAAGGAAAGTGACTCAAACCTCTCAAGCTTTACTTCTGCTTTGGGCATTAGCCTGGAAGGGAGCGGAAAGAAAGTAGGACACAGAGAATAGGGCAGAACATGGGGAAATTAGCTCCTCAATGAGGCAGCCAACATGAAAGGCAGCATGGTGGAGTATATAGAGCACTGGACTAAAATGAGGGGCAGGATTTGGTTGCTGTCACTAAAGCTTCTTCCAGCCCTAGAGCTCTGATTCTATGAAGAACTAATAACATCAAAATTTTAAATCTCAGGAAGATCTGAGTTCAAATTTGACCTTAGACACTTTGCAGCTGAGTGACCCTAGGTAAATCACTTAAACTGCGTTTGCCTCCATTTCCTCAATTGTAAAATGGGGATTATAATAGCACCCCTCTCTCAGAATTGTTGTGAGAATGAAACAAGATAAAAATTGTAAAGAAAAATTTGTAAAAACTGTAAAAAAAAAAATGCTCAGCACAGTGCTCAGCATATATAAGTGCTCCTTTCCCCAAACTACCTTGCTGCAAAATCTCCTCTCCCTCTTGGAGGCTGCTCCCATTGCTAACATCTCTCTGTGGGGTTGGAGGAAACTGTGCAAATTGAGCTCTCTCAGTTACAAGGCGATGCCTGGTGCCGCCTTTCAAGGCTTCAGAGCTGGCTGAAACACCAAGTACATTTTTCTTTTCCCCCAGCAGTTTTCTCCCTTAATTTATAATCCCTTATATAGTTCAAGGGGAAGAGAAGCAGCAAGTTCCTGATTCATTTACACTCCCCTCATCCCCCTCTGGCTCGGAGAGAGAGGTTTGATGCGTGAGATGCTTTTCTCTGAGGCTGTTAAAGCTTCTCCTCTATTTGTGAACCAATGTCGAATGTTTGCCAAGAGTAAATGGAGTTTGGGCCTGAAAAGGTTGGAGTTGGCTTTAAAACCTGAATTGGTAAACCCCTAAGGGGGCTCCAAAGTTGTCACAGCCCGGCTCCCCTCAGTGAACACCTTCTGCCTCTGCTGGGCTGTATCTTCCACCTGAACTGCATCAGTCCTTCCTTAGGTGGTACCCTAGATGTGCACAGGTCAGTAACCGGTACCTCATCCCATTTTTGGCTTGGAAACAACAGGTTCCAGGATTCGAAAGTTCAGGACCTGAGGAGGGAGGGAACAAGGAGAGATGGCTGCAGCTCTTGCCAACTGCCCTGAAATGTGGGATTGATTCTTCCCCTTTCACCCTGATGTCTCTTTTTCTTTTCTCCTCTTAGCTTTCTTCTTCTTTCCCCTTTTTCTTGTTGGATAAGTCAAGGCGTATGGTCTGCATGAGAGACAAAAACTGTTTTAGGAGAGGGGTATCATTCAGATTTTTTTTATCCTCATCTTAATCCCTATCAAAAGTGCCCACCCAAATGTGCCAAAAACATAACCTCCACCCCTCATCACGTACCATAGCTTGCTAGGATTATTCACCCGAGACAAGGCCAGTTTTCCTGATTGACTTTCTGATCTGATGTTTAGAGTATGCTACTGGGTATAAGAACTCCTGAGTATGAATGCTGGTTTTCCAAGGAGCCTTCTTGTAGGTAGTTTCATGTTGACCTAGTTTTCAGGAAGGGTTTTGTCTCTTCAGAGATTCAGAGCCAAGAGCTTTTCTTGGCCAAATAAAATCAGATTCATTTGGGGTTTTGGCCCAGAAGAGGCTGGGACCTATGCCTTTGTCTCCTGAAAGGGAGAAATAAATGGGATGCAGTCTTATTTCCCCTTTCTAGTCTTTTTATAATGTTGCTGGGAATTTCATTTCATTTCATTAGTCTTTATAAAGTCCTTGGAGGCTGTCAGGTGCCAGGTTCTATAATAAGTGTGAAACTTAACTATTTTTTCATCAAGAAAAAAAATCATGCTTGCAGTGATTCAGGTACACTAAACCTCCTTTTAAAAGATGGGAACTGTATTGTCAACTTTAAATAAATTGCTACTGAAGCATGATCAGAGACCAAATTATCACCACAAGTTCTCCCTGGAGCTCTTGCTGTCAAACAAGGGAATATCAGCAGAGAGGCAAATCTCAGAGGGAAGCTGGTATTGACCAGTAAATAAATCCAACCACCCTTCCTACTGAACATATATGGGGTCTTCAAATAGCTCAAGGGTAATTTTTCTTTTCTTTTTCAAGGGTAATTTTTCTATAGTCAAACAGAGACCTATTATTCTTCCCAAGAAAATCTATTCCTATCATTCCATACATTCCTCTTTGCTCAATATCCTCACTAGCTTTCCCCAGCCAAGACTACCCACTCTCTCCACCTTCTAAAGAGTTTGCAGTTTTAAACAAGAACACCAAACATCAGAAAGCAAGGTTATATATTACTAATTAACCTTTAAAAAATAAGAGTGTCTTAGTTTTCTGTAACTTAGAACACATCTATTTACAGTATATTTTTAATTCACAAAGTTTAGTGCAATGCCTGAATCTCTCCTCACATGCCCTCAAATTATCTCAGACTTGAGGATCCTTGTAGGTCTTCACATGCTCAAAAAACCACAGTTTATGAACCCCTACAAATATATTTACTTTTACAAGCTAACCAGAAAATGTAGCAACAAATCATCAAGCATTTATTAAGCATCTACTATGTGCCAGGAAATGTGTTAAACACCAAGGGCAAAAAAAAAAAAAAAAAAAAAAATGGCAAAAGTGTTCACTCATAAGTTTTATGGGAGACAACATGTAAACAACTATATAAAAATAAGAATAAATTGAAGTCAATTGTAGAGAGAAGATTCTAGCATTATGGAAGACTAGAAAAGATTCTTGGAGAAGATGCAACTTTAGCTGGGATTTGAAGGAAATCAGGAAATCCAGTAGGCAAAGATAAAGTAGAAGAGCATTCTATGAATGGGAAACAACTAGTGAAATGCACTAAGTTGGAAAAATGGAATGTTTTGGGGTTAAATAGCAAGGAAGCCAGTGTCCCTGGGTCTTAGAGTATGTGGAAGAGGGTAAAGTGTCAGAAGACTGTTGAATACCCATGGTTAATGGATTAGACCTGGAAGAAAATTTAGAAAAGGAGAATGAGAAGAAGCAGTCAGAAAGGTAGGAAAAGGACAAGGAGAAGATAGGAGGATGGGATGGAATGGGATCACTCAGGCATATAGAAGGGTTTGTCTTGGAAAGAACTACCTTTTCATATGAATCAGGATAAAGAAGAGGATAGTAATGGAAGGCATTTATGTGATCTAGTATGAGGAAGAGGGGCAAGAGAGTTCTTAGTTAATAGCCTCGGTTTTTTTTCTGGTGAAAAATAAAACAAAGTTTTTTTGGGTTTTTTTTTTTGTTTTTTTTGTTTTTGTTTTTTACTCAATTCTGCCCCAATCTTTATTTTGAGATAACCAATTACTTGTGCAAGTCTTAAACATATGCTATATATTTCCATATTTTAAAAAAAACACAAAATTTGTCCATGTTAAGTTCCTTGAAGTTGATCTTTGATGTTGGCTCTCATAGGTTAAATTTTCTGTTAAGTTTAGGTTTAGTTAAAAGAAAGTCCCAAAAATCTGTAAGTTTGTTGAATGTGTATTTTTTTTTCATTCAGTATTATAAATTTGTTGGGTATATTTTTGACCAGAAGTCTAGTTCTTTTGCTTGCTGGTATATATAATTTCAGGACCTGCTTTTATTGTGGCTGCTGATAAGTTCTGGACAATTATAACTGTAGCTCCAGCATATTTGAATTGGTTTTTTTTCCCTTGTTCCTTGCAAAAATTTCACTTTGTTCTCTGGGATTTGAAATTCGGCAATGATATTCCTATGTGTTTTCCACAAAGGATCTTTTTGAGATGGTGATCAGTGGATTTTTTTCTACTTCTACTTTCCCCTGATGTTTTATCATCCCAGGACAATTTTTTTGGATTATTTTTTTTTTCTTTTAAAATGTATTTATTTTTAATACACATTGTGAAGCAAGGTTCTCACTTCAGATAGGGGGGTTGGGAGAACCATAGAAAGTTTGAGGAGGAGTGAAAAGGCATGGAAAAGCTACTTTGCTGAGCAAGATAGAGGATCAATTAGAGAGCTGTAAAAGATTTGCTTTGCTTCAGGAAGGGTCCAATTGAGATTCTGTAAAGAAAATGCAATGTCTAGTGGACACAGTAAGTTTAGTGATTTTTCTCTACTTAATTTCAGCAGCACATACAAAGCTGTGGATGAAACAAGTAATCCAAGATTGGGGTTTAGCAGGGAATAATTTGAAATAAAATCAAGGGACTCAGAAAAGACAATGTAGAGGTGAACTGAACTGTTTCACTAAGGAATCAAGTAGAGAAAGGGAGGAGAAAGAGTTGATGGTCTGAGAAAGAATTGAGAGGAGAAGGAATTAGAAGTCCCAGTGGGGAAAAAGAAGACAATTTGGAATTTTAAAGGAGAGGTAAAATGACAACAGATAATGATTAAATAAAGGAGTTTTGGAGTTCATGAAGATGGTGATGTAACACTTGTGGATGATAGCAAGATCAAGGATATAACCATTTCTGTATATAGTTAAGTTGGTACAAAGGAGGAAGTCACAGAAAATATATAACTGCACTGCTGGGACGTTAGGGTATTGAGGGAGTATCTGTATGTATGTTGAAATCCCCTAATATGAAAGCAGGAGTTGGGGAGAAGAGAAACACTATGAACCAGACATTGAGCTCATTAAGGAAAGAAAGTGACCTGGAGATCAGTAGATAATACTTACCAGAAACTTGAGTGGGTGACAAATATGAATTAAATTAACTTTGAAAGAAGAAAGGCTATAGAGGGATAGTCTGGAAGTAGCAATGGATGGTAAGAGGTCTTCTGCCTTCCCCAATCACACTTAGTAGGAAAGGAGTATGAGTAAAGATATTGGAAATGGTAGCTATGTAAGATATTTAATCAAACAATATGGTAAATTAAGAAAAGACATCTACCCTCTCATGCCTTTTATACTGTATAGCTTCTGATGATGTTTCTCTTGATTTTTTAAACAGCTTTCTAGTGAACATCACATCTCCACTCTCCACCAAACATGTTTTCTCTATTGAGCATCTCTATTAATTTATCCCCACCTAATTGCTTTCTGCTACTATGTACTGACCTTTAGCTATTTACTTTTCTAGGACCATTTTCTTTTTACTTTGATTTACTAGCAAGCAGTAGTTAGAAGCCTCTCCTTGGCAAGGAAAGTTATAGTCATTTTAACACATGTAGCCAAGAATTTTGAGCCATCATAACAAATTAGAGTGTCACTAAAATCAAATGTTCTAGGCAAAGATTAAATATATTTTTTGAGTACTCCCCCCAAGTGTGAACTCAAAATACTTGGTCCCAGACAACTTTCTGACTTGCAGTTAGAGAATTCCTTTTAAACCCTAGTCACTTCATGATAGGATGAAAATTATTAAGTTATCTATTTATATTCTGAACAGAGAGTTTATATTCTGGTACAATTGAGTGATGGGCCTGGAGTCAGGAAGACTCATCTTTCTAAATTCAAATCTGACCTCAGATACTTCATAGCTGTATGACCCTCGATATATAATTTAACCCTGTATGCCTCAGTTCCTCATCTATAAAATGATCTGGAGAAAAAAATGGCAAGCAACTGCAGTGTCTTTACCAAGAAAACCCCAGATGGGGTCACAAAGAATCACAATAGCAGCCACTTTCTGATTATAAGTATGCATCCCCAAAACCCATTTTAGGGATTCCTTCACTCCTCCAAAGATCTGTGTTCAGGTTCCTTTCAGTACCAAGGTCCTCTTTGGTTCATAGATCCCTACCTTTATTAGGCATACATACCAATAATTTTTATACTTCATTAAGGGCAAGAAAAACCTTGATCTTCTCCCTTTACTGAGAAAGAAGAACATTTTGCCTTCAAAAGAAATTAGGAACTTAGAATTTGCATAGGGGAGAAAAATGAACATGGCAATTAAAAAATTTGTTCAAATCAAGCTAGAGGAGGTGGATTAGGCTTGTGTCGAGTATGAATTTTCTGGTTGGAGGATCATGAAACAGGGCAAGGGGCCAAGCAGAAAGAATTTTCAGTTTTAAGGACACTTTTGTCTAGTCTGAAGAGAAAGTTTACTTTTATTATGAATCAGGATCCTATTCTCTCTCCTCCTCAAATTCCACCAAAAAAAGATTGCAAGAATACTCTTCTCTCATTGCCTAAGTGTATGCTTATTTAACTAATAATACTTAATACTTTTTACTTAACTAGATTGGGGAGGCTAGCGTAGCAATAACAGAGAACAGGAGAAGGGAAGAGCCTTAATAAAATGTGGCAGAGACCCCATCCCAACCACGTTAGCTTCCAAAAATGACACTATTGAAAAATATTAAGTGGCTTCCTCCAACATTCCCACCCTTGTTTCAGGGGTCCCAAATTTATCCCACATATTTTCCCCTAGCATGAAAAGAAAGGCATGAATCCCTAGGGCAGATTTGGGAAGCAAGACTGTGGGGAGAAAAACCTCTCTAGAGATTAGCAGGCTCTCAGATCAGAGTTCTCACCAAAAAAAGGCAAGGGCAATGGGGTTCTCCATGCTGGGCTTTTCACCAGCAACCCCACTCCAACATTGCGGAATCTCAGGCTGAGAAAATTCCATGTAAGATATATTAGCATCACAAAAGTTAATGGACCAGAAAAGAGAAAATTAACATAAATTAACTTCAGCTGCAATCCTGCTTTTAACAATTGAGCAAGTCTAACAGAGCTTCAGGAGAGAGAATAAGGCACTGGGTGTAAGAGGCATTAATGTGCTAAGGGGCCATGGTGCTAAAGTATCACCTCTAATGCACTTTGGCAAATGGGCTTTCCCTCCCTGCTCATCCGTGGCTAGTAACAAGTTACTTCAGGGAAAAATGGCACAAAAGGCTGATTTTACTCATGTCCTTTCCTATCCTGTAGCATTCAGTCAGTAAGTCATAGAATTTGAATCATTTAGAGTCACAGAATTTGAGGGGTTTTCAGAGGCATCCAGTTTAACCAATACCTGTGATCAAGAATACCCTCTGAGATACATCTGAGGAGTGGCTCCCCATACAGCCAGTCCCCTTAGAGACAGCTCTCAGTATTAAAGCTCTAATTTCTTTACCGGTAGCTTAATTACCAGAGTAATCCAATACATAAATAAGATAAATCCTTATATAGATCAATGCTTTGTGTGGTGTGTACAATGCTATGCTAAATAGATCCTGATGGGGAAGGGTCATATTGGTATAAAAATACACAGTCCCTGCCTGCGTGGACAGCATCTAAACTAGCTGCAGGACAGGATCTGAGTGTATGTGCATAGAAGCCAAAGAGCACTGCAAATCAGCTGAAAATCAAGTATCAGGCCTTTTAGTGAAAAGAATATATTAGATTTAGTAATATTTGTAGAAGGGAAAGATTATTATGTCTAGGGAGAAACTTCAGAGGATGCGGCTATCAAGCTTTATCTTGAAGGCCTCTTGGGAAAGATGGATTCATAAAGGTTTGGGGATCTCATTTACAAGGATTTCCCCCATGCCTTCAGTTTCCTTTCTTCTCCCTCTTTCTATTTCTCCATTTGTTCCCATCAATTTTAGAAGTGTTTTTTAAGGTGCCTATTACGTACATGGCAGCTGCACTGGCTGTTGGAAATGCAAAGATAAAACAGAAAATAAGCCGTGTCCTCAGGGGGCTTACACAATTAGATGGCAGTGTGGCCCAAGGAAAACTTTAGGGAAATAACAGGTCAGATTCTGGTGAGGTGGAAGGTAGCATTATTGGGAGGTTAGGGAAGATTTGAGATTTTCTTATTAAACCATAATTATTGTCTCTTATTCTGCTGGGGGCTAACTCTATGGTGATGGGAAGGAGGAGTAAGTGGTGGAACCATGCTCTGGTACCTCCCTGCTACCATTAAAACCTTCCTCCTCAAACTATCATATAGACATTTACCTTGTAGAGTATAAGCTTTTGAAGACAGGAATTGTTTTTTGTTTTGATTTAAGTTTCCCCAGCATAGACCCTTGCTCACAGTAGGTACTTAATAGAGAAGGGGGAAGAGAAATGGGAAAGGAAATAGCATTTAAAAGTGCCTTCTATGTGCAGGCATTGCACTAAACACTTTTACAAATATTATGTCATATGATCTTCACAACAACCTTGGGAGGTAGGCCCTATGATTATTCTCATGTTACAGTTGTGGAAACTGAGGCAGAGGTTAAGTGACATACCCCACATCACAAGGCCAGTATGTGTCTGAGGTGGGATTTTAACTTAGGTTTTCCTATTTCCTATCTGCCATGCCTTTTGCTTAATAATACTGTTTGGATAGATTGTATTGAAATATGAATGAATGAATAAATAAATGAAAAAAGCATTTATTAAACTCTTATTCTGTGCAAAGCATTGTGCTAAGCATTTGGAATACAAATAGAAAAGACAATCCCTGTTCTTGAGTTCATATTCTAATGGGAGAGACAACATGTACAGATTTCAGCTGTAAGTCAGGTAGATAGATCCCACAGTCCTTAGGGTACAGTGGCAAAGCAAGGGATAATCCATCTACTTTAATGTCATTTCTATGAATAAAATCATATTCATTTCTGAGGCTGAATCATCTGACAGCAATAAGAACTTTAGTAGTAAAAATTGTCTTTTTCCGGTCTTTGATACATTTGACTACTGATGAAGTGGGGCTATAGCATCTGCAGAGGCATTTTCTCAAAGGCTGCTTTCCAAAATAATGGCCATTGGGGGGCCACCAAAGGGCCATCCTATTTTGCTACAGTCTGTGAAGAATCCATATTTTAAGGTACTAAATAGACTTGCTAGGAGGTCTCCCACCTAATGCTTTCCATTGATATGTCTCAGCTTCCCTTTCTATAAAATGGGACAACAGAACCCAATCAATTCCTATTCCACACTGTGATGTTGTTAGATGGAAATGAAATTTGAGGCCTCCTTTGAAAAGGTCCTGTCTCTATTCTGCAGACATATTTTTTTTAAAAATTTAATAGTATTTTATTTTTCCAAATATATGCAAAGATAGTTTTCAACATTCATTCTTGCAAAACCTTGTGTTTCAAATTTTTCTCCTTCTCATCGCCTCTTCCCTCTCTGCAAGACCGTAAGCAATCTGATATAGGCTAAATAAGTATAATTCTTCTAAAACTATTTCTATATTTATCATGCTTTACACACACCAAAAAATCAGATCAAAAGGGGAAAAAAAGTGAGAAAAGTAAAAAAAAAAAAAAAAAAAAAAGCAAGCAAACAACAATAACAACAAAAAGTGAAGAGAATGTGCTTTGATCCACACTCAGTCCCCACAGTTCTCTCTCTGGATCCTCTCCATCGTAAGACCATTGGAATTACCTTGAATCATCTCATTGTTGAAAAGAACTGAGTCCATCACAGTTGATCATCTCATAATTTTGTTGTTATTGTGTACAATGTTCTCTTGGTTCAGCTCACTTCACTTAGTATCAGTTCATGTAAATCTTTCCAAGATCTTTTGAAATTAGACATACCTTTACCCTGAATTATAATATCTCTCTTGTAACAGGTGCATGATGGTGGGGTGGGGGTAGGTGTAGGGTCTGGATATGACTTTTTGCACTAAGGGTCCCTACCTTTGAGCTCACACTCACACTCAGGTTCAGGAATGGGGAAGTCTCTCCTTCAGAGAGAAAGGTATGGCTATTTCTTATTTCCTCAGGCACTTTATTTTCCAATTTGTAGCCCCAGGGGAAAATTACTTAAAGAAAGCTTGGTTGGCTCATGTCTCTGGTCTCCCCAAAAGGGAGTAAAGATATTCAGTATAAAGGAAATCAGGTATAGGACAGCTATTTATTTCCTCTACGTAAAAGAAATAAATACTTAAAAATAATAAAAGATTCATAAGCAATCATTGAAAAAGAATAACTACAAAATAGAAAATAACTTCTATTATATTCTCCAAGGCAGTGGATGATTAGAACATTAAAATGTGAAACACTAATAGGAATATTGAAAAAATTTTCACTTTTGCCTCCCCACCATACACTATCCAAACAACTTGCATAAGGTCTACACCACCTGACAAGCCAGTATTGTCAGTGGTCATCTTCTCTAAAGAGGGGGTAATTGTAATACTGCCAGAGAATTTTAACAGGGGAATCCAAGAATTCTTAGAGTTCTAAGGTAACCATTCTCAAAAAATTAATCTCTCAGGAAAGGTATTTGGTCTTTACACATATACACCTATTTGTTTCTAATGGTAGCCAACTCTAGGGTAGAGAGAGGGAAAGAGGGAAGAAAAAAAGGGGATAGGAAGGAAATTTACATGTTAACTTGATTGTATATTTGAAGGGAATAGCAAGCTGTACATAGTAAATTTGCAATTTCATGTGCAGTCATCTTTTTTGTTGTTCTCTGTAATAGAAATGCTTGCTTTATTCCTTGAATTGAAAATAAAAAGGAGCAACTAAGTGGTAGATAGAGCACCATCCCTGAAGTTAGAAGGAGCTGAGTTCCATTCTGCTCTCAGACACAACACTTCCTAGCTGTGTGACCCTGGGCAAGTCACTTAACCCCAATTGTCTCAGCAAAAAATAATAATAATAATAAAAATAAAGAAACAGAGTAGAAAGAGTGGAAAGGGACCTGTATGTGCCAAAATGTTTGTGGCAGCTCTTTTTGTAGTAGCTAGAAACTGGAAGTTGAATGGATGTCCATCAATTGGAGAATGGTTGGGAAAATTGTGGTATATGAAGGCTATGGAATATTATTGCTCTGTAAGAAATGACCAGCAGGAGGAATACAGAGAGGCTTGGAGAGACTTAAATCAACTGTTGCTGAGTGAAATGAGCAGAACCAGAAGGTCACTATACACTGCAATAACAATACTGTATGAGGATGTATTCTGATGGAAGTGGAAATCTTCAACATAAAGAAGATCCAACTCACTTCCAGTTGATCAATGATGGACAGAAATAACTACACCCAGAGAAGGAACACTGGGAAGCGAATGTAAATTGTTAGCACTACTGTCTATCTACCCAGGTTACTTATTCCTTCGGAATCTAATACTTAATGTGCAACAAGAAAATGGTATTTACACACATATATTGTATGTAGGTTATATTGTAACACATGTAAAATGTATGGGATTGCCTGTCATCTAGGAGAGGGAGTGGAGGGAGGGAGGGGATAATTTGGAAAAATGAATAAAAAAATAAAATTAAATTAAAAGAAACAGAGTAGAAGCAGTATCAAAAGGCTCAATATGCAAGATCAGTTTCTTCTAGGTAGCATATGTGACTATTACCATGGATAAAAAAATCATGGATAAAAATGACAGAAAGAAGAATCATTCTTTTTAAGATCTACTAATTGGGCTGCTCTTCTTAATTCAGTGGCCAATCTTCTTTGAGGTAGTCTCCTTATTCTAAGTCATGAAGAAGCACCCAAGATTGTGCTTGTCCCTTAGTAAGGAACTGAATTTCCTTTTCCATCCAAAACAGTGTTAATGTCCCAATATACCTCTATTCTCCATTTTTGAACCTTTTGCTGGTTGGGTTGTGTCCCACCTTGGCTCTTTTTCAAGAAATTCAAGAAACATTTCTTAAGTACATATGATCCTATGCTAAGCACTTGAGCTACAAAGCTAAAATTACCTAATATTTCAGAAATCTGGGTTTGAATCCTGGCTCTGACACTACGGAGAAGGGCCAACCAACTGGCTTATCAGAATCCCTGCTTCCTCATATAAAATGGGGAACTCTTTAAGGGGACTCTAAAGAAACTCCTATGCCAACCTTAAAGCCTGATAGAACCAACAGCTATTATGATTCTTGATTAGCATCAAGGATATGAAGCCCTAGTGGTAGCCAAGTCTGTCCATCCCAGAATCCCCCAGAACAGGGAGAGAGGCTCACCTTTTTTAGGATATTGACAGCAGAGGGGATAAGAACCATAAAAACTGCATTCTTAGACTTTACCTAATCTCATCAGAGTCCTCAATGAAGTGTCTTTTGGCTTCACTGAAGTTTGGTAATTAGAAATTATTTCTATCAGAAATGCTGACTTTGGAAAAGCAGGTTAAAGTAAATTTGATTCCTATTAAAGTCATAGTTAGGTCAGCCTGGGCCTTCCGGGTAGTTATTTTTTCCTCCATTTCTCCCTGGTTTCTCCACTCTTCCCCTTCCCCCTCTTCTTCAATCCCTTTTGGCCGGACCAAGCTGGAGCCTGGCCTAATACAAATAAATGCATTAAAATAAAATAATAGAACAAATGGTAGAGCTCAGAGGAATACGCCTGAGTAATGGGGAGTATAATAGACTTGGACAACCAGCCTAGCCTTCTCGTCTAACTCCCTCTAGGCAGGGAAAGGGTCACATCTGATTTGGGGTTGTTCCTAACATAGTAAACAGGGAGAAAACTGGAGCTTAAACATAAATAAATAAATAACTAGTGGCTATGCTTTACTGTGGTCAGACCTTCTCTGGAGTATTGTCCTTAATTCTGAGTGTCCTATTTTAGGAAGGAATGTGATGAGCTAAAGGACATTCACAGGAAGGTGATAGGGATGGTGAAGGGACTTAAGGTGATATCATACAAAGTTGGGGGAAGGAACCAGGGATGTTGATCATGAAGAAGAGAAGATTAGGGAAGCATTTGATAATCATCCTAAACTTTAAAGACCGCCTTCAGTCATCCTGCTCTATATCTGGCCACTGGACCCAGATGACTCTGGAGGAAAAAGTGAGGCAGGTGATATTGCATAGCTTCCCTCCCTTAAATCTAATTCCCCTGCATGTTATAGCTTCAACTTCCTGATGACATGGTCCTCTTCAAGAACAAAGGACAAATAACAACAGCCACAGAGAGCATATGAAAACCAACTAGGAGTCACAGATTGGACAAGGCATTTTAAATTTTGTTTTATTTTCAAATAAAGATCCACTTTCTCACCTTTTTACTTTCCTTTCTTCTTTCCCCATTGAGAAAATAAGAAAAACAAAAAGGAAGGGAAGGAACAAAAGAGGGAGGGAGGAAGAAAAGAAAGCAGGAAGGAAGAAAGAAAAGAAGGAAGGAAGAAAAGAAGGAAGGAAGGGAAGGGTAGAGAAAGAGGAGAAAAAAAAGTTCTACAGGAAGAATGAAACAACCTATTCATAGACAAATGAATATGGTATAAATGGGAAGGGACTGTATGGTTGTATGATATAGGGAATTCCTGGATGAGGGGACTCCTCCTACCAATGCAAATAAGTACATTCTCTGTAACTTATAGTCTTGAAGAATTGTTTGATGCACTGACAGGATAAATCCAAAGACATTTAGAGAGGATGGGTCCGAGGTTAGACTTGCAATATACTACATGTTCAGAATAAATATAAAGTGATTGCAGGGAAAAGAACTAATGAATGAGGGAATAAGGAAAGATCTCTTAAAGGTGGTGGAAATGTAAAGAGAAATGAAACGTGAAGCTGGCTTTCCAAAGTTCTCCTGGGAAGCTTTTGTTCCAGTCCCAAATCTTCAGGCAGCCCCACTGGGATCAGCCGCATTCTGGCTCCTTCTTATTCTGGGAAGCTGCATCCTGGTCATACTGCAGCAAATCCAGGCTTTGCATATTTGCTCATGCTCGCATGGAGCTTTGCTCGTAGCATGTTTAATGCCGGCTGGTTTGATGAATAACTGAAGGAATGGAGATTCCTGAATGCTCATAGTTCCCCAGCAGCACTGATGTAGTCCACGAGAGGGGTCTGGCACTGGATAGAATGATAATTTGGGCTATAATTTCTAGTTTTCACCTGAAACTTTACTTCCCCCTCCCCCCCCATATAAAAGATAGCTAGGTCTTGCCTGTGCTTTAAAGGACCAGAAACTCCCACTGCACAAGAACCCCTGACTTGGGGTATATGCCATTCTTCATTCACATTGACTCAGTGCTGAGTAGATACTCTAGGCCACAGGTGTCAAAAATCAAGCCACATTGTAGACTACAACATTCCGTAATGACCAAGGAATAGATTAAAATGTAATCTGGAAATACAAAATAAATAAAAATGCAGTGGAAAATTGATAATTTTAATATGAGGTTTTCTGAGTCAATATGTGGCTGGCAACGATCCATACCTATGGTTTAGTGGCTTCCCTTTCAATCTGAGTTTGAAATCACTGCACTAACAATAATTCTTTTTTTTTTTTTTTGGAAATGGAAAAAAGGTAACAACTTTATTTTAAGGTAACAATAATTCTTTACATTGCTACAGCATATCATACATTTCAAACTACAGTTATCTCTTCCACATTGCTACATATCCCTTCAATATATCATGGGTCTGCATAAGAAATTAAATCAAAATTTCTGGGGAGTTTTATGGAAGTCACAGATAACATAAGAAAGGTAGCCAGATGACACAGAAAAAAGTTTAGAAAATACATAAAACAAATGTATAATATGGTATGTCAAGATATTTTATCTTTTAATATTACAATAATTCAGACTTCTCTGATATGAAAGGAAGGCCAAAATTTTTACGTGCATCTTCCAGACTGCAGGGCTGCCATGACTCTAGCAATGTGGAAAGGATCACTATACTTGTTTTATTTAACATATTGTCTCATTGATGCTTTGAAGTAGACAAAAATGGTATTATCATCTTCATGTTACAGATGAGGATATTGAGGCCTGAGGAATTTTAGTAAGTTGCCCAAGATCACATTTAGGTCTCCTGTTCATTACAGTCACTACATTCTTTCCCCTCACTGTACTAACCTGCCTATTGACTAGGAATAAAGGAGAGACATGGGTCATGAAAAAAGAAATAAGACACAGCAGACAAATTCAAGGGGCAGACAACCTTTAGAAACTTGGCTGGGTTGTTACCTAAACTACCTGTGTCCATGATCTGGAATTTTTTTGGCCTACTCCCCCAGGAGAATGTAAGAAGAGGTAAGAAAATAAATGCAAAATACTGAAACATAGGGAAGAACAGCACTCTAGGTGCATAGAGTATCATCATCATCCTTGCTATGACCATTATGGCTATTTTGCTTCCATATTGGGGTGAGTCACTTAGGGACAGCTGGGGGCCTCATTGAGCTTATTACCATAAATATTCTGCTGCTTCTTATTGTTCTGGGTAATGGTCATGTTTTTAGCTCCTTGGGAGCTTGGGCTTTTGGTTAGAAGTCCCTCAAATTTTCCTCTCAGTGTGAAATGTATTACTACATTCTCAGGGCTTAATTATCTGTACCATCTAAAAGCACTCTACAAGTAATGAAAATATATCCAGTTTTTATTATTCATCAAGGAAAAAAATAATAACTCAGCCACCTCCTGTTTGTATTTTACTGAACATCAGCCAACCCTGGATATATAAGACAGCTTCCCCTTCAGGAGTTTCTCTGATGGGAAAGCCGTGTGGGGACAGAGAGAGAATCTGGTAAAAGGCCTAGCAGAAAGGTGTCCCAGTCACATCCTCTCAAGCTCATGGCTTTCTAAAATGACAGCTACTCAATTCCAAGGAGCCAGAGGACATGGTTATTGAATGCTATAAATATGGAAAATTCCTTTTCTTTATTACCCTAGAGAAGCAAATCATTTCCATAGGATCCTTAGCATATAGACTTTCCTGAAAATGGATGGGCTTACTCTAAACTTAAATTCCAAACCTCTAAGTCAAAATCCACAAAGGATGGGGCCCTTTTGGCCCATTGCTCTCAAAGCTTCCTTATTCTTTCCTGGGACTCTAAGATTCCCAGGGCTGCTTTGGCATTAGCCAGTCCTAACTCTTTAACTTCATGCTTTTCTCAATGAATTTCTCCTGTCAGAGACATAGAAGTCTTAAAAATGTAAATGAGGTAAAAAAAAGGCATCAGAGAAGAAAAAAAAATCAGGCAAGTAAAGATGATTTTAGGCTTAAATTGAAAATATCAGACTGTCTAATGTGGAAAGGATATAAATGATAGAGAAAAAGATTGGAGTGATGGGAAGCCCTATCCCTACTTCTATTGGTCTTTTCCTTTGCATTAAAGAAGGAAATATTTTCCCCAGACTAGAACACTGATGGGGAACTGTTTTTCTCCATACTCACTAACCTATATTAAAAAGAAAAGGAAATCATTCAAGAACTAAACAAATAAAAAGAACTTATTGTTATTTGTTGTTTGGCTGACGAGAGGAATATAAAACAATCTATTTATCCTCTTTTAAAACTAAGAACAGAGGACATAAAACTCCATTCAACAAATAGATATTTCTTACATATACCAATATATAATGCCTGGCAAATAGCAATTTCTTAATAAATGCTTATTGATAGATTTGTGATCTCACTGATATGGTTACTCCCTCCAATGGTACAGATTTCAACTCATCCACACTGTTTATCCTGTGCAATCTTGTCCATGGGTTCTCATAAATTCTTCTTAGAAAATCTATTTAACATACTGGAAATCTTCCTCTAAGTCTTTTAATATTCAGTAGGAACCAGTGTATTACTAAAGCTATCCATCTGTAATACTAGCCTCAGTTATTCATCTGTGATACTACCTATACCCACTCCACCATTTTTCAAAGCTCACATTTCCTGAATGATATCTTTATGCCATTTTTGGACACAAATCACCATTTCTGTGCCACCCAGACGCCACTTTACCCATGATCCTTCAGAAAGTTTAAGGTATGAAAAATTGTAATTTATGAGCTCCTGCTCTTGTGTTTATTTCTACTAGCCAACGGGAAGACACAATAGTTCAAAAGCAAAAGACATTCAATTAAACAGCCTAGCAAATTGCAATAAAATAGCCACCACTACTGCCCCATCATGCATATAAGGGAAATGCTGTCTCATAGGTTCCTCTCAGTGGGAGAAAGTACACCTGGAGAGAATAATGTGACTAAGGACATGTATGAAGGGCACACATGTATAACCAGAGAATATTTAAGAAGAGCACTCACATAGGAACTATATTTGGCCAGGGAATATGCATAAAGGCAAATTAAGCTAGGAACTCATGTATTCAGCATACACAAATAGAGAGCACACATGTAGGGATATACTTGGTCGGGATACAATGTCTGATTGAAATAATCCACATCTCCAGTGCTGCAGAGTTGCCAGTACCCTGTAGTAAAATAATTGCAGTTTTGTGCTAAGTGCTACACAGGTAACACAATGGATAGAGCACTAGACCTAGAACCATTAAGAGCTAAATTCAGTCCTGATATAGACAATTACTATTGTGGTACTATTGTGGGCAAGTCATTTTTTCCTGTTTGCCTCAGTTTCCTCATCTGTAAAATGAGCTGGAGACAAGAAAATGCCAATTGGGGTCTCAAAGAGTTGGACATGACTGAAATGACAAAAAACAGCAACAACATCTCTCCTGGGGATGGTGTCTGTTCTCTATTGATTTTATGATCACTAATTTGGTCTCTCCTACTATCTGTTGATCATCAATATCATCAGGTCCATTTTCTAGTCTTTGCTACCATCTATTGAAGTGATTCAGTTAGAAAGCCTCTACTTGACAAGGAAAAGCTAAAGCTCTTTTAGGATAGAGCAAAGGATTATGAACTATCAAACCCAGCTAGAGAACTGACAAGAATAACATAATCTCAGACAAGATTGTCTCTTCTTTTAACTAACTCTGCTTTTCTGCAGCTTCTGACTTCCTCAGGCTAACTGTCATCTGAGTTATAGTCTGGAAGGAAAATCCTTTTAATTCTCATCCTAGTAAATATTCTTAGAGCTTTCTTTCTTTGCAAACAACAAAGCTATGGGGCTGGGGAGAAAATGGCTTTCAACTCCACCCACTTCCATCATATGTTAAAATTTTGTTCTACTGAAGTAATTGGCTGGAGTGAGTGAGAAGAGTGAAAAGGTCTGGCAAGCTTCTCTTAGCAGCAAAACTGTTGTTTTTTTGTAACTTGTTGTCTTTTGTGGTGGTCAGCAGAAAAGGGCCAGTCTCATTACACTGCAATTATTATTATGCTAGTGCCCACTTTTGCCTACTGCTATTCTCTTCGTTGCAACCTGTGAGTTATAAGTGATTTTGGTTATTCAGAATCTTTTATGATTCACAGTCAAATAAAAATCCTAGAAGAACAATAATATTGTAAAAAGATGAATTAGAAAGACTTAAGAAAGAAGCTTGAAATCATTGAAAACTATTTAATTTCATAAATGTTTTCTTTCTCCTTAATTCTGAGCCCAGCTCAAAATCCACAGTACCTATCAAAGCTGTACAGTCTGATCGCCCTTCTTCATCTACTTGTTTTTTCCTGTGTGAATTGACAGGCTAATCTCACTGGGGCTTATGGCAATCAGCACAATATCACCTGTAACCTTGGACAAACGATTTAAAATCTCTCAATCTTTCTTCATCTGTAAAATGAGGTTAAACTAAATAATCCTTAAGATCCTTTTTGGCTCTAATGATCCTATTATTTTAAATAGCAACACCTGGAAAACTTTAACACGTAAGATTTCAATGTAAAATAAATAAAACACATAATAAATATTTAGTTCTAAATTATGACAAGGCAGGGGAAAAAGAAAGAGAGATAACCGAAAAAGGTAAAAGGGAGACAAAAATACATCCTCAAGGTTTATCCAAGTCCTCAAAGACAAAGATGTAACTCATTTAGAGATACTGATCTTTAAAAAAACAAACAATAAAAAAGCTGCCCTCTAGATTACAAGAAATGTTCAATTGTGGCTGACTTTTTGTGACCCTATTTGGGCATTTCTTGGCAAAGATACTGGACTAGATTGCCATTTCCTTCTCCAGCTCATCTTTACAGATGAGGAATTAAGAAAAACAAGATTAAAGGACTTGCCCAGGGTCACACAATAGGATATGGCTGAAGCCAGATTTGAAATTAGAAAGATGGTTCTTCTTGATCCCAGTCCAGTGCTCTAGCCACTGTAGCACTTAGCTGCTCTTATGAGAAAAGTTCTAAGAAACAGATGTTTTTATTATATGCAGACACCTTTTCCCTGTGTCCCCCAATAATAAATGATTCCAGTTTGAGATTAAAAGTGTTTTAATTCTTAGCTAAATTTAGAAGCATTCAAGTGATCATCATTTTGATAGAAACCCTCCACCTCCAACTTCTTGATTCAATTTAATTCACTTCAACAAACATTTATTAAGTACCTGTCTAATAAATGCATTGAAGGAACTGAGAATGTTTAGGCTGGAGAAGGGAAGACACAATAGCTATCTTCAAATATTTGAAGGGCTTTTATGTGCAAGAGCCTAGATGAATTCTGCTAGGCCCCAAAAGACAGAATGAATAGTCGTGGGATGGAAGAATCCAGTGCTACTTGAACAAATACCTCCTAGCAACTGGAAGTGTCCAACGTGACAGTATTCTTTATTTCCAACTTTAGGTTTGCAAGGACGTGAAATGGAGCTCCAAGTAGCAGAGAAGCAGTCATAAAGGCTGTTATAGAAGGTGGGGGAAAAGGGAATTCTTATTTAGGGACAAGTTTAAAATTAAGTTGGACTAGACTTCTGAGGTTATGTGATCCTGTGGTATATTGTACATAATGGATATCAGGGGAAGATACAATGATAAAGAAGATAAATAACATAGTTCCTGCCCTCATGGAGATTACTGCCTGACTTTCCTACAATTAAAAAAAAATTGGTATCACTTTTCATTTTACAGAGAAAGGTCTTCTTTCTAGCATAGTATCTTTAAGCAGGGATAGAATGCTGGTCCTGGAGACAGAAATTCAAATCCTGCCTAAAATATTACTTGCTGGATGAACCTCTCAACTTCCTAATTTTAAAAATGAGGATAATAATAGCATTTACCTCACTGGGCTGTTGTGGGGATTATGAGCACATTATATATGTAAAAGGCTTTGCAAACCTTCATGCTAGCTATTATGATTTTATAGTCTCCTCATCAAAGCTCCTTCATAACTTTGCAATTCTAGCAATGAATAGAAAGACTTTTTGATCCTTGTGATATTGGTAAAATGTTCCCCATCCCTGGTTAGAGGAAGCAGGTCATGAGGACATCACTCAGACCCTAAACTACTGAGATAGATGAGCAAACTGTCAAGGTGAGACTGTCCTCCCAGTTGAGCTCAGATTATTCCGGCTAGGTGCCCAAGCAACAAATGCTGGAGCCTTATCCAAAGCACAGGCGGATTTGCCTTACAGGCAACGAGGATGCATTTTAATTTGTTGATGTGAAATCTTAATTGAACTAAACTGCAAGAGGTAGTCTCTGTTCTCTGTCATAGTCTTAATTTAGTTGGCAAAACAAGATTTCATCAGAAGAAAATCACATGCAAAGCCGGCGTGCCCAGGAGGATTTCAGGAACACCTTCTCTGGGGGTACCATGCTGCTGGCTGGCACAAGAATGGAGAGCATTCAGATTATCAACTGTATTTTGTACCCCTCAGGTGATGTTTGTGGAACTGGGTCCCAGCCAGGGATCAGACTGGGGGTCTGTCAAAAAGCCAAAGCATACAGCCCTCACAGAGCAACTAAGCAATCTATAGAACCATTCAAACCAAAATAATCCCTGTTTTTTTTTTTTTTTTTTTTTTTTAATTCTTTAAGTAGAAGTGAGAAAATTACCAGGCCAGTCACTAATAGAAAGGCAAATTACTCAGGTGGAAGAAAGGTTGAACAGCCCTTGAATGGGCTAAACCCCTAAAATATCAAGATTCAGTGGAAAGAACACTGGGTTCAAGTTTAAGCAAGTCATTTTCACTTGGGAACTGGCTCCTAAGGAGCCTTTCAATTTTAAAAATCTCTAATGCTAAGAAAACATTCAGTATATAGGAAAGAGTTCTATCTGAGGAGACTTATGAACTGGATTCTTGTCTTATCTAGGCCAGTTCATTGATCTTGGACAAATCACTTGCCCCCCTCGGAAATAAGAAGGATGGACCTTGAAGTTTTTTTCCAGTTCTAATATTCTAATCAGTCCCATGAGCATTTATTGACTGCCTGTCACTGGTACTGTGCCAGGTACTGGAGATATAAAAACAAAATAAATAAATGTCAACACTAATAAAGCTTTTATTCTATCGGGAAGATGTAACCTGTAAACTGGTAAGCATAGAGAGTACACAATAATTTGGGGAGGAGGGAGAGAGCGTCAGTAAGTAAGGGAATCAGGTAAAGCTTCTTGCCAGACATTGTACATGGACTCTCTTGAGGGGAGACAGGGATTCTAGCATGTAGAGGTAAGGAGGAGGAGCTTTCCAGTCATGAAGTGGGCACAGATGGAGAAGATGGAATGTCAAGTTCAGGGAGTAACTAAGTGTCTACTTTTCACAGGAAACCTTGCTCCCCTGCAATGCCCTGCCCTGCACTGGGCCCTCTACTTGGGGTCCTAGCTGGGCTTCATCTGGCTTTGCTGAATTAGGGCAAACCCTTACCATTTCCGACTGATCTTACTCTCTTCCCATTTTTAGGGTGCAGGCCTTTTACTAAAATGGTCTGAGCTATGGATTCATACAATCGTGAGCTGATTTTCATTGCATTTGGCATGCATTTTTTTGGGTCCAATTCTTTTAATGCCAGGGATAGCTCATTTCACCAGTTTTTTTGTCCTCAATGACTATTAGTCTATGCTTGGGTCAACCTAGAAGAAACACTCCCCAGTTGGGCTTTGGCTAAATGCTCCCAGCCTCGGTGCAGATCTCATGGAGGAAGTAAACAGTCTGGAAAATATATGAGCCAAAGCCCATTCTGACAAGCCAGGCTCTGTGGGAGGCAGGAATCTGGCCTTCCAGGTGTTAGTTTCAGATTCCTTTATTATCTTGATCTCAAAGGAATTCCCCTGAAAGTCAGTTCCGGGTGAAATGATTCAGCCCTCTGAATCACTCCAGGGGGGGAGGAGTGATGGAAGGACAGAGCCTTGTTTCCTCAGGTGTCTTCCTACTGAGCTGGCAGAGTGACTTGTACAGAGTGATTTCTTGGCTAGAGTATGAGTTCTTAGGATCAGGAAGTCTATTTTCTCAAGTCATCTGTACTTGAACATTTTGCATTTCTTAAGCTGGCAAGAATCGATGATTTCCACTGACTCCTGAATTAATTCCAAATACCATAGCTTGGCATTCAAGGTCCTCCAAGATTTTGGTCCCTATTTACCTTTCTAGTCTACTTCCCTATCTTTTAATTCATGTACCCAACAATCTAGCCAATTGATTACTCCCCACTCTCCAAATGTGCCTCATATTTCTCTGCTTCCATGCTTTTATCCCATTACCCCCTCCCCAACTCCCTCTCTATTTCCACCCTGTCTACCTCCTCTTCCTTCAAGACTTATGATATCTTGCAACAAGAAAATGGTATTTACACACATGTATTGTACCTAGACTATATTGTAACACATGTAAAATGTATGGGATTGCCTGTCATCGGGGGGAGGGAATAGAGGGAGGGGAGGATAATTTGGAAAAATGAAAAAAAAAAAAAGACTTATGATATCTAACATTTATAAAGCACTGTATAGGCACTGTGCTTAGTGCTTTACTGATCTTCACAGCAATTTGAGAAGTAATTGCTATTATTATCCCCATTTTACAGATAAGGAAATTGAGACAGTTAATTAACTTGCCCAAAGTCACACAGCTAGCAAATATCTGCTGCTGGATTTGAACTTAGGTCTTCCAGAGTCCAGGCCCAGTGCTCTATCCACTGTACCACTTGACTACAGCTTAAATTCTATCTCCATGAAGACTTCCATCCTATCCTTAGCCAGAGACTCTGTTTCTTTTTGTCTCTCTTCCTTTCTTTTGCCTCTTCTCTGTCTCTGTCTCTGTCTGTCTCTGTCTGTCTCTCTGTTTCTTTTTGTCTCTCTTCCTTTCTTTTGCCTCTTCTCTGTCTCTGTCTCTGTCTGTCTCTGTCTGTCTCTCTGTTTCTTTTTGTCTCTCTTCCTTTCTTTTGCCTCTTCTCTGTCTCTGTCTGTCTCTGTCTGTCTCTCTGTTTCTTTTTGTCTCCCTTTCTTTTGCCTCTTCTCTGTCTCTGTCTCTGTCTGTCTCTCTGTTTTTTTGCCTCTTCTCTGTCTCTGTCTCTCTCTGTCTCTCCGTTTCTTTTTGTCTCTCTTCCTTTCTTTTGCCTCTTCTCTGTCTCTGTCTCTCTGTTTCTTTTTGTCTCTCTTCCTTTCTTTTGCCTCTTCTCTGTCTCTGTCTGTCTCTCTATTTCTTTTTGTCTCTCTTCCTTTCTTTTGCCTCTTCTCTGTCTCTGTCTCTGTCTCTCTGTTTCTTTTTGTCTCTCTTCCTTTCTTTTGCCTCTTCTCTGTCTCTGTCTCTGTCTCTCTGTTTCTTTTTGTCTCTCTTCCTTTCTTTTGCCTCTTCTCTGTCTCTGTCTGTCTCTGTCTGTCTCTCTGTTTCTTTTTGTCTCCCTTTCTTTTGCCTCTTCTCTGTCTCTGTCTCTGTCTGTCTCTCTGTTTTTTTGCCTCTTCTCTGTCTCTGTCTCTGTCTGTCTCTCTGTTTCTTTTTGTCTCTCTTCCTTTCTTTTGCCTCTTCTCTGTCTCTGTCTCTCTGTTTCTTTTTGTCTCTCTTCCTTTCTTTTGCCTCTTCTCTGTCTCTGTCTGTCTCTCTATTTCTTTTTGTCTCTCTTCCTTTCTTTTGCCTCTTCTCTGTCTCTGTCTCTCTGTTTCTTTTTGTCTCTCTTCCTTTCTTTTGCCTCTTCTCTGTCTCTGTCTGTCTCTCTATTTCTTTTTGTCTCTCTTCCTTTCTTTTGCCTCTTCTCTGTCTCTGTCTCTGTCTCTCTGTTTCTTTTTGTCTCTCTTCCTTTCTTTTGCCTCTTCTCTGTCTCTGTTTGTCTCTCTCTGTCTCTCTGTTTCTTTTTGTCTCTCTTCCTTTCTTTTGCCCTCTTCTCTGTCTCTGTCTCTGTCTCTCTGTTTCTTTTTGTCTCTCTTCCTTTCTTTTGCCTCTTCTCTGTCTCTGTCTGTCTCTCTATTTCTTTTTGTCTCTCTTCCTTTCTTTTGCCTCTTCTCTGTCTCTGTCTGTCTCTGTCTTTCTCTGTCTTTCTGTTTCTTTTTGTCTCTCTTCCTTTCTTTTGCCTCTTCTCTGTCTCTGTCTGTCTCTGTCTTTCTCTGTCTTTCTGTTTCTTTTTGTCTCTCTTCCTTTCTTTTGCCTCTTCTCTGTCTCTGTCTCTGTCTCTCTGTTTCTTTTTGTCTCTCTTCCTTTCTTTTGCCTCTTCTCTGTCTCTGTTTGTCTCTCTCTGTCTCTCTGTTTCTTTTTGTCTCTCTTCCTTTCTTTTGCCTCTTCTCTGTCTCTGTCTGTCTCTCTATTTCTTTTTGTCTCTCTTCCTTTCTTTTGCCTCTTCTCTGTCTCTGTCTGTCTCTGTCTTTCTCTGTCTTTCTGTTTCTTTTTGTCTCTCTTCCTTTCTTTTGCCCCTTCTCTGTCTGTTTTTCTCTGTCTCTCTCCACTTGCATTTCTTTTGCTCTGCTTTTGTATTACTGAAATACAGTTACCTGTGTACATGTCTTATCTCCCCTACTGAACTAGAAGCTATTTAAGGACAAGAACTAGGACTTAGTCTTCTTTTTAACTCCCCAAAAATATCCATTTAGCAGAGTGTTTTATACAGAATGGGTCTGAGCTAAAACCAGAAAATTTAGCATCCAGAACAAAGTGAGATGGTCATTTGAGGCACCATCATTGAAAGAGGAAACTATTCTAATGCACTGTAGGCTTTTTAGGTTATTAAGGAGAGAAAGAAGAAAGCATTAAATGTCTACTATATGCAGGGCACTGATCTAGGTGCTGAAAATACATAAAAATAAAAACCCCTGCTCTCAATAGCTTATGTTCTATCCAAGGAGATGACATGCATGAATAAAATACATATAAAATGGATACTAAGGTAGGACCTCACTTATCTTTAGGACAGTAAATGGACAGTGAAGAGAGCGGTGGGCCTGGCGTCAGGAAGTCTCACCTTCCTGAGTTCAAATCAGGCCTCCGATACTTCCTAGCCTTGTGACCCTGGGCAAGCCACTTAACCCTGTTTGCCTCAGTTTCCCATCTGTAAAATGCACTGGAGAAGGAATGGCAAACCTCTACAATCTTTGCAAAGAAAACTCCAGGTGGGGTTATGAAGAGTCAGATAGGACTGGAAGACAAGGAGAAAACCTGGACAAGGGGAGTCCCGGGTCCCTGAGCTGAGCTTGGAGGGAACTAGAGATTCTGGGAGGCAGAGGGGAAGGAATGCTCGCCAGACAGGGGACCTCACCCCATGTGAGGAATGAAAAAGGAACTTGAGCGGGACCAGAGAGAACCAGAAGAGCAGGATTTCATCATAAGCCCGGGGAGGGTGGTTAGAGCCAGGTGGTGACGGCATGTAGGCCGTCTCGGAGGTAATAGGGAATCACTAGAATGACTTTAGGAAGCTGAAGAACAGAAAAGATCTACATCTGTCTCGGTTCTGCCTGGAGGCAGGAGGAAGGACAAAGTGACTCACCGCAGAGAGGCTGGAGGAGGGGAGGTGGGGGGAGGGGAGGAGAGTGATCCTCCCCTGGGCTGTGCAGTCCCATGCTAACTAGGATGATCTGATTCCTCTGCTCCGACCAATGGATGGCATTGAATGGGAGAGGTGGGGAGGATGCGTTTTCGCCAGTCCTGGTTTGTTAGAGTTAACAAGCTTCCTGAAGCACATTCCCAGCCCTGCTTATCGGTATTGGCATTTGGCCGGTTGGCACTTTTAATCATAGATGCCCTGCAGCTCGCTAGAAGCCTGAAAGGTAAACACAAGTGCGCTTGCTAGGTTCCCGCTAGGTTCCCGCTTGCATTAGGGTGCTGGAGGCAAGGGATGGTCTCTAGGCTGTCTTCCCCTCCTCAACGCCCCCTCCCCCACGAAGAGACCAGCTAGAGATGCAGGGACGGAGGCAGGAGCTGGATTTGGTGCAGAATCCTCTCCCTCTCGGAGGCTTCCAAGCCGAGCATTCTTTACATGAGGCAGGGATGGTATTTTTACCTGGATCCTAGCTCTCCTATTTCTCACTCCAACGCCAAGGCTAGAATCTCCCGTTGTGAGTGGGAAAGGATATCAACTAGTTCTGATGCTACTAATTAATTATTTTTTCTCCACCTCCTCCTTGGCCCTGTCACTATTAGTCACTTCTCTTTATTCTCACTTTCTTAATAAGCTTTACAGTGCTGCCCACTCCCAGCCTGAAAAAGGCAAGGCCTAGCCTGGGCACCTTCGAGGGAAGCAGACAAAGCCCTCTTCCCCTCCAGTGTGGGTTAGAAATAGGGTCTCACCATGTATACATATATTGTATTTAATTTATACTTTAAAATATTGAACATGTATTGGTCAACCTGCCATCTGGGGGGGGAAGGAGGGGAAAAATTAGAACAAAAGGTTTGGCAATTGTCAACGTTGTAAAATTACACATGCATATGTCTGGTAAATAAAAACTATTAAAATTTTTAAAAAATCAACTTGGATTGGGGTAATTTTTGGGAGGGGGTAATTAAAGAAGGGAGGTTAAAAATTCCAAACTCAAAATCTTACAAAAATGAATGTTGAAAAATGCCTTTTGTAAATGGAAAAATAAAATACTGTTGAATTCAAAATAAAAACAAAAAGAAAAAAAAAGGAATAGGGTCTCACAAGAGTCAATGACTAGAGTAATCTGATGTTTGATAAACCCAACGACCCCAGCTTCTGGGATAAGAACTCACCATTTGACAAAACTTGCTGGGAAAAATTGGAAACTAGTATGGCAGAAACTAGGCCTTGATCCTCACCTAGCACCCTATATCAAGATAAGGTCAAAATGGGTTCATGATTTAGACATAGTGATATTATAAGCAAATTAGAAGAACATAGGATAGTCTACTCTCAGATCTGTGGAGAAGGAAGGAATTGATGTCCAAAGAAGAACTGGAGTACATTATGGAATACAAAATGGATAATTTTGATTATATTAAATTAAAAAGGTGTGTACAAACAAAACTGGAGTCAGGAAAAGCCCAGTTCAAATGTGCCTTCAAACAATTAGTAGTTTATTTGAGGCTGGGTAAGTGCTTCCTTTGTAAGTATAATAATCATAATAGCTCTCAGAGTTGTTGTGAGGATCAATATCTGTAAAATGCTCATAATAGGCAATTAAAATGCTTGGGAAAAATTTTACATTCAAGGATTCTGATAAAGGCCACATTTAAAAAATATAGAGAGAACTGACTCAAATTCATAAGAATACAAGCCATTCTCTAATTGGTAAATGGTCAAAAGATAGGAACAAGAAATTTTTAGATGAAATTAAAACTATTTCTAGTCATATGAAAAAATGCTCTAAATCACTGTTGATCAGAGAAATGCAAATTAAGACAACTCTGAGGTATTATTTCATACCTCTCAGATGAGCTAAAATGACAGGAAAAGATAACAATAAATGTTGGAGGGGATGTGAGAAAACTAGGACACTAGTACATTGTTGGTGGGACTATGAACTGATCCAACCATTCTGGAGAGCAATTTGGAACTATGCCCAAAGGACTATCAAACTGTGCATACCCTTTGATCCAACAACATCTCTACTGGGCCCGTATTACAAAGACATCATAAAAAAGAGAAAAGGACCCATATGTGCAAAAATGTTTATAGCAGCTCTTTTGGTATGGCAAGGAACAGGAAATTGAGTGGACACCCATCAGTTGGAGAATGGCTGAATAAGTTATGGTATATGAATGTTGTGGAATATTATTGCTCTACAAGAAATAATCAGCAGGATGATTTCAGAGAGGCCTGGAGAGACTTACATAAACTGATGCTAAGTGAAGTGAGCAGAACCAGGAAAACATTGTACACAGCAACAAGAAGATTATGTGATGATTCATTCTGAAGGACAAGGTGATTCAGGCCAGTTCCAGTGATCTTGTGATGGAGAGAGAAATCTGCAACCAGAGAAAGGACTGTGAGGACTGAGTGTGGATTGCATCATAGTATTTTCACATTTTTTATTGTTGTTTGCATTTTGTTTTCTTTCTCATTTTTTTCCTTTTTGATCTGATTTTTTCTTGTGCAAGCATGATAATTGTGGAAATATGTATAGAAGAACTGCACATATTTAACATATATTGGGTTACTTAACATCTAGGGGTGGGGGAAGGGGGAGAAAGGGAGAAAAAATTGTAACATAAGGTTTTACAAGGATGAATGTTGAAAACTATGCACGTGTTTTGAAAATAAAAAGCTTCATTAAAATAAAAAAAAGAAATAGGATCTCAGGCAGTATCCTCCATTCTTTCTGCCTCCCTTCAAGTGTGGGTGTAGAGAGACTGGAGGGAGGGGTAACAAAGAATGGTACAAATACAGGATTTTTGATTTAGAATCAAAAGTCCATCTCTGTCTCTTGTGGACTGTGTGATTATGTATGGACAAGTCATTTTCCCATCATCTTTTTAATCTATAAAATAAGAGGATTGGGGAAATTCTTTTAAATTCTAAATGCCCTGGTCCCACAACTTTTTATTTTTATTCTTTGTAAAGGAAATGGGCATTCCTTAGCTTAGAAAAGGCTCAGGGATGCCAGGTGTGGAAAGGAACAAGAATTTTAATTAAGCACCTATTATGAGTTGAGCATTTTACAGATATTGATCCTCAGAGCAACTCTGAGAGCTATTATTATTATCATGCTCACAAAGGGAGATTTAAAGCTCTTACCCAGCCTCACATAAACTACTAATTATCTGAGGGCACATCTGAACTCAACTCTCCCTGACTTCAGGTGCCATGCTCTATTTGCTGTGCCTACTGCCTAGCTGCCTCTGGCTAGGATTGGGTTATAGATTTGAAATCAGTCTTTAGTCTGTGAAACAATTTCCTGAGGGCAGTTTTCCCTCTCCTTACTGAGGAGTACAAGCAGTGGACTAACCCCACAGCCAGACATTTGAGGTTAGATTTGAGAAAATATTTGGCCGTGACTGCAGTGTTTGGATTAAGGCAGGTTGAAGCTTCACGCTCCTGGAGGTTTTTAAGAAGAGCAGCCCCTGACTCTGTCCCATCGCTTCATGCACTCACAGGCCTAGAGAGCTGGACCAGATCATCTCTAGAGGGCTCTGACAGTTTGTGGGGGTTCTCATTGTCATTCTGGGTTAGAGTGACTGACAGGGGCTGCAGACCTGAGGGACTGGTTTTAGGGAAGGCAACAAGAGTATCTTTATTTGATTTCTCATCTCCTGCCGTCATTTCTTCTCATGCCCAAAACCCACCCTCCTCCTGCGTTCTTAATTAGCTTGTCAGCAGCTGCGCCGCCCCCGTGCTGTGAGCAGGGTACATCTCACAGCCTAAGCTGGGTCAGGCCCAGGCAGGGCTTAGAGGAGATACTTGAGGGATGTGGGGAGGATGGCTGGCATTTCAAACGCTCTACTGTCCCCCCACTCTGCCCTGGCTCCTCCCTATCCAGCCTAGCCTGAGGGGGAGACCACCTGATAGCAGAGCCACTGGGAGGATGCCCATATTAGTTAGTACGAAGCTAGGAAGGCAGTCCAGGGGGGCTGCAGTGTGGCAAGGCCGAGTAACTGCTTCCCTCCCCATCCCACCTCCTCCTCTCCTGCTAGTTGTTTAGCTCTGACTCTAACAGGCTTCTCTTCTCCCAGCCCTAGCAGCTGGGACATGAGCAGGGACTGCTTCCCTGATTTTGTTCAGGGTCTGAAGCCCTGTCTTAGCAAGATGGGATGAAAAGAGGCAGTGGGGGATGGAGGAGACTAGTCTGGCTCTTAAGTGCCCATTTGGCAGCGAATGGCAGCTCCCTCTTTTTTCCCTTAGGGAACAATGAAATTCAAAGGCTTTTGATTCCTGGCTCCTTTTCCCGACATCAGCCGGGGCTTCATGGCAAGAACCTTTGTGAATTCTTCCTCTTCCTCCCTCCCCTATTTTCTCTTCCTTCTTGACAAATCTCTTCATTTTCTTGGGGAGGGGGTCTGCACTCCAAGTTCTATTTTAGGGAGAATTGTATTCCCTGCTCTGGACATAAAATACTGGAGACTGAACACTGAGTCACTGGTCCTAGAGAGGAGCCTTCCCCAGAGATGCCCCCTGTCTCTCTCTTTTCCTGTTTCTTTGAAAAGGACAAAGAAGACAGGTTCCCTTAAGGAATTGCTGGAGCGTACACATAGTACCTCAGGGAAATCCTCCCTGGAGATAAAGAGAGCCTGTAATGGAAGGCTGTGGCCTGGACTCAAATCTCCATCTACTGGCGGCTAAATAAGGAATAGACAGAAATGTGACCTTAGGGACAGAGAATTGGGTTTTGAGAAGAAAAAGAGGAACATTTGGCTCACCTTCCTTTGAAAAAACAAAAAAACCCCAGAAAACCTTGATGCTTTGTACGAATGCCAAGTTGTAAAACAAAAATATGTGTTTTTGTGACAGTACAGAAGGTAGTATTCAAGGTGGCTTTTCTAGACCCATGTCATAAATATTTGTTGAGTTGTTTGGGGAACAACAACTTTGCTGATAACTTAATTCAGATTTCCTTCTGAGGCATAAAACACCCTGCCAAAGGTGGTTATCAGTATTGCAGAGGACTCTAAAGAGGGGTTCAAATGCAAGATGGATTCCTCTCAGTGTCAGGTCCTGCAGATAGTTGTTAATAGATGACATTGTGTTGATTGAATCAATCCCTAAAATATAAACAGTCTCCTAAATGAGATTTACAGGGGCTCAGAAAAGTCCGGCCTGACTATTCATGTAGGAATAACCAAGTGGATAAAGAATGCCTGTGGTCCACATTAAGATCCATCAGACTATAGCTCCTGGAAACATCTGGCACATGGAAAAGTAAACTAGGTATTGAGTGGAATAAGAGGAAGGCTAGCATTTGGGAAATTGTGTAGTGCTTTCAGGGCCAAGCTTATTCCTGAAACAAAAGTCCATCTTTTTTGAAACATATATTCCACTAGTGATGCAATATGACTACAAATCATGGGATGCTACAATCTCTGTAAAATCAAAAATCCAGTTTTGACACAAATAAATAAGACCAAAAAAAAAAGTAAGTGGTCAAAAGATATGAAAATTTTTCAGAAAAAAATGCTCCAAAGGGAAAGGAGATACTCAGGGGATATAATTAAGTTCCAGGATTTTGCCAATGACACCCACAAGAAGTAGCATAAATGATCTGTCAGTAAAGAGTGACTAGGGGAAGGCTTAGCAGAAAGATAACTTGATTATTAAGCTGCTACCTGAGTAATATTATTAAGAGAACTAAAGGAATATCTTTTTGGAGAATAAATCACAGAGAGGATATGGATAAGAGCCAACAATTAAAAGAAGACACAAATAGATTGATATCTGTCCCTCTGGAAGAAGTTTCTATGAAATCCAGAATCTACCAAGTCAGTGTATTATTAGCTTATCACTAGACAATATCCATTCTAACAATGGATGATTGTAATGGAGTGATCATCAGACTGCTTTAATGAGTTTATATAATCCTCATCCAACTCATAATGAGCTAACACAAAAGTAGAAGTTAAGAAACAAAACGAGTAATAAATGAGCTTTTCCTTCAGGTATATTTGGCATTTTATTTTTTTAAGTATTATTATTGCCTTAGGTTTTATATTACACTGCAGTCATTCCTTCATTACTGAATGAATTCTTCCTTGAAATTAAAAAAAAATCATTTAAGCAAAGTAAGCCTATACAACAACTTTGACAGTTTATGATGTATTCCATGGTTTTCTACCCCTCCACTGAGAAAAGGAGATTTCAATATCCACAAGATTTCCAGTCATTTACAGTCATGTCTGATTCTTTGTGACCCTATTTGTGATTTTCTTGGTAAAGGTACTAGAATGGTTTGACATTTCCTTCTCCAATTCATTTTACAGATGAGAAAACTGAGGCATCAGAGTTAAGTGATTCACATAGCTAGGTTCACACAGTTAGGAAATGTCAGATTTAAACTCAGGAAAATGAATCTTCTTGAACCTGCATTCTATTCACCTAGCTGCCTATTAGCTAACCAAGATTAATTACAATTAATCAAGATTTGATTTTCTTTTAGGAGTAATCATTTACATTCTTGCAGTCATTGTATATATTGTCCTCTTGGTTCTGCTTTCTACTCTCTGTATCATTTCATATACATCTTTCTATGTTTCTCTAAACTCCTAATACTTGTTTCTTATGGGTCAAAAACATTCCACTTAAATATACTATTTCTTTTTTCTTTTTTTTGTGATAGCTTTTTCTTTTCAAAATATATGCAAAGATAGATTTCAACATTCACCTGCAAAACTTTGTGTTCCAAATTATTCTCCCTCCTTTCCCCACCAACTCCTCCCCTAGACAGCATGTAATTCAATATATTAAACATGTACAATTCTTCTATACATCCATTTATCATGCTGCATAAGAAAAATCAAATCAAATAGGAAAAAATGAGAAAGAAAAAAAAAACTAAGCAAATAACACACAGAAAAGGTGAAAATACTATGTTGTGATCCATATTCAGTCCCTACAATCCTCTCTCTGGATGCAGATGGCTCTCTTCCTCATAAGATCATCACACATCTGATTGTTGAAAAGAGCCATGTCCATCATAGTTGATCATCATATAATCCTGCTGTTGTTGTGTACAATGTTCTCCTGCTTCTGCTCACTTCACTTAGCATCAGTTCATGTAAGTCTCTCCAGGCCTTTCTGAAATCAGCCTGTTGATTGTTTCTTAAACAACAATAATATTCCATAATATTCATATATTATATAACTTATTCAGCCATTCTCCAACTGATGGGCATCCATTCAATTTCCAGTTTCTTGCCAATACAGAAAGGCCTGCTACAAATGTTTTTGCACATGTGGGTCCTTTTCCCTTTTTAAGGATCTCTTTGGGATACAGGCCCAGTGGAGTTGTTGTTGGATCAAAGAGTATGCACAATTTGCTAGTCCTTTGGGTACAATTCCAACTTGTTCTCCAGAATGATTGGATCAGTTCACAACTCCACCAATAATGTATTTGTGTCCCAGTTTTCCCACATCCCCTCCTATTTAGCCAATTTGAGAGATTTATAGTGATACCTCAGAGTTGTTTTAATTTGTATTTCTCTAATCAATAGTGATTTAGAGCATTTTTTCATATGATTAGAAATAGTTTTAATTTCTTCATCTGAAAATTGTCTGTTCATATCCTTTGACCATTTATTAATTGGAGAATGGCTTTATAACACTATTTCTTTAGCTATTCCTCAATTAATGGGCATTTATTTTGTTTCCATTTTTTTTTGACCAACACAAAGAATGCTAATAGCAATATTTTGTTATATATAGGACCTTTCTTTCTCTCATTGACTTCCTTGGAGTGTATCTATAGTAGGGGAAACCATATATCAAAAATATGAACAATATAATAATAAATTTTATTGAATTGTTCCAAATTATTTTCCAGAATGTTTAGACCAATTTACAACTCCACCAATAGTTGAGGCATATTAACATATACCTGTATTTCCACAGCCCCTCCAATAATAATTGCTTCCATTTTTTTAATCATCATCTCCCATGTGGTAGATGTGAGATGAAGCCTCAGTGATTATTTTCATTTCTCTTATTATTAATGATTTAGAGAATTGTCTCATCATTTGCATTTCTTTTTTTTTCTAAAAATTTTTCATATCTTTTGATCACTTATCTACTGGGTAATGGTTTTTGTCATATATTTTTATCATTTCTATAAAGGGCACTTTCAATGAGACCTTTAAGTACAATAAGGAATCCCAGTGGGAGGGATCCCCAATCTCATAATTTGTTTGTGTGTGAACTATTTTTTCATCTTGCTGAAATGTTGCCAGACTTTCCAGGCAACCACCCACCCTTTTAGAGAGTATTTCCTAAGGGTAGGAAATGCATAAGAAAGACAGATCACTTCTTCAGCCTCTGAAAATTAGCCCCTTGAACTTTGAATGCCCTCCCTCCTCCATCCTACTTCAACCTATCTATTATCATCCTGTTCCTTTATCATCAAAAACTCCCTCATTAGGCTGCTGTCCTCACAAGCACCTGAAACTCAATGGGCCCCATTACAGATGATTAATACTTAGACGCCAAATCTCGAGACGATTTGTCACCAAAATGAGGAAGGAAGAAGTGATAGACACATAGAAAGACAGCATGAAAGAGCAAGTAAGGTCAAAAAATAGAGAACCAGAGTCAGAAAAATGCAAAGGCAAAAAAAGAAAGACAGTCATAAAGAGAACCAGCATCATGATCCCCATTCCTTAGGGAATTCAACCCTGCAGATATGGCTGACAGTACGAAAACCCCTAAAATAGACAACTTGATCTTCTGAGGGTTTTGGTCTCCCATCACCCTTACATCACTGTCTCCCTCCTCCTTCATGGAGGTCCAGCCCCTGGTACCCTAGTGCTCCTCCCCAAAAGCACTCTGGTCCTCTCTCTTCCCTTGTCCTCATACTTACTGCCAGCAAAACTTGCTTTCAGTTATCAATAAGTAAAGGATCTGATAATAACTCCCAGTAAACTGTTAATAATAATAATAACTACTTACAGTTAGAGGATGCTTTGCCATTCTCAAAGGATTTTCAAATATATTAACTCAGTTAATGATTATTAAATGCTTAATTTATGATCAGGCTTATGAATAGTTATAGTTTTAGAGGGAACAATATCTGGTAACTTAAAGGAAAGAATTTCTAATGGTAGAATTTTATAGCATCATCCACATTCCTGTGGGGAATATATCTCAGGACTGGAATCAGTTATGCAGAATCTGCCCCGGGATATTGATAATTAGAGGGTGCTGACAGTATTTATAGTCCTTCAAGAGGTATAATGAGCTTCTTGTTGTTGTTGTTGAGTGACTTCCCACTCTTCTGACCCTATTTGGGTCGTTCTTAGCAAACATACTAGAGAAGTTTGTCATTGCCTTCTCCAGTTAATTTTACAGATGAGGAAACTGAGGCAAACAGGATGAAGTGACTTGCCCTTAGTCACATAGCTAATAAGTATTTGAGGCCAGATTTGAACTCAGGAAAAGGAGTCTTCCTGACTCTAGACCTGGTGCTCTATCTATTACATCACCTAACTGCCCCTCTTATGTGCTCATCACCTAGTTTTTATCAGTTAGTTACAATAAGAAATTGTCCAAAATGTCCCTTCCCTCGCTGGCTATTGCATAGACATGTTCTTCTCCATTCCAGCTTTCTCCTGCTCCCTCCCTGCAACTTGTCCAAGAGCAATTGCATCAGTGCCCTGAGCTCTCACTCCACACAAGCTGTGATTTCTCCCCACCTGGATCTACTTATCTATATTGGGCCTCCAGAAAAAAATGTCTCCAATTACCCGGGTAGTCAATGCACCTGCGCTTAGAATCCCTGCCCAGAGCTAAGCTATCTTGATTAGTGAATGAGTAAGCAGAAACTCAGCTAGCCCATCTTGTGTAGTCTGTTTTAGACCACTGCTCAAGAGCCCTAACCCTGTTTTGCAACTCATCCATCCAGTTAGCTTGGCCATTTTACTATTCATCTAGCCACCCAGCATATGCCCTGACTCCATCCCCTCCCATTCCCCCTATGGCTCTGGATTCAATAATCGGATCAATACCACAAAACTGCCGTTGTTCCCAGAAAAGTTATGTCATTTGACTGCCTTTTGGTTCACCTCACCTGTAATTGCATCCTCCCCAATACTCCCTTCCCTGACCATTCCACCTATGTGTGCATTGTCTTTCCATATTAGAAAGTAAGCTCCTTAAAAGCAGGGACTATCCATGTGTATATATATGTGTATATATATATATATATATATATATATATATATATATATATATATATATATATATATATGTATGTATGTATGTATGTATATATAGTATTTAATTTATACTTTAACATATTTAACATGTATTGGTCAACCTGCCATCTGGGAGGGGAGAAGAGGGGAAAAATTAGAACAAAAGGTTTGGCAATTGTCAATGTTGTAAAATTACCCATGCATATATCTGGGAAATAAAAACTATTTTTAAAAAATCAGGGACTATCTCACCTTTGTATTTTGTATTTTTTTATATATAGTTCTTAGCACAGCACTTGGCACATAGTCATAGAGGTAGGAACCACAACTTAATAAACACTTATTCATTCATTCATTCATTCATATGCAGGGCTTTTAGTCCCAAGGTCTGAGGTTCACTTTTCCTCCCCAAATTAAATGTATTTTAAAACGTTAATCTGACCACCTCTTAAGCAATGCCCCATTCCAAGCACCATACTTGCTAGTTATGGTTCTGTAAAGCCAGACAGAAACAGAAGCAATTTTAGAGATCAGATAGTTCAACCATTTCAGGTTGTTTTTTTTTTTTAATGAAAGAAAAAGCATTTATTAAACATTATGTGCTAAGTATTGTACAAAGAACTGAGGATATAACTAGGAAAAGAAATACAGTCCCTGCCCGCAGAGAGCTAACATTCTATTTTTCATTTCAGCTTTCTAAAAAAAGTTGGCTGCTCTTAGCTCAGAGCAATTGTCCCCTCACACAAGGCATGGTGTTTCCCAACTAATTAAGAAATAAATGTTCCTAGAAACATCCTGAAGGAAAACAAGTCACCAGATAGTATTGAAACTTAAAAAAGGAACTCATAGAATGAACTGAAGCTTCAAAGGCTAGAAGGGAGATTTTAAGAATTATTCACGCCATTTCTCTACCTTCAGACAAACAGAATAGAAAAGGATCATCCCTATTTCTGTAATCATTTTCCTCTCTCCCATCCCTCTCACTGAGGGAAAGTCTATGACTTTCTTAATTCCTAGAATAGTTCTAACACTTATTCTCTAGTAGGAAAAATTGTCTATTATCCAAAAAAAAGTTTTATAGTTGCCCTTTCTTTTTTTTTTTTTTTTTTTTACATTGGTTACGTCCAAATGTCTCACCACACTTGGACCTCCAACTGAATGCTTTCCTGCAAAAAAAAGAAGCCCAAACAAATCAAAATTCATATTTTGTCCTTTTTTAATAACATAGATCTTACTCCTCACCTAGAGTCTAGGTGCACCTCTGCAGATGAGAAGGAAGGCATTCTCACTTCACCTTTTGTCTTCTAAAGTCACTCTTAACTTGATGCATTGACAAGAGTTTTAATGACTTTCAATGCCATTTTTCTTTTTAAATTAATTGTAGTCATTATGTAAATTGTTCATGTTCTACTTTCTTCATTCTGTACTAGTTCATAGAAAGATTTTTAAAGTTTCCTCAAATTCATCATTATTTGCCATTTCTTATGACAAAAAATATTTCATTGCATTCATATAGTATAATTTGCTCTGTCATTTTCTGTTTGATGGGTGGCCCCTTGGTTTCCAGTTCTTTGCAACAACTAAGAGTGATGCCATAAATATTTTTCTATATTATGAAAGCTTTTCCTCCATCTTTAACCTTCTTATGACATATGAGTAGCATTTAGAAGCAGTGTGGAATCATAGCTAGAGGTCTAGATTTGAAGTCAGAAAAATCTAAGTTCATATCTTACTTCTAACAGATTCAGTACTGTGTAACTGTGGGGCAACTCACTTAACTTCTAAGATTTAATTCATCTATAAAATGTTGATAGGAATAGTTCCTATCTCATAAGATTGTTATGATCAGTTAAGAGAATTTATGTAAAGTGCTCAGCAAATTTTAAAGTGCTATGTTAATGTGATCTATTATTAATTATTATTTGTTCTTTCTCAGAGGAAGAGAAACAAGTTGATAGGGAGCTCTGTCCTTAATTTATTACCCAGTGTGGTTAATCGGGTCAATATTTAAGTATTTACTATGTGTCAGATAAAGTGCTAAATGTTGAGGATATAAGACATGGCAAAAGAAAGTCTCTTCCCTCAAGAAATTTGTAGTTGGAGCAACTAGGTGGGGCAGTGGATAGAGCACCAGCCCTGAAGTCAGGAGGACCTGAGTTCAAATCTGGTCTCAGACACTTAACACTTCCTAGCTGTGTGACCCTGGGCAAGTCACTTAACCCAATTGCCTCAGGGAAAAAAAAGTTCATAGTTTATTTATTTTTTAATTTTTATTTTATTTTATAATTATAACATTTTTTGACAGTACATATGCATGGGTAATTTTTTACAACATTATCCCTTGCACTTACTTCTATTCAGATTTTTTCCCTTCCTTCCCCAACCCCCTCCCCCTGATGGCAAGCGGTCTTATATATGTTAAATATATTACAGTATATTCTAGATACAATATATGTGTGTAGAACCGAATTTTTTCTTGCACAGGAAGAATTGGATTCAGAAGGTAAAAATAACAGTTTACACTCATTTCCCAGTGTTCCTTTTCTGGATGTAGTTGGTTCTGTCCATCATTAATCAATTGGAATTGGATTAGTTCTTCTCTATGTTGAAGAAATCCACTTCCATCAGCATACATCCTTGTACAGTATCATTGTTGAAGTGTATAATGATCTTCTGGTTCTGCTCGTTTCACTCAGCATCAGTTGATGTAAGTCTCTCCAAGCCTCTCTATATTTCTCCTGTTGGTCATTTCTTATAGAACAATAATATTCCATAGCCTTCATATACCATAGTTTACCCAACCATTCTCCAATTGATGGACATCCATTCATCTTCCAGCTTCTAGCCACTACGAAAAGGGCTGCCACAAACATTTTGGCACATACAGGACCCTTTCCCTTCTTTAGTAGTTCCTTGGGGTATAAGCCCAGTAGTAGTATGGCTGGGTCAAAGGGTATGCACATTTTGATAACTTTTTGGGCATAATTCCAGATTGCTCTCCAGAATGGTTGGATTCTTTCACAACTCCACCAACAATGCATCAGTGTCCCAGTTTTCCCACAGCCCCTCCAACATTCATCATTATTTTTTTCCTGTCATCTTAGCCAATCTGACAGGTGTGTAATGATACCTCAGAGTTGTCTTAATTTGCATTTCTCTGATCAATAGTGATTTGCATAGTTTATTTTTTAAAAATGAAAAAAAATCTGCTTTAATTTCCTCTTGATATTCATCAGTTCTTTCTCAGGAAGTGAATTTTTCATCAAGAGTCCTTGGAATTGATGTGGATTGTTGTTTTGATCAGAATAGGCAAATGGCTTCTTTTTAAAGTGAAATAGATTTTTAGATATCTTTTGCTTTTATTTTGACTAAATTCTTTCTGATAAACCTTTTCTTCCTCATCACTGAGAGTATTTATTATGGACTTTATTATTTATTTTTCATTATAAATTATAATATATATAAGTATATAATTTTTTAATAATTTATTATAAACTTCTTGTGATAGTGAAAACATGCAAACAACCATATCCACTACTGGAAATAGGAAAACAGGGAAGGCACTAGAATGAAGAAAGATCAGTAAAAGCTTCTGGTAGAAAGTGGGGTTTTATAGGAAACTTGAAGGAAGCCAGAAGTCAGGAGGTAGAGATGAAGAGGAAGAGCATTCAAGGCATGGGAGACAACAGAAAATGTCCAGAGACGTGGAATAAAGGGTCTTGTTTGAGGAACAGCAAAGAGGCCAGGGTCCCTGAAGGGGGAATACAGGGATGGGAGAGGGAGGGGGGATACAGGTGTTATGTGTAGGGTGTAAAAAGATAGGAAAAGGTCGATAGGAGACAAGGAAGTGAAGGATCTTTTTTTTTATATTTGATCCTGGAAGTGATAGGGAGCCATCAGAATTTACATGGTCAGGCCTGTGTTTTCAGTAGCTTAGCTTCTTAGGGAAGTTTTGGCCAAATTAGCCTTTACCAGTGATTATTAACCTTGATCTGACTTAAAATTTACTCGATTTCTATTTCTGACTGAGCTACCATTTCTGCCATTTCAGGACCACAGATATGAAGTTAGAAGGTACCTTAGAAGTCATTTGATCCATCTCCTCACTCTACAGATGAGGAAACTGAGTCCTGGAAAAGGGAACTTTCCATGTTCACCCCAGCCACCAAGTAGCAGAGGGAGGCTTTGAGTCCAGACCTCTTGTACCTGTCACAGGTACAGCGCTGGCACACCCCGCTCAGTGGCTCAGCTCCGGCCAGATGACTTACCCAGTCACGTCCCCTTGGGGGTGATTTCTCAGTCTGGGGAAGGCCTCCGCCACACAGCTTCCGAGGAAGGCGTGGGTAGGACAAAGGAAGGGTGCTTTGTGTTGCATTTTATTTCTGAATTACATCTGCACATGACTCACCTTTGCCAAAGACAGCCCAAAATTCATCCTGTGGAAACCCAAGAGGGAAGTCTCAGAAACTACCTCTAATACAGAGAAACTGGGTCTGGTTTATATGTGTACAAATATAGGCTTGTGTGTAAATACACGAATATACCTGAATACTTTGCTTTGTGTACGTTTATGCTGCACAGGTTTTGCATGTGCCTTGGGGGTAAATATGGATACACAGAGTAAGTGCTTAATAAATACTTTTTCATACCTTCATTCATTCATGAAACAAAACTGGGGTCTAGCTCCCGAGGGGATCCTGCCATCTCATTCCATCTGCTCTTTACTTTCCACATTCTACATCTCTCACCTTTCAAGCCCCTGGCAAAAAGGGGATTGAAATTCCCTTAGCCAATCCCCACTACACCAAGGGAACCAACTCATTCTTATTTCTCAAGAATTTTAATTTTGTCAAAGGCCAGAGGCAATGATGGTAGATCAGGAAATCTGGCCCCTCCATACTCTGGGTCTGGATAGACAACACAAAGCTAATTGCCTCTTGGAGAGTTTTTTTTGGAATTCACACATGCATGCTCAGTGCCAACACAGTTCTCATTAGTAGAAACCCTGTGCATGGCCTTTTCACTTAATGAATAGAATTTATCAGCCATGGGAGACTGGGGTATGTTCAGACCTGCCCCTGGGAGTATGGCAAGTAGAGGGATCAATCCCCAGAAGATATTTCATTAGCTTCTTTTCCTCCAGGGCAGATTGCTCCTTAGCTTGTGCTTGGAGATCCCCTGCCTCATTATGATCTTCCATACCCCATTTTATCACAACTTTCAGCAGGGAAGTTCTTCTCAAAGTCTATCATGAATTCCCCTAATTGGGCTAAAACTTTTGCCACTCATGACTCCTTTTTGCTGAAGAAATTTTAACTTGATCTTGGGTATAGGCATATAAAATAGGTTTACAAATTAAGCATTTACTAATAATAAATCCCAAGAAATTTATTTTAAAACCATTCTTTGGTATGTATAACATTTTACTATTTATTAAAAATGAAAGTAAGTTTGCATGCTAATGAGATCCGATGTGCTGCTTATTTATTTTTACATAAAGAATTAAATCTTGGAGGAATATTTATTTTTTTATATATTTTTAAAATTTATTTTTATTTATTTTTTAAATAACATTATCCCTTGTATTCATTTTTCCAAATTATCCCCTCCCTCCCTCCACTCCCTCCCCTAGATGACAGGCAATCCCATACATTTTACATGTGTTACAGTATAACCTAGATACAATATATGTGTGTAAATACCATTTTCTTGTTGCACATTAAGTATTAGCTTCCGAAGGTATAAGTAACCTGGGTAGATACACAGTAGTGCTAACAATTTACATTTGGAGGAATATTTAATACCTTTAACTAATGCCAATTTTTTGAGACCTCCCCACATTCAGGGATAGTGACCCACAGTTTAGGAAGTTTTGGGTTAGGGGGCCCTCATGGCCATTCCAAAGCCCACCTCGGCTGGATGGAAGTAGCTAGCCAAAGACATAGAATCATAGCTCTGAACATCCAATGTTGGGAGACTGTCGGGATGGTAACCTGTTCCGGATTACCCTGGAGGCTTGATTAAAGCTCTTCTGAATAAGGGACACCAAATTTTAATGACGATGAGCCCTTAGAAAGACCAGCTAGGTCTTAATATAGTTCTTCATCCCCAACCATTTGGCCAATTGTATGAAAAGGCTACCTTCTGGACTACTTTTGTCAGACCCTACCCACAATTCCTCCAGCTTAACCTCCTCCAAGAAGCTTTCCCAGATTCCCTAAAGGCTATAGAGAAAGGGAAAGGAATATGCATTTCTATAGTGCCTATTATGTGCTAGGCACTTAAACAAATATAATTTCTTTTGATCCTCACTACAAGTGAGGTAGGTGATGTTATTATCCCCATTTCACCATTGAGGAAACTGAGGCAAAAAAAAAAAAAGATTGTGTCTGCCCAGTTTCACACAGCTGAATGTGAGTTTGGGGCTTCTTGATTCTAGGCCCAATACTGTCCACTGCACCAGTAGCTGCCTCTAAGGACTGGCTCTGCGATCACAAGAAGAAGGTCTGATCTTGGAATCTGACCTCAAGAGGAGTGGATTCTCTCCCTAGCCCTTTGTCCCTTGCTAGAGTACTTTAGAAAATCTCTAAAGGAGCCCGCTCTCTTAGTTGGTCCAAGGGATGAACCCCTGAGGAACCTTTGATGTAGCTTCTTGGTGGACCAAGGACCAAAGCCAATATCAGAAGAGTCAGGAGCTCCTTTGTCAGACTTTCTGACCTGAGACTAGGGATCCCCGCCCAGAATAGGGAAGTATTCTTCTGATTCTTGAACCTTCTGGTTACCAGAGAAACCACAATGAACACTGAAAAGAATGTGACATTGCAATAAAAAACCAAATTGTCAAAATATTTTGGAGATACCCTATTTTTCAGAGCTAAGGTCTAGCAAGCAGGCTGTGTCCTGAGTTTGGTATAGCAATAATCCTTTAAACTCAGGATGATATCACCCTCCGTCAAAATGCTTGGACCAGCACCAGTTACTCCGTGAGGGATTTAACTCCCCTTATTTCCCAGCGCCATCCATCACATATTCACAACCTCTGTTCCTTGTCACTGAGAGATACTGCACTCAGGTTCCCATCATAGATCTCTGACTCTGTGCCCTCAGGGTGGGCAAGACCCCCAACACTTGAAATAATACTGTTCCTACATGGCCCATGTGAACGGTAATTCAAGACCTAAAAATTATGTCGTAATTCAGTCCACTTGTGATATATAAGATCTGCCTTTGGTCCAGCATATTAAATCCTCCTTCCTAGGAGTGGGGATTGGAGGGGAGTAGAGGGGTGTTCCATTTGCAAAGATCATTATTCTCACTCTGAAATCAATTAAACTTCTGTTTGTCTCCTAACTCTAGACCACTCTGTTTATTTGGTTCTGGCCATCTGCAGGTTAGAGGCTGTCTCGGATCTGGTCGATGTTAATTGGTGTCAAAAGTGGAATTTGTCTGAGAACAGGACCCCAACTGGATCAGTGGGGGTGGATTATGCACCCTTGGAAATTTGTTTCTCTGAGGCCTGACTCCCCCCACCCCAGTCTAGTGATGTACCACCCTTTCCTGCTCAAATCCTCTAGCTTACCCTTGATTGAGCTTAACTTTTTTTATTAGGAATATTCCATGTTCCCTTTCTCGACCTAGTTTTTCTTCCTGGATCACTCTGGTGAGGCATGCCTTTTTTTTCTCCTTTTTTTCTGCATGTCTTGTAGTTTAAACTGGAAAATTCATGTTTGAGAATGGACTGTGAGTTTTAATTGCACTCTAGCTATAAGTGCATCTTTTTTTTTCTCCTTATATCTATCTTGTCTGTGTCTTTGCAAAATATACAATGTCTGTGATGTGTTTGTGTTGTGAGTTAAATTCTGTTATCTTGAAAGATTTAAAATTCAGCCAGCCAGAAAAACTTCTAAGGGTTATAGCTATAGAGAAAAGTTTTATAAATTTTACTAATTCCCACTTCAGGTTTTGCATGGGAACTTAAGTTATAAGAAAAGAGGAAAGTCCTGTAAGACATTTTTTCCTGTGGTTCCAACAGTGACCAAGTTGGGACTACAGAAGTAAAGTTAAATAATTAACGTGGTAGAACCACTAAAAACATCTTTGCAGATTCGGGAAGTTTTGAGATTAATCATTAAGGAATTTGGCAATTAATCATTTTAAGATTGAAAGAGAAATTCCTGAGATGTTGAGGTAATTCCAGGAACTCACCTCCCCTTCTGAAACATCTTAGTAAGAGGTATCACTCTGTAGAATTTAAGGAAAAATAAGGATTAAATATCATAAAGTTTTTAAAGTAATCTACAAATTAATGGCTTTATTGTTCTAGCACAGGATAGGAAAATTAGTTGGCAGAAAGCCCAGTAATTAAGAGAATGAAGAAAAAATGATAAATAGCAACCTTTTGTTGCTATATTATTATTGTTATATTCCTTGACTTTTTGGTTTTTATTCTATTATTCCTGGATCTCCTTCTGCACCATAAGGAAAGGAAAATAGGGTCTCCTTTAAGTAAGGCCAGGATAAATGTTGAAAAAAGGGAAAATACCTCAGGAAGTATTGAGGGATCTTTCTTACAATCCTCATCACTTGGCATCCCCACTCACCTCCCCTAGTCATGAGTGTATCTTAGTTTTAGGGACTGCTAATAAGACCGTTATAGCCCATGTCCCTCTGTTAACCTCTCTCATCTCAGATCAGGGTAAGAAAAGAGAATACTAAAGAATTGTAGGGAAACTTAAATTCTTCTCCACCTGATGGAAAGAGGGCTGGGGGCAGCAGGTACAACAGAGCCCCATATACCTTGCCCCAGCAATTCCCCAACCCCAGCAGGTGCAGCTGTGGGGAGGGGAGATGTTGTCTCAGGCCCTCCAGATAGCATTCCCTGAGCCCTGCTACCAGGAAGGTAGGGTCCTGGGAAGGTCCTTGCACCAACGTGCCAGCGCCTAGGCAGTGCCTTCTGCTGTATCCCCCAAAGCCCAGTCTGTCAGTAGTGTCCCCTGGTGAATTCTACAAACATTATATCAAGCACAGGATTGAGGTAAGGATAGAGATAGAAAATGACATATAAACGAAAATGATATGAAGTTTCAAAATTGGAGAACTAAATGTAGGTAATTGTATTACATTAAGTTAGAACCTCTAGCTTTGGAACCAGAGGAACAAATTAGAGTTGTACTGAGAATAAAGCATATTCTTAGATATAGTTATTTAAGAACAATATAACTATATGAAACATCTTGGACTATCCATTCTATCCTTTCTGTTCCGCTACACAACTGTTTCTGCCTTCTTGGCCCCAGCCTCTATAGGCCAGAAAGCTTTTACCTGTTCTGATCCAGCTCTGGTTCCCTGAAAGTTAAAAGAATGTTCAATTAGCTCATGTCTTTGTTAGATGGGACTTGATGTTAATGTTTAAGTTTTCTTGGTTACTTTGATGAGCCTTTAAGTAATTTCATTCATTCACCTGATTTAATGCAATTATGCAATTAAGGGAATTGTGGAAAAAAAAAAAAAAAAACATTTATTGCATTATTTAAACCTAGCTTGTGTAGCTGGGAAACTGGATCTTCTCAAGAAAGCTCCTGCTCCTGAGTGGATGGACCCAGAAGCAACTGACAGACAGATGAGACAGTTGTCTGAAGATTTGGAATGAGGGCTAAGTCTACTTTCCTAGTGAGTGAGACGAGGAACTAAGAACTTCTCAAGATAGTAAACTGAGGCCCAAGTTTCTGTTAAATTATCTGACTTTGGGGAAAAAAGCAAATTTTTCCCATCCTGCAAAAATATCTGGAATACTTTTAACCCAGCCCCTCTTGCTTAATTGCTAGCAGAAATAATTGAACCAACCCAGACCCTCTTGTCTAATGGCTTACCCAGCAGAATATTTGAATTACTTCTAACTCAATCCTTATTGCTTAACCAGGACCCCAGTTCCACATAGAGACCCATCTACATCCTGGTTACTCAAAGACAAATAAGGGAATGAGAATGGAGATAGCCAATAATTTTAAAGGTTAATAGGAGGTGGGGGGGTTGGAGGGAGTTGCAATTTTCAGCTATATAACCCTCCTTCTGTTTCTGTAAGGTAGCCTCCCTACTCCGGATTTTCTGGTGAAGGGACCACCCTGCTTCTCATGAGAATCAAAATAAAAAAACTTTCTGTTTGTACCTAGAGATGGCTCTGAGTAGTCAGTTTGAGTTAGGGTCTGTGCGTCCCACACACTAGATTTATTTTTCTCTCCCATTTTATTATGTAGCCAACCTGGTTGATATTTTCTCACTCTGATAATCTTAGCTTCTTCTCTTTTCAAACAAAGGGATACACTTCTCTGATAGATTCTCTCAAGCAACTAACCCTCTGGGCAATATCCCATGGTATATACCTGCCTTTATTGGTCATAAGGGTAGAGATTCTTTCAGACACCCTCCCTTTGACCAAAAAGGAGAACTGTGAAAATATTTTGGAGATACTCTGTTTCTCAGAGCTAAGGCCCAGGAAGCAAGCTGTGTCCTGAGCTTGGAGTAACAATTGTAAGGATCCTAGAAAGATCAGGCAAGCGCAATTGAGATGTAAGTGGACCAATGGTCTTTAGGATGCCCGGATGTGCTTAAGAGTTGAGTACTTAGGGACTTCCTTCGTGGGTGGGACCTCCACCCATGGCGGGAACCTAGATCTCGCTCTGAAGTTTCGGTCAAGTTCGGGATGTACCCTTCATTGCTGATTGGCTTGTGTCTGTGACCTCATTGACTCTATTTAAGCTCTGGACAGGAAGAGCTCTCTCCCTTTTCTCTTCTCTCTCTCTCTTACCACCTGGAGACTGGACTGGGAGGGTGCTACCAAGGTAGGTGCAGGGGGTCATAGAGTAGATGTGATTGAAGTGAATAAAGTCTAAGCTTGTTCATCTAAACTTTCCGGTGCTCTGTTGTGCGCATAAACCACTTCCATATGAGATAGTAGCCAGAGGATTCTGAGGACCTCAAAACAGAGGTGAGATTGATAGTGTATTTACCAGGTTTTCTCTGATAAACCTAGGAATAAGGACCGGTTAGCATTAGTTAGGCAAATAAACCCTAATGTATGGCGCCAGATGTGAGGCACAATATTTATAATGCTAAGCTTTGAATATTAATTATTAGTTATTAAAATTAATATCCAAAAAGGCCCAACAGTTCCTCATCCGGAAGAGAAAGTAGAGATACACTATGGGTCAAACTGTGACCAGACCCGAGAGTAGAGTTGTAAATGAAGAGCAAGCCTAAAGAACGGGTGATTCTTTAACAGGATAATGGCAAAATGCACTGCCTGGACCATCACCAGTTATTCAGTGAGGGATTAGCACCCCTTTTTTCCTAGGGTCGTCCACCACATAATCACAACTCTTGTTCCTTGTCACCGATAGGTATTGCACTCGGATTCTCATCAGAGAATTCTGATTCTGCACCCCACAGAGTGGACATGACCCCCAACACTTGTGATAGTATCTTCCCACAGGACCCATGGGAACAGTAAGACCTAAAAGTGATTATGTCATAATTCATCCCCTTTGTGGTATGTAAGACTTGCCTTTGGTTCAGCATGTTGGATTAGGTGACTTCTGAAGTCCTTTTCAGTTCTAGATCTGTGATCTTAAATGAATCTTTAAGTAGGATTTCTCCCTAGTAAAATGTAAACTTCTTAAAGACAAAAGCCATTTTTTTTTGGTCTCCCCAGGGACAAGTACATATTTAGATACTTGTTAAATTGAAGTTGGGTGATACCAGTAGTGCCAGCTGGCATGGAGCACCCACAGGCTTTGACCCTGTAAGATCAGGAGTCTGGTTACCATACTGTCTCCAATATTTATAACCCTCACAAAAGATGGGCCATTCAATGCGGGTGACAGGTTTTCCAAGAAAGAAACTTAAAGAAAGGTCATCAAATAGGTAAGAACCAATAGCAGGGTTTGATTGTCCCAGCAAGGCTGAAGAAGACTGTTATCTAAGCAGAATATTTTCTAGTGTTCTTTTGTCACTCAGATAATTTGTACAGGCAAGACTAAGGTTACAAGTATTTGAGGTCTGGGCTTGGGGTAGCCTTTTTTTTCCCATGAGCATCCCTCTGCAGCCTGTCCTTGCCACTTCCCCATGACAACCGGGGTAGAAATTGGGAGGTGGACCTGCCTAGGAGAAGGAGACTATAAATGAGTAAGCCAGGCTTTTGAAAGAAAAGAAAAGAAGTAGGTCAGCCGTTCCTCAGAGCCTCATTCAACCACTATGAAGAGAGAAGAGAAAAGCATGGCTAGACACATAATTGCAACCATCCCCCTCCTTAACCTTAGCAAATGCAATTCAGACCAAAAGCTTCTCTAGACCAAAAGCCTAGGACATATTTCCTAGGCTAGAGACCTGGGGCAAGGGAAGAAACAAATGCCCTCAAGTAGGGCACTAAGTGCCCTTGGCATACCCTGGAGTCAGTCAAACTCTCCAAAGGAGATAGATGGACACAATTTTTCCTCCCTTCCTCTTCATTCTGCTGATTTGTCTTCGTATCCCCAGGGCTTCCAGCCCCTCTCATCTGATTTCCATGTCGGAATGAAGACATGGTCTCTAGCTGCTACAGGACCAATCCCTTGATCATTTAAGCCAAATTGGTGCTGGAGAAGGGAAGAAATGAAATTCCATTTCTTTTTTCGATTCAGTGACTGGGCAGCTGTTTTGATGGCTTTGCTAGAATATTCTTTAATTCTAAATTTCTTTTTCTCATTAAGAATGGAAAATTAAAAACCCTCTGCCTTGGGCAAGCAAAGTCTGAGTGAAGGACAGACGGTGCTGCTGGGTCCCCTTACGCTTCTTATTTAACTTGAGAAGCTGGAGTGTGACATTCTCCAGGGACAGGTAACCGTTACGGAAGAGGAGGACAAGCTATTGCTCTAGCCTCTTACTCTCTTACAACATTGGTATTGATCCTTCCATTATTTCTGGAGTTCTCACTACTCCCAACCTAATTGTAAGTGGAGTAACCCCAATGCATCTGAATAGCACTTTAGAAATACTTTTGCATCTATTTTTTTAAAAAAACTTTTATTGATGTTTGTTTTTTTCCACACCAGTCATTTTTGCAAATCCTCAGGTCTCAAGTCTAAGAGAGGAGACCCTGACTCTTTTGGTGTTGGTTTTTGTACCTGGTCACAAGGAAGCTACATCAATGGCTTAAGTCCGCTGGCTTAAGGTCTTCAATTTAGTCTTTAGTATGCAAGGTCTGGACTTTGAATGACCCTTTTCTTCCTTGAGTCTTAAAAGTCTTGAATTTAAGTCCTGAGAACAGGGTCAATGCCTTTTAAAGAAGAACTGACCTTGACTTTTTGGGGTGGGGATCCAGGAAAAGCTACGTCCAGCTCTTGTGCCCTGGGGTGAGTTGCTATCACACCATGAGCCTATGAATTTTGCATAATCTTGGTTTCTTACAATGCAACAATATTCTAATACATTCATGAATTATCATTTCTGGTTTTCAATCATTACCCAATGGATGGGCACCCACTTATTTCTTATTCTTTGCCACCACAAAATGTGCTATGAAGATTATTTTGGTTGCATCATTGTTCCAGTTAATTGTCACAATGGTAAGTGATTATTATTCCCATTCTATAGTTGAGAGAATTGAGACCAAGGAATGTGAAATGATTCACCCAAAGTCATATCATTAATTAATGGTAGAGCAGGGACTAGTACCGAGCTTACAGAATCTTAATTGTTTAGACCTCACTGTTCATAGGCTGAAGACTGAGAACAGAATTTTAAAGTGCCTCAAGTTACTTAACACATGCACCATGCATTTGGTAGGTGCTCAGTTCAGTAATGAAGATGATTGCAGTTGTGGGAAATGAGGATGTAAGACTTAAAGAATGGGAAGAAGAATTGGAATAAAAATTAAAAAAAAAAAACAACAACAACAACCAAAAAACCCTCCTTCTTTAACATACTCTAACAGAGACAGCAGTTCGTGAGATCCCATAAGGGTCAGGATAAAGACCAGAGCTAAACCCCATAGCATGGAGAGAAACCATAACCTCCTAAAGGTAACTTGAAACCTAGAGAAGAGATCAGGGTTGGCAATCCTCATTTGCCTTTCTTCTATTGTGAACTCCTCCTTTTGGGGATTAAATTTCTCCTTCATGCATTTTCTTTGTCTGTAGATACGTTAAAAGGGAAATAAAAATGATCTCTGCAAATGTCCCACTCTAGTGTTTGATTGTACACAGGTAACCTGGGTGCCTAGTGAAGTGTAAGCTCTGGTCACTTCTACTAAATTAGAAAGGCTTTAGGGACCATGCTGTCACCACGTTTGCTGAGAATGAGTTTAGGCAAATTGTGCTTCTTGTTAAATCATTTCAGTTTTGACTAATTCTTCATGACTCCATTTCGGATTTTCTTCACAAAGATACTGGAATGATCTGCCATTTCCTTTTCCAGTTCATTTTACAGATGAGGAAACGGAGAAAAACAGGGTTCAGTGATTTGCCCAGGGTCACATACAGAGTAAATTTTTAAGGTCAGATTTGAAATCAGAGCCAGTGCTCTACCCATATTGTAGGCAGAGGTTATTCACTAGTAGATTGGCCAGAGAGTGATGGACTCCTTAACCATGAAAATTCATGGGGTGCAGTAGATAGAAATTAGGGCTTGGAAGCAAGAAAGAGTTGGATTCAAATGTAGCTTCCGACACTTAACTGGCAAGTCATTTAATCTCTCTTTGCCTCATTCTGTAAAATGATGATAATACCTCCCAAGGTTGTTGGGAGGCTCCAACATGATCATGATAGAGTACTTAGTATACAAAAATACAAAATAGCACTGCATCCTGCACAGCGCCTTGTAATAATGGGAGCATTGGGTACTAAGAATTGTCCAGGAATTTTTAGACCATCTATAAATATTAACTTAACTGTTAGCACACTAAAAAATGACATTTTATCCAGTGACCTTATCCAGTTTAACATACTACTAGAGGAACTGAACCATATCAATATTGACATTCTCGCTATAAATGAAACCCAAAGACATAAGGAAGTTGCTGTTAAATAGAAGGACAGATCACAAGATCTGTTCAGTGAAGCAAATAAAGGACTTGGCAGGGTTGGTCTCAGCATGTGCCCCAAGGAAACAGAAAGCATCATTTCATGGGACACTTAGTGATCTTGCCTCCCAGTATTCTTGATGAGCATAAGCAAAGAGACCATCAATGACAATAATGGTAGCTCAAATGCCAACATCTGTTGCAGAGGAAGAATACTCCAAAACTCCAATTATCCAATCAATAGAAGTTCTTTGAGATAATGCAGATTGAAATTCATGTACACCTGCCTATCCTCTTGTCTAAGGATAGACAGCTCGATAGATAAAGAATTTAAGTGCTTACTGTGTGGGATACAAATACAAGTAAATAAAATGGTCCCTGCCCTCAAGGAGCTTTCGTTCTTTTTTTTTTTTTTTTTTTGGAGAGCTTAATTTATTATTTTGTTGCTTGTCTGGACTTAAGAAAGTGATGGGGAAAGTGTTTAAAAATACATATTAATGTTAAACTTTAAAATATGACATGTATACTTTTTACTTTATACTTATTTTAAATAAATATTTTTTTAAATAATAGCATTTTAGTTTCAAAATATATGCAAAGATAGTTTTCAACATTCACTCTTGCAAAACCTTGTGTTCCAAATTTTTCTCCCTCCTTAGACAACAAGTAATCCAATATGTGTTAAACATGTGCAAGTCTTCTACACATATTTCCATATTTATCATGCTGCACAAGAAAAATCAGATCACAAAGGGAAAAAATGAGAAATAAAAAAAATTAGGAGCTAACATTCTAATGGAGGAATAAAGCATAAAGTGTGGTTGAAAGCTTGGTGGAGGAGAGAGAGTGGTGGCACAATGTGAAGATAATCTGAAAGTGTTGTGAAGGAAAGCCTGCTTCCAAATTAAATAAAACAAAGGCTCATTAAAGCTCTGGTTGCTCCTGGGGGAGCACAAAGGATGGCTGCATATGACTTGAATTGAAGGTTATATGTGTGTAGACAGATGACTGACTAGCTAAAGTATAGCCCATATCCTCCAAACCCTAAAATATATGGGCAGTTTTGGAAGTAATGGTACCTCATTTGGCTCAAGTCTTTATCTTATACTGGGTGGACCTTAACTTTAAGATCAAGTAAACTCAGTTCTTTATTGGTGTACCAAACATAAAAGACATATTTCTTTATTTTTTAATTTTGTTTTCTCCAATTTTTTATATCATCTTCATTTCCAAATAGTTCCTTCCCCTAAGCATCAAGCTGTCCCCCATTTTTTTAACAAAAAAATTTTAAAAAGAGAAAAAAGTTTAGTAAAAGCTACTTCTATGTCAATGTATCTGACAATAAATGCAATATTCCATATCCCTAGAATACCCATCTCTGAAGACAAGGGAGGGAGGTAGATTTTTTCAACTCTTTCAAATAATTATAATTACAAGAAATATGCATGGGATTAAAACAATTAAAAATTAAATGGGAGTTTTTTAAACAATTTCTATAGCAGAGCAAATTCACCTTCCCCCTTCCTTTCACAGTTCTCTAGGAAAACAGAATATTCATTCTCAAGCCTCTGAAATTATAAGAAGTAAAAGATTTCTCTCTCTCTCCTTCTTTCTCCATCCCCTCATCTCTTTTTCTTCTCTATACCTCTATTCCAATAACCCTCCCCCTCCAAGAAAGTGAATATTAAAATTAGGCAAAGTAAAGTAGCACATTGGTATCGATGAGAGTGTATGCCTCGTTCCACATCTTCCATCGCCTGTATCCCTTTCTGCAGACATATTCTTGCAACTGCAATTGCTGCCAATCATCTATGGATAGTCAGGGCAACAGGGACTGCTTCAGTGCTAAAACATTGACTTCCACTGCTGGGACACTTCCTGGAGGATGCCTGGGGCATGAATTTTCTCATGGTAGTAGCCTTGCTCCCTGCATGTCACAAATGGCCTTCATTCCTTTTATGGGGCTTGTCGATGTTTCTAATACACTGGTAGAGCATCTGCCTCCTCATCGGTCTTCCCTGCCATTAATGCATGCTAAACTCATGGTTGGCCAGTTCTTTGGTCCTTATCTGATTGGCAGCCTCCAATTTAGCCCTTGTCAGAGTATATGACAGTAGATTATTGTTCATCCATACTTACAATCAAGCTCTATAGAGATAATCTTGGTCCTATCAGTGACAAATCACTTCAGAGTCAAGAACTCCAACCTGCAGATGAGATAATGAGTCTGTCAGTGAGTCCTGTACTGGTAAATGCAATCGGCTTCTGGTAAATCACTCTCCTGGTATCAGAATGTTCCAATTTTTTTTGGGCTGGCATCAGTAAGTGGCACAGAGAACTTGCTTGTGATATGGGAGGCACTTGACCAAGTCCCTGAAGGCCTGCTCACATTTCTCTTTCCATTCATCTCCAAAAGGTGTGCACCAGTATGTACTCAATTTGATAGAATCCCTCTGGACAAATGAAAGCTGCCTTTTAACCCATCTTCCTCTGCATTGGAGATTTGATAGCATCAACCACATGCATCCAACACTGAGGTCCTCTGCCTACTCTGAAAACATTTCAGGGTATTTTGAATCTGGGGCATGAAGTTCTGATCTACTACAGATCTTTAATTTCTTTTTCAGACACATCGGATCATCCCAGTTTTCTATCAAATTCTATTCTATTCTATTCTTTATTCTATTGGAGTTAAATAACATATATGTAAAAAGTTAAATAATTTCCAGAGGAAGAACACTGACAAGTGGGAGAAGAGGGAAAGGAGGAGAACCAGCATAGATTTCCTAAAGGAAAACACTTGAGATGAGCTTTAAAGGAACTTAGGGGTTCTATGAAGTAGTTACGAGTAAGGACAGCATTGCAGATAATGAAGATCTCAGACAAGAAATGAAGTGTTGTGCACTGGTAAAAAGAAAGTAGGCTAGTTTCAGTGAAATAGAGATATGGAGAGAATGTGTATAACAAATCTTGAAGGGTAAGATAAAGCCTGAACATAAATGGTTTTAAATACCAGGCTAAGGAATTTATACTATATTCTAGAGGGAATAAGGAGCTATTGAAATTTCTTGAGCAACAAGATAACTAGAGCATGGCACTCTGATGATTCCTGTATCTAACAGCTGCTTCCGTGATTCTTGAGGAACTGATGTCAAATGGAGTAATCTTCTAAGGTTTATTCTCTTAGGTGCTGGGAATACAAAAAAATGAAACTTCCCTATCTTCAAGGAGCTTATGCTCTATCAAATAAAATGTGTGTGTGTGTACGCAAATTATATATCTATATCTATATAGATATATAGATATGATAATAGGCAGGAGCATTACCAATTAGGAGATCAAAAAAGACTCCAAGTTTGAGGTGATGAATTTCCTCTCTTATAGGAATTTTGTTACTGAATTTTAAAAGAAACTTGGGATTCTAAGAGATAAGATTGAAGAATGAGTATGTTGAAGAATGCGTGCAAAGACATGAAAATGGAATATGGAGTACCATGTGGAATGAACAGTAAGAATTTCCTTATTTAGGGCCTAATTCTCATCCTTAACCCCATCTTTATTTTCCAATTAGAGTCTAGCAAACTTAGAATTCATCTTGTGGTAAACCAATTTGAGAAGTTTGCCAAGGATCAAAGCTTCAGGCAACAAACTTATTGTTATCTTCTCTAAAAATGGGGCCTCTGGACCAATGATGAAGTAGGCTATGAACCTCCTGACAAGAGAAGGGATGAATTCAATATGTAAGAAACATACATTTTTAAATATGACCTGTGTGGGAATTTGTTTTGCTTGACTATATATATTTATTACAAAGGTTTTGTTTTTCTTTTTCTCTTTTTAGTTGTGGGAGGAAGCAGGAAGGAGAGAAAAATAAATGCTTGTTAAGTGAAAAAAACATCTTTTAAGCAATGGGGCCCATGATATCAGGTCCAATCTTCATTCTTCTCAGGTTCTTGAGAGAAGTGACACCACCTTCTGCTATCACAGGAACCTTGAAGCTGGGAAGCTCTAATCAATTGGTTTTATATCATCCTGACTAGTTAACTCCTCTCACTTAGGAGAAGTCCTAATCTCAGAAATTCAGTTATTAGCTACATAGGTTAAAATTTCACTCCTATCATTTCTCTCTCTCTGTCTCTGTCTCTCTGTCTCTCTTTCCCTCTCTCCTTCTCCTCCATTTCCATCCATTCCCAAGCCCTTATAATTTTCTGTTTTATAATTTTCATTCTGTGCTCTGGATCCATGATTCTGAGGTAAATAGACTTTCTTTCATCTTTTACTTCTTCCTCTCATGCTTCTTCTCTTCTTGCAGTCACAAAATTCTAGGTCTCTTCTCTATCCCCCCCCCACATACACACAGATAGAAAGAGAGAGATCAAAGCCCTAGCCATATTCTCCAGTAATAAATGTCTTATTTTTTCTTTTTCTTTATTACATGTAAAAATAATTTTTTATCATTTGTGGGGTTTTTTTTACTTTTGTTTTCCAAATTCTCTCTTTCCCTTCCTCTCCACTCCCTACTTGAGAAGGCAAGCAATTTGATATAGATTATACATGTGCAATCATGCAAAACATATTTCCATATTAGCCATTTTGCAAAAGAAAACACAGACAAAAAACACCAAAGAAATGCAAAGAAAGTTTTTTTTAATGTATATTTCAATATGCATTCACACTCCATTCGTTCTTTCTCTGGAACTGGATAGCATTTTTAGCCTTTAGTATTGTCTTGGATCACTGTATTGCTGAGAATAGCTATACTCCACCCTTTATATACCTCTAACACATGGAGACAGGAAGAAGAGTAGAAATATTCTATACTTCTCACTGACACTTCTGGATCCCCCCTTCTGCAAATAACACTCTAGTTTGAGATTCACACCATCCATTTCTATATCACCCAAACTAACTCCTTCCAGCAATTATCTACTGGCTCCCAGGTCATTTTCCATCTTTTTGCAAAGAAATATGTACCTGGTTAACAGTCTATGTCTCTATCCCAAACTCTACCATAATAAAGAGGGACATGTTACAGTCCCTTCAAACACCCTGGTCCTTATTATGCATGTATTTTCCTCATTTTTGTCTATGTGATTCCTAGCTTATGGCAACATGCTGTAGTAAGTATTTAATCAGTTTTTGTTGATTGACCAGAATCTTCAAGGAAGACCAGGATCTTGATAAGGAGGGCATTCCAAACACAGATTAATGCAGAACAGCAAGAAATGGGGTATTGAGTTTAAGGACACACCCAAGGTCTGTCCTCATGGGTCCCCTGATTTTTCAGAGACAAAGGAGGCAGGGGATTAATGCACAAGGGGACGTACTAGTTACACAGTTGGCCAACTCTGTAACAGGACTCCTACAAACAATGTGGGAAAAACCTGCCCTTTGGCTTGAAGCACCTCTCATTCAATAAATGGGTCTTGAAGTAATGGCATCCTTAGGGCTGGGTCAGAAGAGTAACCTCCTCTTTTTGGACACCTGATCCTGCCAGATTGTGTATAGGAGTCCAGACAAAAAGGTAGACTTAGACTTTGAGCCCTTACTTTCAACAGAATCTAAACTGTCCTGCTTCAGAAAGGACAGGAAAACCATGAGACAAATACCAGGCAAGCAGAATGGATAGAAAGTCCTGAGCTGTCCACCCCCCTATCCCCAATATTCTTTACTCCTATAGCTTGGCATTCAGGGCCACTGACCCCCAAGAGTCAAGGGTTCTCATTTTAATCTTTGGAACTGGCCTAGGCTGCCCTGAAAGCTCAGTAGTTTTCCACTCTCCCTTTTGTTCAACCTCATCAGATCTGCCAGGTACCTCCCTGTGGGACTCTGAGCTGAAAGCTCATACACCCCCAAACTTGGCAAACAACCATACTTTGCTCTCCGGATGAATGTTACCCTCAGCTCCTGCCATCTCTCATCTTCTAGCAAAGAAAAAATTCACAAAATGTTCCTTCTTTGTTAGAGCATACAATTCTGTTCTCCACCTCTGAAGACCACTGTGACCCTACTCAAGTTAGCTCAGTGAAAGTCTCTCACAGGGTCTGGAATGCATTCTTTATTATCGTCCTCCCCCTTAGGAATTCCAGAGGTATGCCTCCATCAACCAGGAGCTTCTGAAATATTTTGTTAATCATAGGAACAAAAAGGATCTCAGAGGTCATGTAGTCCAGGAGTTCTTAACCTTTTTCTTGTGAATTCCTTTGGCAACCTGGTAATGCCTACAAAATTCTTCTTAGAATTTGTTTTATTAAAGTAATGAAATACACAGAATTACAGATGAAACTAATAATGTTGAAATATAGTTATCAAAATATATTTTTTAAAGCAAAACCTCTTTCAATGATACTAGGTTAAGAATCCCTGATTTGTTCCATCAGAAAGCATTTATCAAGTTTTTACTATGTGCTACTGGTCACTGTCCTTGGTGCTGGGAAGACTAAGACAAAAATAAAATTGTCTTTGCCTTTAAGGATTTTACATTCTATTGAAGGAAAAACCGTGAAAACATATAAGTACATATATGTACAAAATAAATACAAGATCATTTTGGATAAGTACTAGAAGCTGGGGAAGGGGCAGGATTCAGGAAAAACCTCACGTAGGAGGTAGTACTTGAGCTGAGCTTTGAAGAAAATTAGACATTCTAAAAATGGAGGTAAGGAAGGAATACATTCTAGATGTGAGGGACAAGCTATGCAAAAGCATCAAGACAGGAGGTGAAATGTCATGTATGAAGATCAGAAACATCAGTTTGATAGGACTGAAGAATAAATGAAGGGGAGTGATATATAACAATCTTGGAATGACAGAATGAATAATGGTAGAATAACCAAGTAAAATGATCTATTGAACTTCAATTAGAAGGAGGGTGTAGTCTCTTTCCAGACACCAAAGAACTGAGGAATAAAGGTCAAGAAAAAATGAAAACTGACACCTTTTGACTTTTCAGGTCTACGTCTGTATGCATACTTATGATGGCCCCCACACCTGAAAGTTGCCTAGAATAAGAAACTACTTATTTCTGCCTCCTCCATGAGAACTAAAACTAAACCCTAATAATAGCTGACATTTTTAGAGCACTTGGAAGCTTATGATATGCTTTTTTCTTTCAAAAGATTGTGGTACAAACATTATTATCCCTATTTTACAGATAAGCAAACTGAAGTTCAGCGGGGCCAGTCTCATACAGCTAGCACATCGATAGTCTCTGAAGAGGTATCAATTGAGAAGCCCAAGTTCAAGAGGGCTCGCAGCTGTCCTTGGTGATTGATTACCCAATAGGCTATAAAAGAGCATCACAGATAGTCTCCTGCCAGTAATCAGGAGAGCGGGTGAGCGTGGTTGAAAGCCAGCCACTGGGTGTTTGTGACAGAAAGTGTTGAGAGGAGAGTACAAAGTATGTCGGGCATAGAGTGAATTGTGTTGTGAGTTAGGAGGAGGGAGTGATTAGTTGATGTTACTGGGAACAAGCTGAAGAAGAGTGAGTCATTTCTATGATTAGGGGTAGGAGTTATTCAGCTGAAGATCACTGGGGCGGTGTGAGGGTGTATAGGAGGGAAGGGAAGAGAATAATGAAAGCTAACATTTATCTGGCACTTACTATGTGCCAGGCACCGTGCTAAGTACTTCACAAATATTCTCATCTGATCTTCACCACACCCTGGGAGGATATTATAGACCCTCATTTTGCCACTGAGGAAACTGAGGCAAATGGAAGTGTTAGGTGACTTTGCTCAAGGGCCCATTTTGATTTGAACACAGGTCTTTCTGACTTTGACATCATACCTAGTGTTTTTCTACTTTGACATTTAGTTGCCTCTTATTCAGCTTAAATGCCATCTCTGCGAAGACTTCCATTGTGCCAACCAGCTGCTTTAATTATGGGATCTGTGGTGCCAGACCCTTAGAAGGTTCAAGGAAGTAAAGCAAATGGGTGGTACAATGGAGAGACTGCATAGGACTTGGGTTCAAATCTCAATCCTGCCGCCATCTATATGATCTAGAACAATGTACTTGCTTCTCCTGGCCTTCGTTTTCACATCTATTAAAGGAAGAGGCTGGATTCTCATGTCCCTTCCAGCTCCAAATCTATGATCCCATTCTGGGATTATTTGGATACTAGTGGACTCTGTTGAAACACCAACCCCTGAAATAAAACTGTTGATCAGTCATTTCAATTGTGTTCAAATCTTCACAGCCCCATTTGGCATTTTCTTGGCCTATACTTCAATGGTTTGCCATTTCCTTCTCCAGTTCATTTTACAGATGAGGAAACTGAGGCAAGCAGGGCAAAGCGACTTGTCCAGGATCACATAAATAGAAAGATTCTGAGACCATATTTGAACTCAGAAAGATGAGTCTTCCATGAGACTTCAGGCCCAGCATTCTATCTACCGTGCTGCTATGGCAAGTGTAAATACCTGATTGGCATAATTCTGAGCCTCCCAGAAGGCTCTACATAGAAAAAGAGAGTATCGGGTTGATACAATCACCATAAGCAGAGCTCGAACTTGGTGACTGATTACACTTGAGAACAGGGATCTGCGTCACAGACAATTCGAACCCCTATCTTCTGACTCAGAATGTAGGGCTCCTACCACATCAAGATGTCTACTTTCCCTAGAGCTCCTGCAATTGTGAAGTTAATGATGTAAACAAGACAAGGGACTCAATTGACAAAAGGCTATGATTTCTTAGGGAAAGCTTAAATTACACTAGAAACAAATAGTATTTCAGAATATCGGGGCCCCTGGGATCAGGGGAAAAGAGCAGTTCAGGTCAGATCAATTGTGTACTGGAGAAGTGTGTTCAAAGAAGTCCCTGTTCCCATCCTTTATGAGGAAGGACTGTCTGCTTCCCCGAACCAGGGAACCTGGCTCTGGCGTTGCCTACATCTCCCAGCCTCCTACTGACTCCAGAGCAAACATTCGGCACCCTCCTCTCTCCCCTCCTTTCTCTTCTTTCCCTCTCCCCCATCCCAGCTCATGCTCTTTCTGGGAATCTGGAAGCTTTTTGCTCATCTTATTTGACCAGGGAGGGAACTCTCAAATGAGAAAAATGTCAGCATCCTGGAGAATTTACCCCTTCTGGTTCTCATTCCTTTCTTCTTTTTCTTTTCCATCTTCCCTTTCATCTTTTCTTTCTCCTCTCTCTTAAACCCTTTTCCTTAATTCAGAGGCTAACTCTAAAGGATCATGGGTTGATTCCACAGACCCCACTGATACTGAATGAAGGAGGCTGTCTTTTTTCTTTGTGATATATATATATGTCAAAAGCAGAACTCTTGCTTTTCCCTGAATGAAAGGAATAGGACAGCGTCAGTGTCTCCATACCAGAACTGTAGCTATACTGAAGGCTCTTTGTGGGAGAGGGGGAATTGTGAGGGCCAAACAGAACAAGAAACGAGATATGGGTTCCTGAAAGCAATAGTCACAATATCTACAATAATGTTAGCAATTCTCTTCCTCCTCTTCCTTCTTCATCTCCTATTCTCCTCCTCCTCCTCCTTCTTTTTTCTTTTTCTTTCTTCTTTTTCTTTCCAGACCAGGGATTTCACTGGCATCCCAAAGAAGGTATTCTTTCCATCGATGTACATTAATTCTTGCCCAGCAGTTTATAACATAAGATCCTAGATTCAGAGCTGGAAAGACTTTTGGAAAAAACCAACTCCAACCCTCTCACTTTGAGGCCCAGAGAGATTACAGGATTGGTTTAGTTCATACAACTTCTTTCTGTGTGTGGGATTGGAATCCAGATCTTACTCATGTCAAGTCCAGCACTCTCACCAGTGATGACAAACTCCAATAAATTACATAAAAAGATCATGGCAGACTATGTATTATTTTGTTTGGTTGTTTTAATCTGAGTCAATTAGAATTAAGTGACTTGTCCAGGCTCACACAGGTAGGATGTGTTAAGTGTCTGAGATCATATTTGAACTCAAGTCCTCTTCTTGACTTCAGGGCTAGTGCTCTATCCATTGCACCAAGTAGCAGCCCCATATTGATTTGTTTTAAAATGGAATGTGGTCTACATTTTATTATGCTTTTATTTATTTTGTTAAATGTTTACTAATAATCAATTAATTACATTTTAAACTGATTCTCCCTGCAATAGGGAGTGTTTGAGACTTCTGTATAAGGCATTCAGGCTTAATGAGTTACCTAGGGCATTGAAAGGTTAAATCATTTGTTCAAAGTCACAGAGCCCGTACATGTTAGAATTGGAATTTGGGACTATCTGTATATCTACTTCATAAAGACACAAGGTCATCAAATCCTGGTTGACTATAATTACTCACTTGACTCACTGAATTATCAATGAAATATTCTTACTTTCTCTTAGTAGAGAAGTAGTTTGATGACTATGGGTGTGGATGTGATCTACACTGTCAGACTGGGTGATTTTTCTTAAATATTTTTCATTATTTTAAGAGTTCAATAGAGTTTAGAGCTGGGGATTAAGGGGAAAAACAATGGTGTTAATGGTGAGTAAAGGAGAGAAAGAAAAGGGAAAGGGAGAAGAGAGGGGAGAAAGAAAAGAAACAACAATAAAAAAATTTAAAATAAAGTTCAAGGCAGATAAAAAGAATAACTGTAGTTCTGATTCTGTGGTCCAAGGCCTTCATAGCCTGAAACTGGCTCATTACAAAAGGTAAAGATCCTAAAAAAGATGATTTCACCATCAGAGCTAATATAGATGCCCTAGAAAACTGTGTTTCCTCCATCCTCTGAGACATGGTCTATCCTCTATTGCTTCTGTGCTTTTCATATAGTAGATGCTTAATATTTGTTGAAATGAATTGAAATTAGCAGAATAGCATTAAACTGTCTCTTTCCTTTTTTGTCAGTTGGTTGCACTTGTGAAAATACAGAAAAGGGGAGGCAAAAAAATTTTTTTCTTTCATTCACAGACTATCTTTTGATTTCCAACTTGGACTGATTTTCAGCTCTTCTTTCTACTTCTTTCCCCTCATCTTCTCTTAGCATGTAATTATATATAACAGGGATGATAAGATTAACCATATGCCCTCACCCCCTGCAGTGAGCTATATGCTTTAATCCTTTGCTAAAAGACCTGCACACTGATCAACATTTTTTTTCAAAACATGGTCAGTGTTTTCAAAACATGGTCAAATTTGCTTATTTGACCATACATATTTATAACAGAGGTTTTATTTTTCTTTCTTTCTCAATGGGGAGAGGGGAAAGGAAAATGAAAGGGAGAGAAAATGGATCTTTATCTGAAAAATAAAATATTATTTTAAAAAATCCAAATGATTTGTCCAACCAGTGACTCCTGGTTGGTCCTCATATATTCTTTGTGGTTGTTATTGTTATTTGTCTTTATTCTTAATATCAGGGAGGTGATACCATGCAAGTGAACTGGATTTAAGTGAGGGAGGGCTGTGCAAAGTTACCTAGCCTCACTTACCCCTCCAAGCCATCTGGGTCCAGTGGCAAGATATAGATCAGGATTACTGGAGATGACCTTGGATGCAGTGGGAGATTGTGGCCTGTTTAAGCTAAGGTCTTTAACAGATCTCAGTTTGTCTGAGGTATTGCTCATACAATGATTAAGGCTGGCTAAGAATTGAGGCAATGAATGGACTCTTACCTAATAAAAAACTAAAGTAATCCAATCTTTCCTTCTTTCTCTGTACTTAGAGGCTATACCAGAGATACAGATAGATCCTCAGCAGAGTATTAGACCTATGGAAAAACTTCACCTTCCTCTCTTAATTGTCCAATGACTTTTGGAAGAAATACCTTCTTTGCTTTTTGCTTCTGTACATCTTGCTCACAGCAGCCATAGTGGTCCATATTAAACCTATGTCAATGATAATTAACACATGCTTACCTAGGCAAGCCTGAGATGGGACTTTGGGTCCCTGGCTGCTTTTTATGTCCCTGAGCATAAGTGATCAAATGGCACTAATGAAAGATGAATGAGGTACCCTTAATGGCTGCCTCATTAGCCTGAAAGGTCTGAAGTTCCTGGTTCACTGGGGGAGGTACTTCCTTCAAATACATTCTTTGAAGAGGAGATGACCACTGCCAGAAAGATGCTATATGTAAAAGAACCAAGAAAGCCCAAGAGATTATTCCTCGCTAGCCAGAAAGTTTGGACCTTGTGAGTTGTTCAGTTAGTATAGATCTGAGACAAGTATAAAATATCTATTCAGCAGTCCCACAAGTCTCCTGGGAGTTCTTTCTTAAAAAAGAATATAGTAGTAGTGATGGTTTATTATTTCATGTTTTAAGTATTTGTCAATATACATGTGAGTTATCCTTTAAGAAAATGACTCTTGACAGTTCATTTGTCTGAGGCAAAGCTCTGCGCAGACTTCTGAAAGAAAGACCTGAGATATCAGTTGCTTTTTCGAATATGGCAAACTATAGAATACTGAAGCAAATTGAAAACACTCTAGTCCTGTGATTTATATATGAAGAATTGGAGAACATCGAAGTTAATAGTTGAGGAAATATGGAAACCAGAATTGTTCTCTGATTATGAGACAAATGTAATTTACCTGATCATAAACAGAAAATGAGAATTTGGTCATTACCATAAGGTAAAATCAGGTTATTCACAAAGAGAATACCGAGTCTTAACCTAGAAAAAATAAGAGGGAGATGAAAAGACAGAGATCACAAGTCTTTGAACTGTTTATTGCTCAGAGGTTGGAGAAAGAGAAGAATCTTAAAAAAGAACAGAAGTAGAGGAAATTTTGCCAATGTAAAGATTAAGGCATGTCACTTTTTTTCTAAAAGAATGCAAGAATAATTTAGCCAAGATCACTAGCTAAGCCTAAAGCTGGAAGCGATATATACTAGAGATGCTATTGAAGAGTGAGTCCAAATGAACATAGGAACAGCTTGGAAATATCATTACCAACATCAACAAGCATTTATTGAGCACTTACTATGTCTTAGGTAGATACTGCACTAAGGACTGGGAATACAAAGAAACAAAAAGATGGCCCCTGCCCACAAGGAGCTCATATTCTAATAGGAGAGACAACATGCAAAGAATAATGTATATACAAGATATATAGAATAAAAAGGAAGTAATCTCAGAGGGAAGAGAGAGGAAGGGTGAAAGGGTAGGAAAGACACATCTATCTGCAGAAGGATTTGAACTAAGTCTTGAAGGAAGCCAGAGAAGCCAGGGGCCAGAGGAAAGGAGAGAGAATGTTTCAAGAATGAGAAACATACAATGAAAAAACAGAACTAAAAGATGGAGATTCATTTGGGAGAGTAATTGCTGGATGGGTATAAAAAGTTTGGAAAGGTAGAAAAGGCCCAAGAAGTGAAGAATTTAAAAAACCAAATAGAGGACTTCATGTTTCATCCTGGAAGTAATAGGGAAGCTTTGGAAGTCATTAAACAGGGAGGGGTCTGGATCAGGTTTTAGAAAAGACCCAGATAATCTCTTGTAGAGGAGACCCTAATTAGGAGTCACAGCTAGTCTTTGTTCTAGATAACTCCAGAGTGGAATATAATGAGTCAGACAATGGAAAAAAAAACTTATTCCTTTATTTTTAGGGGTCAGAATTCCTGCAAGACTGGACCTGACTCCAGTGAAACTCAGAGCTAGAGCCCCACTACTTGTGGAAGCCCATGTTCCCTGGAGACTAACGGTGACACATACATATTTACAAAAAGCATCTCTCTCTCTCTCTTTGTGTCTCTCTGTCTCTGTCTCTGTCTCTCTTTTCTCTCTCTCTCTCTCTCTCTCTCTCTCTCTCTCTCTCTCTCTCTCTCTCTCTCTCTCTCTCTCTCTCTCTCTCTCTCCCTCCCTCCCCCCTCCCTCTATCCCTTTTTCCTCCCTTTCTCTTTCTATCTCCCTCTCTCAATAATAATTAGTTAAAATAGAAAAAACACACAATATCTCACTTCCTCTCCCCCTAACCCTTACCATCTCTGATAAGCTATGAACCAGGCAAACTACCCCCTAGCCCAGCCCAATTCCCTCCCTTAGATACTGGCCTTCTCATAAGGAAGTCCTTGTATCCTGGGAAAATAGCCCAGGGGTGACTCTCCATCTCCCCATCCTCAGCTAAACCTGTCTTAAATTGATTTAAGGAACCATTTCATGCTGTTTCTAATGGAGACAACATTCAAAGAATAATGCATTTTGTGAAGCTTGTCCTAGGGCTCAATCTTGCTACCATAGTTCAGAAGCTAGGAGACACAGGGGACTTGGGCTAGAATTTAAAATTTGCTCCAGACAATCTACCTAGTGAATAATCCACAAGAGAAAAAATATACAATGCAGATATACAAGTTATTGTGGTTAGGGGTCCTAGAATCATCCCTTACTTCATAGGCTTCTTTTGGACATGGCATTTTCTCCAGGAGAGAAGTGAAATGTTAGAGATTGTGAATTGCCCAGGGAAAAGCTAGCATTCCTCTCTCTCTCTCCCTCCATCTCTCCTTCCCTCTCTCCCCCCACTCACTCTCTTTCCCTCCCCCCTTCTCTCTCTTTCTCTGTGTCTCTTTCTCTGTATCTCTGTCTCTCTCTCTCTGTCTCTCTCTCTGTCTCTGTCTCTCTCTCTCTTTCTCTCTCTCTCTCCCTGTGTCTCTCTCTCTCTGTCTCTCTCTCTTTCTCTCTCTCTCTCCCTGTGTCTCTCTCTCTCTGTCTCTCTCTCTTTCTCTCTCTCTCTCTCTCTCTCTCTCTCTCTCTCTCTCTCTCTCTCTCTCTCTCTCTCTCCTTATCCCCCTCTTTTTCTCTCCCTTTCTCTTCCTCTCTTTCTCTCTCTGTGTCTCTTTCTCTCTGTCTCTCTGTCTCTCTTTCTCTCTCTCTCTGTCTCTCTCTGTCTCTGTCTCTCTCTCTCTTTCTCTCTCTCTCTCTCTCTCTCTCTCTCTCTCTCTCTCTCTCTCTCCTTATCCCCCTCTTTTTCTCTCCCTTTCTCTTCCTCTCTTTCTCTCTCTGTGTCTCTTTCTCTCTGTCTCTCTCTTTCTCTCTCTGTCTCTCTGTCTCTCTGTCTCTCTGTCTCTCTGTCTCTGTCTCTCTGTCTCTCTGTCTCTCTTTGTCTGTCTCTCTCTGTCTCTGTCTCTCTCTCTCTTTCTCTCTCTCTCTGTCTCTCTCTCTTTCTCTCTCTCTCTCTCTCTGTCTCTCTCTCTCTCTCTCTCTCCCCTTATCCCCCCCCTTTTTCTCTCCCTTTCTCTTCCTCTCTTTCTCTCTCTGTGTCTCTTTCTCTCTGTCTCTCTCTCTTTGTGTTTCTCTGTCTCTGTCTCTGTCTCTGACTCTCTGTCTCTCTCTCTCTCCTTATCCCCCTCTTTTTCTCTCCCTTTCTCTTCCTCTCTTTCTCTCTCTGTGTCTCTTTCTCTCTGTCTCTGTCTCTGTCTCTCTCTGTGTCTCTCTTTGTGTTTCTCTGTCTCTGTCTCTGACTCTCTGTCTCTGTCTCTGACTCTCTGTCTCTGTCTCTGTCTGTCTCTCTCTCTCCCTCTCTCTCTCTCCTTATCCCCCTCTTTTTCTCTCCCTTTCTCTTCCTCTCTTTCTCTCTCTGTGTCTCTTTCTCTCTGTCTCTGTCTCTGTCTCTCTCTGTGTCTCTCTTTGTGTTTCTCTGTCTCTGTCTCTGACTCTCTGTCTCTGTCTCTGTCTGTCTCTCTCTCTCCCTCTCTCTCTCTCCTTATCCCCCTCTTTTTCTCTCCCTTTCTCTTCCTCTCTTTCTCTCTCACATGTGCAGTCCCACTTGCTACTGTTTTCCTGTCTTTCTCAGATAAGGCACAAAGATAGAGTGAAGGATCAGAGAATCCCTGAGGTATTACTGTTATATTGCGCTGCTGAAATTATGGTGCCATATGTTCCAGTACTTTTTAAGGAGGCAACATAGGGAAAATGAAAGTTTTTGAGAACCATAAGCAAGAATAATTTGAGTGGGACAGGATCTTCTTAAAACTGAGGACCATGTTTGATGAAACACATTTCTATCTTGATAGAGAAGTAAGGGTCTGTGGATATAGAATATTGCATATACTATCATAGATGTTTTCCTCTACTATCCTCTACTGTTTTTCTTTATAACAAAGGAGGTTTCTGAAGAAGGGGAGACACTAGAAAATAACTGTAGTATAAAAACAAAGCCATTAATAAAACTTTTAAAATTGTATTTTTTTAAAAAAAGCAATCTGAGCTTAAGGCTATTTTCATCCATCCTCTGACTCTTCACTCTTAACCCTCCCCAAATGATTGCCATTCCTGCTTTCCCCTTAGCATTTCCTAGAGGATGCTCTTCAGCCTTGCTTGGTATTCAGCCCTGCCAACTTAAACTAGAGGCAAGGAAGAATTCCCATACATGAGTATGAATATTAACATTATGCAAATGACATGCAAATGAACCACTAGCCAAAATAAATAGTGAGTCCTGTACAAGAATAATTAGTATCAGGCAGAGGACAGGGAGAGTGAGACAGGGCTGAGGGATGGGGAGAGAAAATGAAGACCTTGGTCCCTTGAGGTCCCCAGCCTATTTCTGACACAGAGAAGAAAATTTTTACAAAGAACAATTAATCAACAAGCTTTTCCTAAGTGCCTATATAGGCAATCTAATTGACTCAGCATCTTACAAAAAGAGGAAGATTCTAAGAACCTGTCCATCTGTCACTCATTCAGACAGATACATAGTAGGCATTTTAAAGCACCTACTGTGTGCCAGGCACTATGCTGAGCACTGAGAATACAAAAAACAGCCACAAGATGGTTCTGGCTTTGAATAGCTAGCTGACAAGTAATAGGGGAGAAGATGCTAGGAAAGAAAGAGCTCTTTCTGTTTGGGGTGGATGGCTCTTATGCTCTGTGCTGATCTGTCCAGAGACAGAAGCTTGGACAAAATGATCTCTAAAGTTATCAGGTCTTCCTGATTCCATGACCTCAGGTTATTGTGGGGAGGGGGGAAGAGAGAAGGAAACTATTACTTGTGCCAAAAGGGTTACCGTCCCCTGCTATGACAATACTGAGTGTTCAGGGAAGAGCTGCTTGATTGATGAATTATACATCAATACCTGTTTATTATATACACCAGAGAGAATATATATGTATTCTATATTTATACATATGGATGTATGCATGTAATGGGTGTATATGTTTGTATTATATATACACACACATATTTTATATATCTCTACCTTAACACATAAAACATAGACCTAGGCTATGTTGAATACTCATGAATACAAATTGCATAATACATTTCCCCAACATCCATAGTCTCCTACCTGCTAGAGGCCAGGGTAGGGAGGTCCTGGGAACATGATCTTATGCATGGCTATATACTTTGTCCAAAATAGTTAGGGATCTCCTTAATCCCTCTCCCACTATGGCACAGTTCTACCCAAGTTCTGGAGGGGCGAGGCTGGCTCGAGTTGAGTATCACCAACTTCCCAAGTAACAATATTTGCCCAGAGATCCCACTTCCAGATAGCTCAGAGAGAAGGGAAACTTTTCCTCTGTCCTAATGGATCAGAGAAGACTTCCTGGAGGAGTTGGTATGTTTTAGGTACCATGTTTTGGATGCTCTGGGAAGCTCATGTTCCAGTTTATTAAGTCCCCTAGCAGGGGAGATAGAGGAAGAGATCTGGGTCCCTAGCAGGAAAAAAAAAAAAAGTGGACTTCTAGATTCCAATGGGACCTTGTACATTCATGGACGCCTACTAAAATGGATGGGGGGGGAGATGGAGATAAACCATGACATCAAAGGGATGGGGGGGGAGATGGAGATAAACCATGACATCAAAGGGATGTGGGGGGAGATGGAGATAAACCATGACATCAAAGGGATGGGGGGGGATGGAGATAAACCATGACATCAAAGAGATGGGGGGGGGAGAGATGGAGATAAACCATGACCTCAAAGGGATGGGGGGGGGGAGATGGAGATAAACCATGACATCAAAGGGATGGGGGGGAGAGATGGAGATAAACCATGACATCAAAGGATGTGAATGTCCAATAAACTACAGAGACAGAAATACAGGCAGCCAATGAAACTGCCTTGGGTTTCCACCCACCCCACATTTCTGATTGGTTGAGAATTAGGCTCCCAGTGCTTTCCTTCTGTCCACCCCCACCCCCACTCCCTCCCCACCCCCGACTAACTCCCTGAGAAAAAGGAGGGAGGAAGGAAGAGGAAGATGAAGAAGGAGGGGAGAAAGGGTGTTTCAGTGAGAACGGGGTGAGAGAAATGTCAGTCCTGGGCTCCAGGGCCATGTCACAGAAAGGTGAGCTATACATGGCGTCAGGAAGGGTTGATTTACTGTTTCATTCCCACTGCCCTTCAGAGTGTTGCAAGGACAGTTCAATGTAATATATAATTACGGATGCACAACAAGGCAGCTTCATACACAGAGCGCTCTCCACCTTCCTCCTTCTTCCCTCCTCCTTCCTGCCTGCCTCCTGCCTATAAATCAGTTTTCAATCCTGAATACTACCTGTAAGTGTTCAAGCTTGAGATCCTTGCCTAATCTTCCTGTATCTCTGGGGGGTGATATGGGCCCTCTAGCTCACCCCCTTTCCCTAGCCATGTTTCCTGACCCCTGTCCTCATCCATCCCATGACAGATGGTGGGAGAACAAAGGTGAGGCTGGGACTGACTTTAGGTCTTCAATGACTTGGGGGTGGGAGAGGAATGGAGCCATCACTAAAAATCTTTTCACTAAGGAGAAAAAAAAATTGCAGGGCAAAGGGGGGTTAGAAAATAACCCAGGAGATGATCCAACTATAGAATATAGTAAAGCCAAGGGAGGGAGTGCTGCAGCTCTTGCCCCTATAAAGGTGTGAAGGGGAATGTGAGTTCAGAAAAAGGGCACCATGGCAACAGGAGCCTGATGATAGAAGCTGCTCTAAGATCCCAAAACAAGGCACCAGGCCACCAGATGATAGTCACTGAAAAGAGAAAATTTGCCCCTGCTGGACATTGGCACTGTGGGACAAAGTCTCATTTACCTGGGACTAGTTATGGTTTGGGGATAGCTAAATGGCACAGTGTTGGACTTGGAGTCAGGAAAATGCATCTTCCTGAGGTCAGATCTGGCCCCAGACATTTACCAGCTGTGGGATTCTGGGCAAGTCACTTCTTCCTGTGTGCCTCAGTTTCCTTATCTATAAAATGATGTGGAAAAGGAAATAGCAAACCCCTCCAGTATCTTTGCCAAGAAAACCCTAAATGAGGTCACAAAGAGTCAAATACAACTGGAAAACGACTGAACAACAAGAAGTTATAGTTGTGTTGGAAGGTAAGCTTCCCTAGCAGAGCAATGGGGCCTTTCAAGAGTAGAGAGAAGCTCTTTATTAATAGTGATTTTCTCAGGATAGGCAGATAGGCAAAGAGCTAAACTCCTAGACCATATGCCCGATTGTCTAGAGCTATGATTTTGGTCGATTAAATTTAGGGAGAAGATCTTGTCTCTCAGTCCAACAGGTGACATTTCCCAGGACATTTAGCATCCTTATTTGTTAGGATTACTAAGTGAGAACTCGGGTTGTCTGGATGGTGACAAGGTGAGAATTCAGGTTTTCTGGACAATTACAAGGTGAGAACTCAGGTTGACTTGATAGAGGGGGCAAGCTCATTGGCTGGGGTGGTTCTTCCCAGAAGCCCTTGCATTATCCCACGCCCATTCTCTGGGAGGATAAAAAGAGACAGCACTGGGCACAGAGGGCAGATTGGCCTGGAGAAGGATAAGAGCTGGAGGAGATTCAGAGCCAGGATTCAAGAAGAGGACTCTGAATTGCATCAGGCTTGACGGGGCTCTCTGCAGGAAGGGAAGTCACTTCTTTGGACAAGAGTTAACAGCAACTGCCTGGAGACAACGGTTCGTTACAGGAAGAAGAATCTGTCGGAGAGATTTGAGTAGAAGACACAGCAGATCTCTTCCCAGAGAGCGATCCAGCAGCTTCTGGAGACGACAGCTCACTACACTTATTACCTTCTCAGGAAGCCAGAATCGTAGATTTGGAGTTTGGAGGGACCTTAGAGGTTACCCAGACCATTAATTTTATTTTATAGATGAGGGAACTGACTCATTCACAGTTACAAAGAAAGTAGAAAAGGCAGGATGTCCCTGAGAAAGAGGCCAGTAGTCATCTGTCATTTGACATCTTTCAGAATCAGGGAGTACTAACCATCTGGGATGAACTGGGTTGAAGACAAAAACTGAGACTTAACCCTGAGGTGGGGGAGAAAATTGATTGCTTATGGAATTTTCCTGATGATTCCTGGTGGTTTATTGGACACTCACATCCTTTGTTGTGGCAGTTTATCACCAACCTCTCTCATATTCATTTTAATGGGAGCTCATAAATGTACAAAGTCCCTCCATCCTTACCCCAAACCTCCATTTTCACTTTGGATAATTAAAAGAGAAAAAAAATTAAAGCCGCTTCATTTTTTTAGCATCCCTTAGAGATGTCTACTCCTACCACCCTCAAAGTCGAAAGGAACCTCGATTTCTGACCCATCTGACTCATTACTGAATAATATTCCCTTTTCAGAGAGCTTTCATTGTTGGAAAATTATTCTTGACATCAACCCAAATCGACCTTTCTGCAACTTCCATTCATTTTCCCCAGATCTATCCTGGGGCCAAGAGTAAGGCTAATCCCTCTTCCATATTAACAACCCTTCAAATATATGCACACTGATTATGTCTCTCCTAAGTCATGTCTTCCCTGAGAAAACAAACATAAAACAAAGAAACACCCCCAGTTGCTTCAGCTTTGATACTCAGAGGGGTATGATTCCAAGGCCTTCAGCACCATCTTGGACACTTTTCATGCTTTCAATGTTCTTCCTAAAATGTGGCCCCCAGAATTGAACAGAATAGTATGACCTGATCAGGGCCTTTAATGTAACTCAAGACCGAATTAGGTTTTTTAGGCTTTTATGTAACATTGTTACTCAGATCAAGATTGTACGTCCTTTTTATACAAATGCTCCATCTTGCACTTAAGAAGATGATTATTTGAACCAAAAAATAAGACATTTCCCTTTAACTTCACCTACTTACATTCAATTCCACATTCTAGCTTTGAATTAAGATCTCCTTGATTCTGTCATCCCACTTGGTAGCTATTCTGTCCACCTTTGTGCCACTTACAAATTTAATAAACATGCCATTTTTGCCTTGATCTAAATCATTAATAAAAAAAACTTTTTTTTCAAAGTGTTAAATAGCACAGAACTCCCTGCTATAAAGTAAGACTTCCCACTTCCTTCCCATCCTTGATCTTTCCTTCCTTTGAGAATGCCTGAAGACAGGAAACTGACATTTTCCTCTCCTCTATCCATCACTCAGTAGCCAGGTCACTGAGCAGGGATTAAAGACCAAGGCTGTTTTTCTCCTACTCCTAAGAAGGAGAAGGTTCATTGCCAAGAACATAAGCCTCTCTGCCCTCTGAAAATTTTGTTCTATTTCTCCTCGTTCCTTTTCTTCACTTTTTCTTCTCTTTTGGGAAGTAATGTTACTAGGACCTCGCTATATATTATATGTTATATATAATGAATAAAAAGTTAAAGAGACAGTTTCTGAATAATCATTTTATTAACCATGTTAGCATGTAATCAATAAAAGGGATCAGTCATACTCTCCAATACCTCTTCATGGAATCCATTCAACACTGATATGCCCTTGGAAGAGTGAGTGTTCTTGAGGGCAGCAATTCTGATCGATCAATAAGTAATGAAAGAATGAATATTATAATGAGAGATGGGATTATTCTAACGACGATCTACAGGACAGAATGATCACTTACTCTTGGTTAAAGAGACTTATCTGTACTTATATCACCACATCTAATGTAATCTAGATAAAGGAGAGAATCCATTTTTAGCAAATCTGTCTAAATATAACACAATGGGTCAGAATCCATCAGCTCACCTAAAGTAAAATGTCTTTTGAGCAGATCTGAGTTTTTCAGTTGAGTCAATTGTATCCAAGATTTCATTTCATTATGAGCTCTGTACTTCAAAGGCTGCCTGAATAACCTAAAGGAGCTTCTAAATAAAGAAATGAAAGAAAAAAAACTTTAGTTCTAATTTAATAATTGCTACAATAATTGTAATATAGGAAAGAAATAATTATTTCTCTTAGACATAATGTGCAAATGAGATGTAAACATTAAAAAAAATTATTAACTAAATTACTCAGTGATTATCAAAATGGCTGCATTAACCATCTGAGAGGCTACTGTGGTATATGGGGAGATTAGGGAAGACTAGCACCTCTGGCGTGAAAGTGCTAACGTCTTTTCATGGCTCCTTACCCACCTTGGGTGTTCACCTTGCTGTGGCTTCCAAGAAGCTGCAGAAGGCACAGCTGCCGCACCTGGTAATAGTCTCAGCAGACAGACCAAGCCAAGTTGAAGGTAGCCAACAAGCCTCAAACCTGTCGGGAGTTAAAGGGGTGTCTACCGCCCCACACTGTGTGTGAAGGTTTCCACCAATAGAATGGATGGATGAGAACAATTTGTTCTAGTGGCCATGAAGATTGCTGAAGCAAGTGTGAAGAGCTTGGTCAGAAATCAAATCACATCCCAGGAGAGGAAGTTCTTCTTATCAGATTTCACATTTTCTTCTATTTTTCTAGTCTTAACTTTGTTTTATTATTTTTTAGATCTTGTAGGGCCATTAGCTTCCATTTATCTAATTCTAATTTTTAAGGAATTATTTTCTTCGATAAGGTTTGCACCTTTTTTTTTTTTTAAACAAGATGTCATTTCTCTTGTCATATCATTTTGTGTGTGTGTGTGTGTGTGTGTGTGTGTAGTTCTCATTTTTTTCCTACAACTTTCATTTGGTTTTTAAAAAATATCTTTTTTGCTCTTTTAAAAAACTCTAAGTCTTCTAAGAATGCTTGTTGGATTAATTTTGCCATTTTTCTATGAGGCTTTGCTTTTAGATATTTTGAGTTATTCTCTTCTATATTTATGTCTCAAATCTTCCTGTCACCATTGTAGTTCTTTATGGTCAGGCTCTTTTTGTTTGCTCGTTTTTCTAGCGTATTCTTCAACTTAGGGTTTCCTGTTAGTGTTGGCTGGGGGTGAGAGTGAAGGAATATCTGGTCTGAACTTCCATCCTTTTAAGGACTTTGGATGCTTTCACAATTCAGTCTGGGGGCTTGCAAGTTTTTGTTGCATCAGGAAGAAGTCTGAGCTCCACAAGTTCCAAGTTTAAGGCTGATGGCTTGTTAGTAGTCGAGTTGCCTTAGAAAGCTGTTGGACTCAGTCACAGTTAGCCCCCTGGAAGTTCTGCAGGTTCAGAGCACCCGGGTTGCTGGTTTCTCTATGGTTGGGAGACCTGCTCTGGTTTCCACTGCAGGTTTACGGGCCGGGCTAATGGCTAGAACTGAGCTGCTACACGGCTATGTTTCTGAAACTTAGTTCTGTGCTTAGCACTCAGGTAGGGCCCTGTATGTTCACTCCCTCTCCTTCCTGGACCTGAACCTGGGGAACATGACAGAACTGTCGGAGCCAGCTCTAGTACAGGGATTCCCTGGTCTCTTTCTGCCCTGAGGCAATGTCTCAGGTATCTTTCTGTCTCTGGGCACAGGGACTTCATTGTCCACAGACCTCTCTGTCTTCCCCCCTAAGCTGCCCCGGGCCAGAAAAAGAACTTAGTGGATATTTTCTTGGTTTTTCTATCAGAATTTGATCTGTTATATTTTCTACATAGTTGTAGAGGAGGAAAGTTGGGTAAACTAGGCAAAAATGCTTTCATTCCACTAACTTGATACAATAATAACAATAATAGCCAACATTTATAGAGCACTAACTTTGTGCAGGTACTATATTAATGCATTATGATTATCTCATTTGATCTTCATAACAACCATGGGAGGTGGGTCTATTATCATCCCATTTTACAGTTGAGGAAACTGAGGTAAACAGAGTTTAAGTAATTTGCCCAGGCTCACACAGCTAGTAGTAGTAGTAATAATAATTTACCATATGCTTAGCACAGTAGGCATACTATTAGGTGCTTTATAACTATTATTTGATTATCATAAGAACCCTGAGAGATAGGTGCTATTATTATTCCCATTTTACAGAGGAGGAAATTGAGGCTGAGAGAAATTAAGCAATCTGCCCCGTGTGACACAGCTAGTAAGTGTGTGAGGTTAGATTTGATCCCAGGGCTTCCTAACTCCTGGTGTAGCCCCCAATCCTTGGTACTTAGAAAGTTCTTCATTAAGTCTAAATTAATTCTAGGATCCCTGATCTCAGCCTCTAAGTTCCCTGGGAAGGAAAGCTGATGCTGCATTATATGAAGACAAATGCTGAGGATGCTTCTTGGTGTAGATATGCACATTCATGCACAACAATCTTGTCTCCTTGAGACACCCCAGGTTCCCTCTCCTCTCAGCTGTGCTCACTTCAACTACTCTCAGGGTTCAGTGACTGGGCTCTTTTCATGTCATGCATTTCAAGGACTTTTATTTTTTATTCATTTTATTTTTTAATAATAATAGTTTTATTTTTTAAAATACATGCAAAGATAGTTTTCAGCATCCACCCTTGCAAAACCTTGTGTTCCAAATTTTTCTCCCTCCCTCCCTCCTTCCCTCCCTCCCTCCTCTAGACAGCAAGTAATCCAATATAGGTTGCACATGTTCAATTCTTCTAAACATATTTCCAAATATAACATGCTGTGCAAGAAAAATCAGATCAAAAGGGAAAAATAAGAAAGAGAAAAAACAAGCAAACAAACAAACAAACAAAGATGAAAATACTATGCTTTGATTCACATTGTCTTCATAGTTCTCTCTCTGGGTGCAAATGACTCTTTCCAACCCAAATCTATTGGAATTGCTCAAGGACTTTTTTTAGATCGTTAATGAACTGATGACACAGGGTAACCCTTGAGATCTGAAGTAAACCAAGAGAAATTGAAACCAGAATGGAAAGAAAAGGGGTTGTTGTTGTTGTTCAGTCACGTCTGATTCTTAGTGATCCATCCCCTTTGGGGTCTTCTTGACAAAGATACTTGGAGTGATTTACTTCTCTAGTTCGTTTTACAGATGAGGAAACTGAGGCATATAGGATCAAGTGACTCGCCCAGGGTCACACAACCAGGAAGTGTCTGAAGTCAGACTTGAACTCAGGAAGCTAAGCCTTCTTGACTCTGTTTTCAGCACTAACCACTTCACCCCCTAGCTGCCCCCCCCCCCGTCCTTTTTGGGGTTTTCCAACCAGCCAACTGTAAATAAACCTTCATTTTTTCATTCCTCTAATTTGGACTCTTTGTCTCTCGTTTGGTCCATGACAATAGCCTCCCCATTGAGTGTCCCCACTTCCAGTTTCTCCTTTCTCTAATCCATGTTCCATCCACTGCCAAGCTGATATTCCCAAAATTGATCTGACCTCATCACCTCTCCCCCTTCATACACACATATACACACACGTCCAAAATCTTCAACTTCTTCCCCCGAATTTATCCCATCCACACTCTGTCTCTTTCTTATTGATCCATTTTCTTCTCATATCGATCAAGAAAAATCAACAAGAACTTAGTACTTCCTATGTGCCAGGCGCTGAGCTAGGGACTAAGGTTACAAAGGCAAAAATAAAGCAGTGTCTGCTGTCGCACTGCATCTTACACTGAAGAAGGGGTGAGGTGGGGAGGAGCCTGAAGTACAAAGAATTATAAAGAAAATAAATTATGTTGAAATACAACTATTTTTCCCCCCCTGAGGCTGGGGGTAAGTGACTTGCCCAGGGTCACACAGCTAGGAAGTGTTAAGTGTCTGAGACCAGATTTGAACTCGGGTCCTCCTGAATTCAGGGCTGGTGCTCTGTTCATTACACTACTTAGCTGCCTTACTCTCTAATTTTTTAAAAGTTCATTTTTTATTGTTTAGTTGTGAATGGCTCTTCATGACCCCATTTGGGGTTTTCTTGGCAAAAATACTGCAGAAGTCTGCCATTTTCTTCTCCAGCTCATTTTGCAGATGAGCGAACTGGGCAAACAGAGTTAGGTAACTTGCTCAGAGTTACTCACCTAGAAAGTTTCTGAGGCTGGATTCGAACTCAGGAAGATGAATCTTCCTGACTCCAAGGCTCCATTTCATCGCCTAAGTACCCATGTAAAAGAGGACCTGGGTTCAAATTCTGACGCCACCTGTATGAGCTTGGACAAGTCCTCCTGACTCCAGGTCTGGTACCCTATCTCCTGTGCTACTCCTAAAAGTGATCTTTGGATTCCCTGGGGATCTTTAGACTGTAGGTGAAGAACCCCTATTTTAGTGATTAAAGGGCTGGACTGGGAATCAGGAAAACATCCCATTCAAATAGATAACACTTGTGAAAAGTGCTTAGCACAAGGCCTGTCACATAGTAGATAATTTTATAAGTATCTATCTTCTTCCTCTTTCCCTGCAATAGAACTTTCTAAGAGAGGAGCAACTTAAGTAGTTAATGCTCATTATCATCCCATTTTACAGCTGAGGAAACTGAGGTAAACAGGTTAAGTAACTTTTTTTTTTTTTTTTTTTTTTTTTAGGGCTGTGTGAGGAAATGGTATTCACAGGAGGTTAAGTAACTTGCCCAGGCTCATACAGCTAGTAATAATAATAATAACCATTTAGATAGGATTTACTTAAAGCCACCTCCCCAGGGCTACCGTTTTCTCCTTTGCAAAATGAGAAGATTGGACTAGATCCTATTATTTCAAAGAAGATGATATTGATAAAGAGCTTAGCTTTTAGCACATAGTAGGTTCTTAAACAGCATTTCTTCCCTCCTCTCCTTCCCCTCATGTCCAACTCTGAATCCCATTACTCCCTTTCCTTCTCTCTGTGTCTGTTTTTTTACCTTCCTATCCCAGAAACCCACATTTTCTTCAAAGCACAGGGTCCCCTTCTGCATTAGACCATTCCTGATCCTCCTGGTTCTGGGGCTTTCTCCCTCTTCATATTACTCTGCACACGCTTTGCATTTTCTTTGGTTACCGTTCAGTCACTTTTAGTCTTGTCCAGCTCTTCAGGACCCTTTTTGGGTTTTCTTGACGGAGTTACTGCAGGATTCGCCATTTCTTTCTCCAGCTCATGCGGAAACTGGGGCTCGAGCAGGGCCACACAGCTAGTGTCTGAGGCCATACCTGGGCTCAGGAAGATGAGTCTTCCAGATCCAGGCTGTGCTAGTAAATGTTTGAGGCTGGATTTGAACTCATGAAGATGAATGTTCCTGGCTGCCTTATCCACTGCCACAGCCCGTGTGTGTGTGTGTGTGTGTGTGTGTGTGTGTGTGTGTGTGTGTGTGTGTGTGTGTGTGAGGCCCCGGACTGTCCCTCCGCTGGGGGAGGCCCGAGAAGGATTTTGTTTTCTCAGTACCTACCACAGCGCCCTGCATAGAATGGACATTTTATAAATGTTTGTTGAATTGAATTATGTTCACCCTCAGATGCCCTCATTTTAATCAATCATGTGCACTAGACAGGAGCAGGCCTTGGGGTTATAGAGAATATTAGAGCCCTCCGCCCCTCTTGCACAGGCTTTCCCTGCCCAAAGGGCCTAAACAAGGAGAAGGTCGACGCTCCGTGCAGAGCGGAGAATGTGGAGGGGGGAGGAAGAGGGGCTCGATTCTGGCAGGGCCTGGGACCTCAGACAACCCACTTCTGCCCCCGGGCTTTCCGCCAGTCTCCACTAACTGGTTTCACAAAGAATCCTTCATCCCTTTGGATAAGTAAGAATTTTTGTGCCAGGCAAGTAATCACTGTAGATGGGTCCATTAGGGGCTTATTAGAAAAGCTGTTTACCCCCACTAAGGAGGAGCAGACTTGTCCAGGAGGGTCTCCCTGGATGGGAAATGCTGTCCCTCTTTTACTCTGAGCTTTTATTTCTAGAAACCATTCCCCATCCTCCCTGGCCCAGAAGCTGAAGGGTCCGGGGGGAGGAGGGAGGGCCCCAGCACGGAGCTGCATGACCTAAGAATGAGGCAAGGATGTCTGGCGGAGGCGGAGCAGCCGCAAAATACAGACCCCAGGTGTCCGAGTCCCGCCGGACACCCCGGCCTCCTGCCCCGCCCCCGGCCTCCGCCCCATCCTCTTACCCAGGGCTCAGGGATGAGTCTGCCCAGCCCCAGCCGCGCTGACCTTTTGCTCACATCTGTAAATATATTCTTGGCAGGTCTTGGAAATGAAACCGTGCTCAACATTTGTAAAGGGCTTTTCAGCAGCATCGGTCTCGCCAGACATTAGCTAATTAAATGGCGAGGGAGGGCCGGTGGCCTGCAGAGCTTCGGGGATTTTAGGGCCCCCCTTCTCTCCCTGCTCCCCCCCTCCCCATCTCATCGCTCTCTTTCCCTGCAACACTGGACTCGATCCAGGGGGGTGGGGGGGGCTGCTTGGGGACTTGCTGTTCCATCAGACAGACATCTGGGCAGAGAGGAGGGGCGAGATTCAATCGTTCACAGGAGCACGCAGGGCTCTTAAGCCTTCCTTTATCCATTTCCCCGGCTTCCTGGCCTGGCGGCTCCTCCCCCAGCCCAGACATGGCAGGAATGTTTCTGTTCCTAAAAACCTTGAGGAAAAAAGGAATCCTGGAGCCTTCCCTCTCAGGACACTTGCAGATTCGGGCTCTCTCTCACCTGCCTTTCTGCAACTCTATTCCAAGAATCAGAAAATTTCAGAGTTGTGGAAGGGACCCCAGAGACCTCCGAGACCCCGTCCCTTAGCAGCAATCTTCCTCCCGCTTACCTGACAAAGTGGCCATTCCGCCTTGACTGGAAGACCTCCAGGAACATTTAGCTCATTATCACCCAAAGTAGCCACTGGGCCATTTGGAATGGCTCTAATTATTAGGAAGCGCTTCTCTACAATTTCTATCCTATTTAGCCCTCAGCAGAGAATGCAATGAGATCAGTTAATGCAAATGATGCTTGCAAGGAACCTATCTAAAATCAGTGTGGTAAAAGCATTCAATAATTAATAAAAATTAATCAATTAAACCAAAATGTTTAACTTAAGAGTCAACAGGAGGGGTTTGAGTTCAAATCCCACTTTGCCACTTACCACCTCTGTAACCGTATCCTCTTTGGGTTTCCTGAGCTGTTACATGAGGGGGTTAGAACAGATCATCTACTTCTAAGCTGCCAGGTGGCACAGCGGATGGAACACTAAACCTAGAATCAGAAAAATCTGAGCTCAAATTTAGCCTCGGACGCTCCATAGCCGTGTGACTTAAGTCACAACTTGTCTGCCACCGTTTCCTCCTCAACTGTAAAATGAGAATAATAATAATCGTTCCTGCCTTGCAGGGTCACAAGAATCAAATGAGATATTTGTAAAGTGCTTAGCACAGAGCCTGGCCCATGGCAAGCACTTAATACTTATCCTCTTTATTCCAGAACTATGATCAGATGAGTCTATGATCTTATTGTGATAGGGCAAAAGATTTCTTGCACACATCTCACATCCAGTAAATTTTTATTGGATTGAACTGAAATGCATTGGAAATGGGGCAGATAATAAAAAACCTAGATAGTCTGGAATTCATATTCCTGGGCGTCAGCAGCCAGTCTTGGTTCTCCAGAGGTCTGTTTGCCCGCTCCAGTTAAGGAGATTTCGAAGTGAGAGACTTTCCGGAGAAATGCCTACACTGACCCCTTCCCTCCTCCTGCTTATTCACTGCTTCCACCTCTTGCCCAACCCCAAAGCACCAGCCTATGCCAGCTATGGAACTGCCAATCACTTCCCACCTGGAATCAAGCCTACATTACCTGGGAAAGACGGAAAGCCTGAGAGAAGGATGGGCAGGAAAGAAGAAAGGTCGAAATAAGAAAGGAAGAGAAAAAGAAGAAGGGGTAACTGAAGGAAGGCTAGGGAGAAAGCGAAACACAAAAGGTAAATGGGCAAAACATAAAAAAGAGAAATGGAGAAAAGTGGGAAAAGACAGAGAAATGAAAGGCAGAACCTGGACAGAGAAACAGTGAAAAGGATTAAGAGAGAAATATCTCCTCTCTGAGTATGCAACTGCTGCCAAAATATATTTACCACAACATAGAAATTATAGAGATAAAAATCTAGGTTTTATTATTATGCTCAAGCAAAAGTTCAGGCCTCAGAAAAAGCCTCAAATCCTATTAAGATTCTCACAAGCCCTCCTATAGGCAAAATCACGTCCAAGTGACAGAGAAATAATTCTTTTACATATTGCAATCTTGTACATTCCTCTTAGGCCATAAAAGTTAAAGAGAAGATAGTTCCATAATTCCATACTTCCTTCAGTGTCATAAAAGTTGATCAAATTTATTTAAACAGCAAATAAACTCTATAGGTAAACTAAGTCATGTTATAGATTAAAATAAATTCAGAGATTTCACAAATAGGCTGACTGAAGAGAGAATGTGCATTGGCCTAGGAGTCAAGGTCAGTTTAGATTCTTCCCTTTACCTTCTTATTTAAGAAATGTTAAAGGCTTTTAAGTAAAATTTCACATCTCATGGGACAGGTTTTAATCAGATGACATTAATATTAATCAAATGTTGCAGAAAGAATAAAAGGAAATTTAAAAATAAAGAATGGAAGCTCCTTGTTATTGAAACTGCTTCATTCTTTATACTTGCATTTCCAGTACTCGGCACAATGTCTGGCTCAAGACAGGTACATAATAAATTCTTGTTGATTGATTAAAAAAAAAAAAGGAAATAAAAATAAAAAATCCCCATTAGAAGGAAGAAAAGAAAAAAAAAAAGAGGAAAAGAGAGTCAAATAGAAAAATTGTTTCTCCTATACAATCCATCCCCTACAATTGCTGCCAAAAGTATTTTCCTTAAACAGGGATCCAAACATGTCACTCAGAGCTCTGCTCAAGAAACTTCAGTAGCTCTCTATTATCTCTAAAATAAACTCCTCATCTTCCTTCCTTCCTTCCTTTCTCCTTTTTCTTTCCTTTCCTTTCCTTTCCTTCCTTCCTTCCTTCCTTCCTTCCTTCCTTCCTTCCTTCCTTCCTTCCTTCCTTCCTTCCTTCCTTCCTTCCTTCCTTCCTTCCTTCCTTCCTTCCTTCCTTCCTTCCTTCCTTCTTTCTTTCCAGATACTTCACAATATTTCCCTTCATGCACAATGGCCTGCTTACTATTCCTTAGATTTTCTCTCTGATAGTCTTTGCATAGACTGTCAAGTATTTCTCTCCCTCCTGACATTCCTAGCTTAGTATTCTTAGCTTCCTACAAGTGTTAGGTGAAGTACATCAGCCCTTTCCTACAGAAAGTGCTTCATTATCTGCCTAGTTGTTAGTGTTCTGCCTCCTTAAATTATTTTATACTTATCCATATAAAAGAGAATATAAGCTGAAGACAGGGGATTTATAAGCAGTTAGAGATAACACATTTTTGAACATGTCCAACTTGTGACTCATTTTGCTTCAATAAGTGAGTTTCTTGTTTTTAATTGAGGGAATGGGGATTTGGGAGAGACTAGAGACAGGGATGCCAAATAAAGGAAGTAAAGAAAGAAAAGAGGGTCATTGAAACATTTTTGAAAATAAGGAGGTTTTGAAAAAGATACAGACAAATAGGACAGCTTTGAAATCAACATGTTGAATTTATTGTCTTAAAAAATAAATGCAACCTATATACTATAAAGATTAATGTTTTCATATACAATTCCCTTTCTGGTTTAAATATGGGAATGAAAAGAAAGGAAGGGGAAGGAAGGAAGGAAGGAAGGAAGGAAGGAAGGAAGGAAGGAAGGAAGGAAGGAAGGAAGGAAGGAAGGAAGGAAGGAAGGAAGGAAGGAAGGAAGGAAGGAAGGAAGGAAGGAAGGAAAGAAAAAGGGAAAGAGGGAGAGAGGGAGGGAGAGAGGGAAGCAAGGAAGGAAGGAGTATTTTATTTAATGGCTACTTGTCATGGTGCTAAATGTTAGGGATACAAAAGTTAAGAAGGTCTTTGTCTTCAAGGAACATATATTTTAATGGGAAAAACAAACATTATGGGAGAGTGATGGCCTGAGAGGCTACTTTGGTGGAAAATTATGAGGATGGAGAATAGAGCTATTGGGAAAGGGAACAGGAAGAGTTTGACATACCTTATGGTAATACTCTTGTTTGATGATGTTTGATAAATGCAGAATAACCAAAAAGATAAATAAATTTTGAAAGAAGGATGCTAAGTTCTTGGAGTGAAGGAATTATTTCATGTTTTGTCTTTGTATTTCCATAGTTTGCCTGGTGGCTCATATATATTATATGTATGCTTAATAAATGCTTATTGAATGAATGAGAAAAGGAGTAAAGGTAGAAACAGGAAGAATAGAAAGAAAAAGAATATGGAAGGAAAGAAAGAGTATAGACAATGGTGTGTGGGGCTGAACTCATACAAGCCACAAGAGTGGCTTGAAGATCAATAACCACTCAGTAAAGGCAGGGACCTGTTCAGAGCATTCCCTTTCCTTAGGCTGTGAGAACATCCCCTGCATATCCTTCCCATCTCATCAAAACCCAGCCACTGTGTAGTATCTAGGGGCTTAGTTCCTTCTATTGTCTCAAAGGATGCCCCACACAGGGACAAAAAGTAAAGGAGGGGGGTGTTTCAAATTGTGGATTTCCTAGGCAATACTGTCCCTTGCAGATTCTGGGCATCTAAGGTTGAGTTTTACCTCTTCCATATGGCCATAAAGCCTGGGAAACTTGGCACTATGGTTCCCCAAATTTGAGAGCCAATATCATCAGCATGACCCATTCCCCAATGTCCATTCCTGGCCTTTTTTGCTTGACCAGTACAGATTGAGCAATCAGTAGCTTGGAAAATCCTGACACACAAACCAAGGAGGTCCTGACCTTTTCTAGATGTAATTATCCATCTCATTAAAAATGGGCATTGGATTTAATAAAGCCAATTAAAACTAAAGGACCAGGGACACCGGGGATTTGGGGGTAGGCCTGAGGAGCTCTGTCAGCATTGGGACCTATGATCATTCAACAGACGGTATCTGGATTCTGTCCCAGGACCTCCTTTGAAAAAGAACAGTTTCAAAGGTAATATATCCAAATCATGGGAGGAATTAAATACAATAAATATTAATATGAGGAGGGTATTAGATTAGCAGGGTAGTTAAATGGTACATTAGGGAGATTATTAGACTTTAAATTAGGAAGATCTGAGTTCAAATATAACTTCAGGCACTAGCTGTATGACCTTTGGTAAATTATTTAACTTCCAGCCTTTGTTTCTTCATCTGTAAAATGGGGATAATAATAAAAAACTACATTACAAGGTTTTCGTGAGAATCAAATGAAATAACATCTGAAGCACTCTGTTAACCTTGAAACATCATATTAACTACTAGTTATTATTATTAAATCAACATAATACTGGCTCAGTAGACAGACTTAAAGGATATTGAACATGAGGCTGTTTTCTTCCTTTTTTTTTTTTTTTTTTTTATACCACCAGCTTGAACCTCAAGTCTGGTTTCCACATCTTTAGCTCTCACAATCTAGGGAGAAATAAGGGCTTTCCCCCCAAAGTTGCCAAGACAACAGCAAATTTAGCACTCACCAAAATGGTGGTGAATCTGTAGTAGGACAAGGAAGGGTAGAGTTAGGCACTAAGGTAGCCACTTGGGATAGCAAAGAAGGAATGAAAAACTGAAGAGTGAAAATGAATAAGGCAGCCCTCAGCTTCTACAGCTTTCACTTTCTTAAAGCTCTTTGTCTAGCTACAATCTTTTTTCTGTTCATACCAATTAACAGAAGGAAGAAAAAGTGTTGGGGGGAAATTCACTAAGAGAGATGCAAAAATTGAGAAGCAAAGAGTTTGACAGACTTGCCTTAATGTGACATATTGTGAGTTAGTTTTAAGTCCAAGTATCCCCATATCCAAGCCAAGGTTTGGGTCTCCATTAGACAGTCAATGACATTCTCTATTCTACTCAAACTGGGTTCTTATCTGACTCTTAATCTTTCTCTCTGCCTCCTCCCCCAGTTTTTGACTTCCTATATCTCGTTTGTATGTGTCTGTGTGTCTGTCTGTTTTCGGTCTCCTCCACCCCATTTTTTACCTTCCACTTCTCTCTTGCTAGTTATTTCTAAGCACTCAGGTCCACAAGGTTGAAAAGAGAATGCTTTTGAGCACAATAGAAGTTGCAGAATTGCCTATATAAGGGAGGAAAGACTACGCAAATATATGGAGGCAGGAGATAAAATGATCAATTCTGCCAACAGCTAATGGTCTAGTTTGGTTCTATGTTACCTGGCCCCTGTGGGAACTGTTAGGGCCTCCCTGAATCAAGGACAGCTTTACCTGGGATTTCATAAAAGCTAAACTAAAAAAGTAACCAGCCTGGAGAATTTCTAGACTGGTCACATGATTACAGGCAAGATTATGATCCCCTGGAAGGCTACTAATCTAGAATCCTAGGCTGAGAAACTTGTACATTACTTAGATTAACCTGTGGATTCTTCGATTTGAGTCTTAAACCAGGTTTTGGGAGAATTGATTCAGGAGTAAAAAAAAAAAACAAAAAACACCAAAAAGCAAAAAAAACATGAATTGGAATCTAACTCAGAGACCTATGTCCTTTGAACAAGTTATATAATCTTTCTGGATCAGTTTCCTCACTTTAAAAAATTTTCAGAATAGCATCTCCTCCACAGCTAATTTCCCAACTCTTATTTGAATTGAGAGATGGGTCCCCAGAGCAGCTGACTACGTCTCTCCTCTGGGCTCTAAGGAGCTATGTTTACTAGTTCTGTTGCTCAAGACCCCCCACCGGTGTGTGTTCCTCATTGATCAGAAATTGAACTTAATTAGTTTTTAAGGATGAGTAATTTTAGGATTGACCTATGATACAAATGGAATAGGAAATTCCCTAAATGAAGAAACTCTATCAATGGAGGACATCATTTTCTCAGATGTCTTAGAAGGTTGAGTAGAGTAGAACTTCTTCAACTTTTCCCTCTTTTCACCTGAGAAATTTTTATGTGATCCTGGATATATGGTATACAAAATACTACAGTAATTATAATTTTGCAAAAACCCCCCCTTCAATTAAAAGGTCCTGAGCCACAGTTTTAAGAAGCTGAAGTCTAAAGTTCTGAGAGGTTAACTGAACTCATCCAAGATTGTGATCTTATTGAATATTATTGAATCAAACTAGACCATTAGCTGTTTACAGAATTGATCATTTTATCTCCTGCCTCCATATATTTCTGCAGTCTTTCCTCCCAGGCCATTCTGCAACTTCTATTGTGCTCAAAAGCATGTGATCTTCCATCCAATATGTGTAAGAGGCAGAACTTGAATCCAGGTATTCCTGACTTCAAGGCCAGCTGTCTCTCTCCACTGCTCTATGCTGGGATGTTTACTAAGCAGATACAGCAAGAATAATTGTTAAACCCAAGGAAATACTAAAGAAGGGAAAGGGACCTGTATGTGCCAAAATGTTTGTGGCAGCCCTTTTTGTAGTGGCTAGAAGCTGGAAGTTGAATGGATGTCCATCAATTGGAGAATGGTTGGGTAAATTGTGGTATATGAATGTTATGGAATATTGTTGTTCTGTAAGAAACGACCAGCAGGAGGAATACAGAGAGGTTTGGAGAGACTTACATCAACTGTTGCTGAGTGAAACGAGCAGAACTAGGGGATCATTATACACTTCAACAACAATACTGTATGAGCATGTATTCTGATGGAAGTGGATATCTTCAACATAGAGAAGAGCTAATCCAATTCCAATTGACCAATGATGGACAGAATCAGCTACACTCAGAAAAGGAACACTGGGAAATGAGTGTAAACTGTTAGCATTTTTTGTTTTTCTCCCCAGATTATTTTTACCTTCAGAATACAATTCTTCCTTTGCAACAACAACAACAACAAAATTTGTTTCTGCACATATATATTGTACCTAGAATATACTATAAGATATTTAATATGTATGGGAATGCCTGCCATCTAGGGGAGGGGGTGGAGGGAAGGAGGGGAAAAACTCGGAACAGAAGGGAGTACAAGGGATAATGTTGTAAAAAAAAAAAAAATTACCTATGCATATGTACTGTCAAAGAAAATGTTATAATTATAAAAAAATTAAAAAAAAAAAAGAATAATTGTTAAAGAAACAGTTTCCCTCAAAGTGTCCCTTGCACAAACAAGATTTTAGAGAGCATAGACTCCAGAAGTCCCTTTCTGAAGCCTCCTTAGCTGTAGGTTTCTGCCATGCTCAGAAGATGAGGAAATATACAAGGACCCACTGAAGAGAGTTTCCATTTGTATACTCTACTTTTAAAGGATCCATTAGAGGAAAAATAAGCATTTTTCTTTTTTGTTTTAGACCATAATTGGACAGTTTGTTTTCTAATTTGTTCCCCTTGAGAGTTGGACCAGTTCTTTTGAAATGACCTTTGCTTGTTTGAATGCACAAGTATTAATATCTGTTGTATTACTGAATCTTTTATGCGATGAGTTGTGTTCTGACTCACTCTTACAGAGCAGAGCTGGCCATATTAGCTGTTCAGAGTTCCAGGGGGAATCCTGAGGGATTGAGCAGGCTCTTTGCTACTGCCATCAGCTCAAGCCCCCACTGGCTGCATTCCACCATTCACAGGAGCCAATTATTAGTGACCTAGTTCCATGTAATCACTTAACATCAATTAGCATTTACAAAGAGATATTTACCTCAAAAATATAGCCAGGATTATTGTACAAACATCACATTGGGGGCCTGTTCTTCCTTACATCACCTCAGTCTCTGGATATAGGCTCATAACTTAGCTCAGTTCCTACAGGGCACTGGTTCCGTCAAATTCAGGACCAGGTACGACATGATCGCTAGATGAGTCCTCCTAATTTTCAAAAGCTGGGGTGCAAAGGGTCACTCTTTGCTCCTGAGGGCATTGCTGCTGAGCCGGCTACAACAAGTCTCATCTCTGGAACAAAGGGTTGTCAAGATGCTCCGGGACCTTTCAAATTTATAAGGTTCAGAGTCTCCACTCCCTTCACCTAAAACTGAACCTTGTAACTTGGATGAACAGAAGGTCCTGAGGCCTTTCCCTTTCCATCTCTTACCTGACACTGTGAGCAAAGGAATACCAATCAGCAAGAAGAGAAATAGCCAGATCTGACTCAGGAATTTTTAGAAGATATCCTTAGTTCCAGCCATGAAAATAATTGAAAAAAGCTCTTCTGGACCCTATGGTTAACAGACCAGAGCCAGTTACAGGATGTTCATGTATTCTCCCCATCTCTCTAAACTTCCCTTATCTGTCATTGAGACTCACTTGGAAGCAAGTACTTCAAATTTCCATGTTTCCTGAGAAGCCTGATGGGGTCTTCACACATGCTAGACCCCCATTACATTTACAAGTATGGAGACTGATATGAAAGAAATGGATTTTGTATCCCTAAAATACTTGTGCTAGCAGTTCACCTGGAATATTTATGAGAGCTCATAAATATTCATTTTTTTTCTTTTAAGCAGACCCAGATTACTTTCCTTATTGCAATATGAACCCAGACAGCCTGACTGAGATCCTGATGGACTGCAGATTTTCAGGATAGTGTTAGCTTGCTGTCCAAGAAACCCAGGGTTATTAAACCCCAAATGTTTAATCACTTTTGGGAGCCCCAAGTCTCTTTGGGGCTTTTCTGGGTTGTTTTATTTTACTGCTTGTTCTAGTGAAAAGTGAATTGGGAACTCCTTTTGTGCCTTCAGGGGTCCTTTGAAGGAATTTAAGGTGCCCCATGGTAAAGGGACTCAGAGGAATTTTTGTCTGGATATCTGATGGAATTGTCTTATAGTGCCTTATAAGTCTTATAGTCTTAAAATGTGAAAGCACGTTTTGTGATGGAAAGGAGCACCTGGGCATAGCTTGTCTAGAACTCCAACTGGATTATTCCATATGCTAAAAGGAATCATGGAAGATTCTAGGATAATTTGATTTCTTAGTTGAAGACCAGGTCCTTAATCCCTGTGGGGAGAGTCCTACCTGGTCTGGATAGAGGCTTTTCCTCTGGAAAGGCTGGGGAGGGAGAACTTAATTTTTTTCTTTTTTCTTTATTCTTTTTGTGTTGGAGAAAGGCTTTGTGCAAGTAATAAGACAAGTGGTAACCTATATGAATTTTGTAAAATGATAGCTATTTCATGAATTCTATCACCATTTATTTATTAAGTATGGAAGAATGCTAATTTCCTTATTGTGAACTGTGTCACATAGACTTATTCTTAAATGAGGCACTGAGGGAGGCACAAGGGGATAAGGGTAGAAGTTTTAATTATATTCACTTTAATTGCCATCTCAGAAGGCCCAGTCATCTAGATTGAAACAATCAATCAATAAAATGTAAATTAGGTATAAATGTTTTTAATCAATTTGAAAAGATTATGGGGGTTTTGAGTCACTGAGTGAAAGCAGATGATACTACAGAAACATCCGATTGGCTAATAAGAACTAGTTTCTGACTATGGGTCTGTCCATATATAAAAACTGCAAGTTGTATTTCCAGTCATGGGAATTCCCCTGGAAGAGAAGGTAAGGAGAGTGTTCTCTCTGTCTACCTTCCTCATCCACTGATCAGGTAATAGCCCTGTCCATTACAAAAGATAGGAAGATCTGAAGTTCTTATCAGCAATGATAGAAATGTCCACTAAAAGCAATTGTTGTTTAGCGGACCAATGACACCACAGGAATGTCTAGGCTTATGTGTGAATTGGATTTAAGAGAGACAGGGTTGCACAAAGTCATCAACCTTATCCTTTCTTCCAGGGTCATCAGTTCTAGTGGCAAGACAAAAAGGATGATTAATGATGGCCCAGGATGCAGTGAATGGTCTCGATGTCTTCAGTGTCTAAGATCTAATCACTGCCTGTTTCAGCCGTCTTCATGGCTTTTGAAACAAATTATTCTCATCTGCTCATTTTGCCAGTGAAAGTCTTCACTTGTTGGGGGTAGACATCCAACAGGTTTGAGTCTTGTCAGTGGCCTTCAACTTAGTTTTGCCCATCGGCCAAGAAGAGTTTACCAGGAGTGGCCATTGTGCATATTACATCTTCTTGGAACCTATATCAGTGTCCCCAATGATTGATGGCAGACTGCATTAGGGTCTTCCAGACACGTTGAAGATAAACTAAATATACAGAGAGGAAAGGTACTTTCAAGATTCTGGAAGGACAGTGACCCTCAAAGTCAAGTAGAGAGCTACATTTAGGGGAAACTCCAAGAAATGCTCCACATAGAGAGAAAAGGAGTGAATTTTCCTTTTGGTGACAAATCATTCCCAAACACTAAGTTTGAGCCGCCTTTATCTAGGAATCTTCTGTGTGAAAGAGTAGCATGTAGCCCCCAGTTTGGGAGGATTGTTTTTTAATAACAATTGTTCTTCCTTTAACAGTTTAGTAAATATTCCTGCTAAAAGTTCATTAAGTCTAGCTGATAACAAATGGGGAGCACACAAGTAGGGGCTCATAAGTGATAGTACTAGAACCCCATCTCCTCAGGGTTATTCTTAAATCATACACTGAGTCATAGTCAGCGCCCCTCTGGAAATCTGGACTACCAGAATGAGTACACATTGGGAGAATAGCCTTGGAATAGGTGCTCCATTTAACCTGTCTAGTTATCATATTATATTTTCCCTATTTTCATTGCTCAGTGTCTAGAAAGACGAGTCTACACTCATTGCCTTCACTTCCCGCTCTGACTCATTCTTTAAACCCTTGAAATCTGGCTGAAACTGTTTTCTCAAGACACCAACAATCTCTTAGTTGCTAAACCGAATAGCCTCTCAATCCTCTCCTCCTTGACCTTTCAGCAGTATTCTCTCCTTCCTCAGCTCCTGCCTGTCCCTTCTTGGTTTGCTACAATAGTTCATTATCTATTTTTCCATTTTCCCTAAATATAGATACCCTTATCATTCTACCCTAAGCCCTTTTCTGTTTATGTACACTCTTTTCAGTGATCTCATCTATTCCTATGGGTTTAATTATCACTTCTAAATAGATAACTCCCAAATCTATATACAGTATTAACAACAATTTCACAGAATTTCAACTATGGCAGGGACCTTAGAAGCCATTAATTTCATCTCTTAAACAAAAGAATTCCCACTACAATATAACTGACATATTATCATACAGTCTCTGCTGCAGGGGAAAATCCACTACCTCTCAAGGCAGCCCATTCAGCCTCTGAAGAGCTTTAATCATTAGGAAGTTTTTTTTTTTTTTCATCAAGCTCACATTTACATCTCTCCAGCTTTCACCCATCACTCTCAGCTCTCCACTCTGGAACCAAGCAGACTACACTAAATGCCCTCTTCCACAAGATGAAGTCTTAGATATCTGAAGACAATTATTAAATCCCTCCCTAATCCAAGCCAAACATTTCCAGTTTCCTCCACCTGTTCTGATATGGGGATTTTTGCCACCTAGCTACTCTCCTCAGGATTCCCCCTGCTAATTAGCATACTCTCTATAAGATGGCACCAAGAAATGCATGAAAACACTAGATGTCCTCTCTAAACAAATATTTTTTTTAAAAAAACTCAATTGGTCAATGCTTCTATATTTATCTCTCTGGGAGTAGCTGCAAAAAATCACTGGTTCCACACTTACCTCCTCCCTTGTGAAATCTTTTTTAAAGCAGACTTGGGATCTATGTAATCTAGCCCAGTTGCCCTGAAGAAACATGGGAGACAAATAGAAAGAGCAGGACTATTCCTCTCTTAATCCCAACATTCAGCAGAAGGTTGCCAAGTGGTATAATAACCCCTATTTCACAGTTGAATAAAGTGAAGGTGAGAGAGATTTAAGTGACTTGTCCAGAATGACAAAGCTAATAAATATCTGAGGCTGGATTTGCACTCAGGTCTTTCTGGCTAAAAGTCCAGTATGCTACTCATTGCACCATGTAATTGCTTATCTTTAATGTTGTCAATCAAGTAGTTGCAGCTACTTGAGAACTAGTCCCTTACAGGAGGTCATACACACCAGCTACTGGAAAACAACTGGACACCAGGGAACGTACATCATTAGAAAAAGGACTGATAGAAGCTGACACTTCATGATAGAGGAAGATTGGTTGGAGGAGAACTTTGGTTGAAAAAGTAACAAAGCATGGATAAAAAGGCTTTAACGGCATCTATGTGGAGAAGCAAATCTGCTTCTCAGAGTTCAGTTTTCCACATCCTTTCCTCATGCTTTTGTGCAGGCCATCCCCCATGCCCAGAATATATATTCCTTCCTTCATGTCTGGCTCTCAAAGTCTTTTTCTTCAAAATGCCAATTAAGACAACTCTCAAGTACCACCTCATACCTCTCAGATTGGCTAACAGGAAAAGATAACCCTAAATGTTGGAGGGGATGGGGAAAACGAACACTAATGCATTATTGGTGGAGTTGTGAATTGATCCAACCATTCTGGAGAGCAATTTGGAAGTATACCTAAAGGGCTATCAAATTGTATATACCCTTTGATTACTGAATTTGTATCCCAAAGAGATCATCAAAGAGGAGAAAGGACCCATGTACAAAAAAATTATAGCAGGTCTTTTTGTGGCAGTAAGGAATTGGAAATTGAATTGGGGAATCACTCAATTGGGGAATGGCTGATTAAATTATGGTATATGGATGTAATGTACTATTATTGTTCTATAAGAAATGAGCAGGTTGATTTCAGAAAAGCCTGACAAGACTTACATGAGCTGATGCTAAGCGAAATAAGCAGAACCAGGAGAACATTGTACATAGTAATAGCAAGATCATGTGATGGTGATTAGCAATGAAAGCTTTAGCTCTTCTTGGCAATACAATGATCCAAGAAAATTCCAATAGATGTGGGATGGGAAATGCCATCCACATCCAGAGAACTATGAAAACTCAATATAGATAGAAGCATACTATTTTCACTTTGTTTATTTCCTCTTTTTCACGATTTTTTCCCTTTTGTTCTGATTTTTCTTTCACAACATGACTAAAATATTTTTAAATGATTGTACATGTATAACCCATATCAGATTGGGAGGGAGGAAGGAAGAGGAGGGAGAAAAAATTTGGAACACAAAATCTTACAAAAAATGAAAACTATGTTGAAAACCTACCTGTAATTGGAAAAATAAAATACTATTGAAATAAAAAATACTGAATAATATTGCTGACACACAATATAATTTCTCTATTTTTCACTTTTGATTAAATCTATTTTAACTTTAAAAAATTCTCTCTTCTTTGGAGGCCTAGCTCAAGTGTTTTTTTGCTACCTGAACTTTTTAGCCTTCCTTGATAGAATAATATTGTTAGAATATATAACATATATATATATATATATATATATATATATATATATATATATATATATATATTTATAATGTTCATCCCCTCCTTACATTTCCTAGGGTACTATGTCTAGATCTCCCTCTGATCCCTTGTCCTTTCACGATCCATTTTTCTGTGAATATATGTACCCTCCCTTTTAGAATGTAAACCCCATGAGGGCAGGGGTTTATAATTTTTCATCCTTGTATCCTTAGTAGCTAGCACAGGACCTTACAATTAACAGGTGCTCACTATAAATAATTGATGAATTTCATATGTAAAGTGAGGAAGATGGACTCAAGACTCAGGTCTGTTCCAGCTTTAAATAATATGATTGTGTGATCCTATGACTCATTAGCTTAACTTGGACACTCTAGTTATTGCCATGCTGTGTCCCTCTCAGTCTTTGGCCTTGGATTGTTGACTTTATCCTCCTAACTCCCCCCTTTCTAGATCTCCCTAATAGCTTCCAACCAGATACTCTTAGGGGTTGTGAAGCTAGAGAAAAAGCCCTAACCTAGCGCATGGAGGGGATGAGGTAGAGAGGAGCGGGGAGACAGAGAAGGAAAATGGGATGGTGAAGTCTGGTCTCTAGGAGGAGAACAGGTGGTACTGCTATGTTCATAAATTTCTCTGATGACCAACTTTTATTTACTTCCAGATAAAAGAGATCAAGGGAGCCCAGACTACATTGTGCCAAGTAGGAACTCATTTTATAAGAACAAGGGTAAGAAAAAACTTGTTTCATGGTACAAGTGCCAGTTTGAGATAGAGATAGAAATGTGTGTATAAACTCATGTGCACACACACACACACACACACACACACACACACACACACACATTTGTCCTGTGATTTTGTTGATGTATGTAAGACAGTAGGACCACTAAGCCATACCTAAGGATCCCTGTGGGCTAGCATATATTAACTTAGAAAATCACATATTAGCATTAGGTTCCATTGAATGTGCATTTATTCTGCTAATTATTTCCCAATGACATTTTAATCTGGTTGGGGCTGTACTCAGGAGTTTTGTAGCTGCATCTCTTGCCCAGTGGGCTTCCCCTTTGCTACTTCTGGTGTAGGGATCTCCCTAAAGATTAAACTCCCTCACGCGAGAGCACTTAATAAATGCTTGTTTCCTTCCCTCACTTCTCGTTCTCATCTTTACCAAAGCAGGCTATCGTTCTGCAATGTACTGTCTCAGAGTTGCCTGGAAGTAGGATCACACAGCAAATAGATATCAGAGACAGGACTTGGACCCAGGTCTTTCGGACACCTGACTCATACTCATTATTCTTCTATTTTGAAGAAAAGTATACAGGGTGTCCCAAAATCTTAGTATTTGTTGTTGTTCTCTTTGGGGTCTTCTTTGCAAAGAGATTGAAGTAGTTTGACATTTCCTTTTCTAACTCATTTTACAGATGAGGAACTAAGGATTACAGGATTAAGTGACTTGCCCAGTCACGCACAGCTAGTAGTAGCTGAGGCTAGATTTGAATTGCCTTCCTGATTCCAAGTCTAGTGCTCTATTCACTGCATCACTCAGCTGCCCCAAAAGTCTTTGTGCAGTTTCAAGCTATTAAAGCTTAAAATTTAATATATCAAGGCTTAAATTACACTGACTTTTAAAAAGAGAGTCTGTATATATTATATAGAGCTATACAAGAGCTCTCCGTGGGGGTGGAGTGTAAGCATCTTGACGTCAGGGACTGTTTTATTTTTGTCTTTGTATACTCATCTCCTAGAACTGGGCCTGGCCCATAGTAAGCGTTTATAAAATGTTTTTAATTGATTAAGGCACGATTTAGCCCTGAGAAGAATACAGTTACTGGGTCTTGGGGATCACCTGTTATTCAGAGCTGATAAAATAAGGTGGAAGGGGCCTAAGGTGCAGCTGGAATTATTTTGGTGAATTCTCATTCAGTATTTTCCAGATGGAAGAGACAGGAGATACTCTGGAATTAACAAATTACGGCATTTCCTTCTCGGTATTTTTTAAGGAGGAGGGTAGAGATACCTTCGGCCACGTAGAATGGACAGCTCTGTGTGAAGGAAATGGATGAAAAGTCTGGAGGAAGCCTTCCAGTCCGAGATGGAAGATTAAAAGGAGAAAGCGCCAGTTTCCCCCAAGCTCTCACACCTCCCTGGTCCAGTCCCTTTGTTGGAGAAAGGAGGGGATGTGGTAAGAAATGGTTGGCAGCCCTTCGTCACTCCTTCCCAATCCTCCCTCCCCTTGCATTAGAGAGACTCTGCATTAATTGCCATGGCAACAAACGGGAGCAGGCAACCTTCGGGCCTCTTTGGGGATTGGGGCCCCAGCCTGAAGGCCTCTCATGTAAATGAGGATGAGATGGCTAGATGAGTCATCGAGCATCCAGCTAGCGGAGGACCCTGGGCTGGGGCTGGGTACGAGAAGGGTTGGGACTGGCTGACAGAAATTAGCCAATCCATCCCACCCCATCCCCACTGTCCAGTACATCCTTCCCCCCTTGTCACCCTCCCTAACAATGAACCTTTCACTCCTAAAGGGAGCCCTCCTGTTCTACAGACTGTCCCCTCCTTCCCCCCAATTCCTGGAAAAAAATCTCCCACTGGGGACTAAACACAAATACTCAGCTACTTTGTAAAATGCTCTGGTTTAGGGCCTATGCTGAGGGGAGGGGAGGGGAGAGATACCAGAAGGGCTGGGAATCAAAGTCCTCAGTTTGTTTTCTCTTTTGGAGCTGTGTGATCTGAAACAAATGTCTTCGGTCCTCTTGCCCAAGCCCTGGGACCCCCTTGATGCCCCTGTGGCTTTGAAAGGCAATTGCCATGAGGGAGAAGAAAAGTAAAATCTCGAGCCATTGGAGACCTCCTCCTTGTGCTTTCCCAGGTAGGAGGTGCTGCCTAGAAACTCTCACAGCAACTAATGTGAAGGAGTTAAGAGCTTTGTTCTACTCCTTCAAACCAGCCTAGACCTCCTCTCTCCCCATCTCATTCACACCCACAGGCACAACTGAAGAGGGGAGAGGAAAAAAAGAGACAAAGTAATTTTTCTCTCTGTTAGGGGGAAAATGCCAAAACCAGCCCAAAAGGCTGGGGATGATGGTGGCAGTGGTGGCTGAGCTATCAGGGATGAGACAGGGGTAGGGGGAGAAGAAGGAGAGGAGGGTGTTAAATTTAGAAATGATCCTTTAAAGAAACTCTATGGCAAAAAAGAAGCCTCAGTCAGGGACTGCTTGGGAGGCTGGGAGCTAGCTAGGGAGGAGAAATCCCAATTCCAAAACTGGAAATTGCCCTGTCCGGGCCATGGGTCCCAAATGGGGGGACACTTAGTGGCATAACAATCTCAGCCTGCTGACCTTTTCTATTGGTAAGGGACAAGCGGCAAGGGAAGGAAAATTTTGAAATTTTCCAGGGACTCTCTGAGTGCAAGTATAAAAGCCCATTTTCATTCAGTACATCCCCTCTTTGTGCTTAAAAAAAAAAATCTCAGACTTATTGAATATTAAGACTATAGATGTGAGGCTGCAAGGAACATAGGAGATCATCTAGTCAGTAAGTCAATAAATATTTATTAGGGGACTACTGTATACCAAACTAAGTGTTAGGGATACAAAGAAAAACCAAAGATGGTTCCTTCTCTAAAGGAGCTCCAGTCTGAGATCATGGTAGAGAAGTGGGGGAGCAATATTCAAATGTCTACAAACATATAAGCTATCTGCATGGATAAATTGGAAATAATCAGCAGAGGGAGGGCACTAGAATTTAGGGAAACCAGGAAGGGCTTTCTATAGATGAGATTTTAGGTGGGTCTTGAAGGAAGCCTGGATTTATTTTATAGATGAAGAAACTGAGTAACAGAGATAGTGAGTATAAGAGTCAGGTTTTGAGCACAGGCCATCTGGCACCAACATTCTTCTGTACCTTTTTGGTGTCTGAGAAGGAAGCCCCTTAGGCTAAGAACTTTATCTAGATACCCACTGTATTTTATGTAGTTTCCCAGCTCTGGATCAGAAGGAAGAAAATGAGAAGAAAGCTAGGAGGAAGAGAAACTGGGAGAGGTGGAGAAAACAACCACCATTTACTATACACTATTGTACTGAAAAGCTTGATATAAGAATCATTCCCTAATGATTACAGCTCTGGAAATGGAGTAAAAAAAATCTTGTGTTCAAAGCCAGCCTCAGATGCTATCAAGGTGATCCTGAGTAAGTCATTCAATTTCCGTTTGCCTGAGTTTCCTCTTCTGTACAATAAGAATTGTTGTGAGGATCAAATAAGATAGCAATTGTGCATTTAGAATGCCTGACACATAGTAGGTGCTATATAAATATTACTTATCATTATCTTTATTATATTTAAAATGGAATGAATTGCCTATGGAGTTCATGAGTTCCCCTTCACTAGAAGTTTTTTAAGCCAAGTTATTTTTCAATTGTTCGATCATGTCTGATTCTTTGTGACCCCATGGAACAGAATGCACCAAATCCTTCTATTTTTCACTATTTCTCAAAGTCTGTCCCCGTTTATGTTCATTGCTTCCGTGACACTATCTATCCATCTCATTCTCTGCCATCACCTTTTCATTTTGCCTTCAATCTTGCCCAATATCAAGGTCTTTTCCAATGAGCCCCTTCTTCTCATCTTGTGGCCATACATTTGAGCTTCTGCTTCAGTTTTTGACCTTCTGGTGAAAAGCCTGAATTAATTTCCTTAGGCATTGACTTATTTGACCTCCTTTCTGTCCAAGGGACTCTCAAAAGTCTTCTCCAGCACCACAATTGGAAAGCATCAATTCTGCAGTGCTCAGCTTTCCTTTCAGTCTAACTCTCACAGTCATACACTGCTGCTGGGAAAAAACCATAGCTTTGACCTTTGTCAGCAAGATGATGTCTCTTCATTTTAGTATTCTGTTCAGATTTGTCATAGCTTTCCTCTCAAGGAGTGCCTTTGATTTTTTGACTTGTCTAGGCTGTTATAAGAATGATTCCTATTTAGATATGGGTTGGACTATATGGCCTTTGAAATCTGTTCCAATGCTAACATTTTATGATTCTATGACTTCCTTGTAATAATAACAGTAATAGCTGGGATTTAAATAGCTCTTTAAGGTTTGCAAAGGACTTTATATGTTTCATTTGATCCTCACCAACCCTATGAGGTGCTGTTATTAAACCCCATTTTATAGATGAAGAAACTATGGCATACAGAAGTGAGTGACTTGCCCAGTGTCATATAGCTAACAAGTATCTGAGGCAGATTTCAAGCTCTGCACCATATAGACTATCCTGGGCCACCCCTCCTTTGCACAGATTCCTACCTGCATAGTTCCATTGAAGGAAAATGGGGGAAAGGAGAATTCTGAGGCATCTCTGGTCTACTGGACTTAAAGGCATCATCAGGGCCTTGCAGTTTCCTAGTGAAGATGGCCAAGGAGCACCCCCTCCTGGCCATTTGGGGTGAGAACTAGAAAGGGATGCAGTCTCATCAATTCCAGCAATAAGTCCCTCAGATCTGACACCTCTAGAGGCCTGGAGCCTTCAAGCCCTACTAACCTGAGCTTTGGGCCAGAACCCATCCTGTGTCTGGCCCTGATCTGCTCTAAGCCTTGGCGCTAACTCGCTGTGGAACTCTGAGCAAAGCCTCTTTTGGTCATTTCCTCCTCTGTAAAATGGGGGTGATAAGAATTCCAACTCAACAGGGTTCATGGTGAGGATCAAATGAAAAAACATGCAAATATAATCATGTCCAGGGAGTTACCAGCTAGAGGAAGGAGAACTCTGAGCCACTGGTCCTTTTCCAAAGCAAAGAAAAACAGCAAGAACTGAAGTCCCTGTATATTTTCTCCAGTGACCTAACGTCTCTAGAACAAGGAGGATCTCTTGGGTGGCTACCCTCATTTGTCTGCAAATATCCCAGGAAAAAAACAACACTCCAGGAAAAGTAATATGAAGAAAAGTAAAATTGGTATTCTCGGAGAAAAAAAAGAGGATGCGTTGACATATTCAATGAATCATGGGAGAGTGGGGGAGTGGGGAGTAATTCTGTGCCTGCCAAGTTTGGGAAGAGGTAGGAGGGGGCCTGTTCATCTCCTGTTCCTCCCCCATCCCTCAATGAACAGTATCTGTATTATCATTGGCAGAACCACACAGGCCCAGGAAAGGAAAGTTCAAAGCCCACACCCATCAGTTGCCCTTCCCTCAGTCCCTCCCTCCATCCTTCCCACACTGTCTGCCAGTTCTTCTTTAGTCTGATGTAAATATATCTCATTCATTCATTAGCGTATCAAGCATTTAGTAAACACCTACTACCTGCCAGACACTGTGCTAGGCACAGAGGAGGCACACTCTAAGTGCATCCTGAACATGGCTAGGTTGCCCCTTTCTGAACAGCCAGAGTGAGGGTAGAATTGGCAGGGGGATTGGGGAAGGAGTTGAAAGGAGAGAAATCTCTGGGCCTGCTGAGAAATTGATGGAAAAGCAATGCTGCAGAAGAATTGGCTAGGCTTGGTCTGTCCTTAATCCAATCCAATCTAAGGATCTGGCCATGTGACCCCTGAAGGGGGTCCTCATTATGATTTCTGTTAGAATGGGGAGGGGGAAGAGGAGGAGGAAGGGTTGAGGACATGAAAGTATAGGAAGCAGCCTGAGAATCTTGAAGAAAATATTCTTTGACAGTCTGAGGCAGGGTAGGAAAAACCTGTTTTGTCTCCTGTTCTCCTCAGCCATTGCTATTTCACACACACACACACACACACACACACACACACACACACACACACACACACTAGCTGCTTCATCTCTGTGACTTCCCTGGCCAGCATCTTCTTCCTAATGCCCACAGGAACTTTGGGAAGCCCCAGACATGATTGTTCCAAGCTCCCTCACCTGGAAAGATGGATATGCACCAAGAATGCAGAGAGACAATAATGAATTCACCCACATGCCAGCATCCCACTTCTATTAACTTCTCGGCCTGAATAATTTATTTAAATCGTTGAGGATGGGGGCCAGGAAGAGAGAGAGAATTCCGGGAGAAAGAGATGGAGGAAAAAACAACCTTACTCAGGGAAATAAATCTCCACTTTCAAACCTGGCCCAGGATGGGGAAAGGAAATCCCCAGCTGTAAGGAGATGCAAGGCAGAAAATCTAACACACATGAAATACTTTGGATTACAATTACTCCTGATTATAGCAGGGCTCCTGACAACCTCTTAGGGAGGCAGACTCTTTTATAGGAGGGACCACATGTCCCCTCCCAACAATCCATTTTTCCATCTAGAGTGAACAAGTACCCCCACATTTTCAGAGTGTCCTTCATTTGACCCTCATTACAGTCCTGTGAGGTAGAAGCAATGTTATACCCAATCCTGATGAAGACACTGAGGCTGAGATACCTTCAAGGTCACACAGCGAAAGAGTTGGGGCTGGGACTGAATTTCCAAGAATACAGCCTCCCTGCCCACTGACCCTCTCCCAGCACCAGCCCCAGGCTGTCCTGACTCCAGCTGATGTGGTTTGAAAATGCTTAGAGCTGGCCAGACTGAGTGAGATGTGGTGGGAATATGGGAAAAGCTAGCTCCTCTGAGGGCTCCCAGATCAAAGAAGCAGCAGACAGCAGATGGGCTTAGATAGGCCATAGCGGGAGGCTGGGCTCAGGGAGAGCATGTCTCCCACCTGTTTGGGGAAAGGACATGGCAGCTGTCTAGCCTTGCTAAAGCATGGCTTAGGCCAATTTACAATCTGGGTCTCTTTGGCTTCCCTCTCCCCCTCCCCATGCACATATATACATTATGTCCTCTTCCTGCTAAATTGTTTCATTCTGCTGATGCCTCTTCCCAAATGTGCAAATAGATTTGTTGATCTGGGGAACAGAGACCTTTGGGGGCTGAGGATTTGGGGAGAGAAGAACACTGAAATCTCTGCTTTATTCCAACAGCAGGCAAGGAAGATGGAAAACACAGACCGCAGCAATTAACTCATGTTTTTCTGTTCCAGCAAAGGCAGGGGAGGGAGGAGAACCCCATGGCTCCAACCCTAGAAGCCAGGATGCAATAAGAAGAAAAAAAGGAAGACACTGAGGTCTTGGCTAACCAGCCAGCTTGTTAGCCTAGAATGTGGGCAACCATCTGTCCATCAACCCCTGGAATGGGGAGGAAAATCAGCCGTTTTCCCATTGCACAACTCTGTTTTATAGTGGGGCCAAGGGCCAGATTTTCTCTCTCTTCAAAGAGATGATTCTCTCTTTTAACTCTGGGACCTCCTAGATCAAGATGGGAAAGTAGAAAGTATAACTACAGAGAGAGAGAGAGAGAGAGAGAGAGAGAGAGAGAGAGAGAGAGAGAGAGAGAGAGAGAGAGAGAGAGAGAGAGAGAGAGAGAGAGAGACACAGAGACACATAGAGAGAAACAGAGACAGACAGAGACAGAAACAGAGAGACAGAAACAGAGAGACAGAGACAGAGAGACAGAGAGAGACAGAGAGCTAGTAAGTACTGAGAATGTATCTGAACTCAGGTTCTCCTGACTCAAGAGCAGGTGCTGTATCCACTGCATCATCCACCTGCCCCCACCTCATGCTTTCAAACACTGATTCAACAGTGGTGATAAGTAGAGGATCCAAGGGTAATTTGAATGGAGTTTTTTCTGGTTCCTTCTCAAAAGATCCTCTTTGACTTTAAAATTGTAATATCAAGAAGGAAACCAAGACTACAGAGTTCAGTGTAGTAGCAACATGCATAGAATGCTGATGTTTTACTTTGCTCTGATATCATGGGCAATTCACTTCATCTCAGTTAGCCTCAGTTTCCCCTATCTGCAAATGATATTGCCTGTAGCACCCACCTCAGGGATTTGTTTTTTAGACACATTTGAGACACATAAATATATAAAATGCATTACAAGCCTTAACATGCTATATAAGGAACTGCTCAGTGGTGCAGTAGATAAAGCACGGGACCTGAGTTCAAATCCAGTCTCAGATATTTATAAGCTGCATAATCCTGAACAAGTCATTTCACCCTAATTGTATCTCCCCAAAATGCTACATAAACATTACTTATTTTTCAATAGTTGTGGGACCCTTAGGGACTGCCACAAAATGAAGTTTGAATTTTAGGGAGGGGTTGTAGCAGTAATGAGAGGAAGGGAAGACAATTAGAGGGAATAAAATGTAAAAACCTGACCTAGGAAGTTGATCTTAAAAAAGACCAAGACCAAGGGGTGAGGGGTGGCAGCAAGGAGAAGGCCAGTTCTTGAGGCTCCAGCTGGGGAAAGTAGGAATATGAATATCAGGATAATGAAGGGCCCTGAGGTCATTCTACAACAAGAATCCATTGAACTGAGCATGATGGTACATACCTGTAAGTCTCTGCTACTGGGGAGGCTGAGGCTGGTGGATCTCTTGAGCTCTAAGCCATAGTGGCCCCTGCAGTGGAAGCCTTCCGGGCTGCCTAAGGAAGGGCAAACCGGCCAGGATAAAGCTTCTCTGCTGATCAGTATTCAGATTGGGTCCATGAGTGAAGAGTAAAGTTGAGGGGAAGTGAAGAGCTTGATAGATGTCTTCAAGTATTTGAAGGGATTAGACTTATTTTGTTCAGCCCCAGAGGACAGAATGGGAGTACTAGGTAGGAGTTGTCTGGAGAGGTAAATTTAGGTTTAAGTTAAAGAAAATCTTCTTGTTAATTTGGGTTATCCCAAAGTGGAATGTGCTGCCTTGGGCTCAAGCATCATGGGAGAGCTTCAAGTAAAAGAAGGATGGATGGCCCTTTGTCAGGGAGGTTGTAAGGGGAATTCTTGTTCTAGTATAGATTGAATTAGATGGCCTCCAAGGTCCCTTGCAAGTCTAGGATTCTGTAAAGCACTCCAGAATTCTCCCCGAGAACTGATGCAGGAGAGATAGATCATTCTTAAAATCCACTTCAACCAAAACGATAGTTAATCATGTTTCCAACAAGCTGTCTGGCCAGACTCAGGCCCTAATCTCCCGTCTAGACACTGATTCTCCAGCTGAGTCCTGGAGTCCTGGCTGACTCCAGGACAACTTCACTTATCTAAGCTCAACCATTAATGAGCCTGATTAGTGGAGCCCCATGCCAGGCTGTTAATAGGCCAGGGACATTAAGCATAAATGTTTTTTCAGATGTGTGGAGGAGCAGAGCACAAAGAAGAAACAAATATTTTAATAAGTAATGAATAGAATGAGGGCCTGAAGAAAACAACTAACTGAGGGATAGGATATTTCTTGCTTCAATTTACTTCAATCCTCATTTGCTTTGGTTGCCACTACCTTCCCCTAGATCTAGCTCCCACCTGAGGCACTCAACTTAAATTGGCAGGACTCCTCCAAAGGTTATACTCTCCATTCCCTGACTCTAAGGAGGACAAAACTTCACCCAGTCCAAACAAAATCAGGGAGGGGCTGGAGAGGGGTGCCTTTATCAAAGAGATGTGGAGAGGAGATCCATTGAAATCTATAATAACCTTGAGGGTCAAGAATTTCTTGGTGTCTAATAATCTCACAAGGTATACAACTCAACCTACTTTCTTTTATTTAGGGGATGGAGGGAGGAGATCAATAAATGGGAATGAAGATAATTCAGGCACAGGGGGAAAGATGAGATAAGAGGTAAAAGAAGAAGGTGGAAAGCTGGAAGAAAAGGAAGAAATTGTTCTTCAGAGGGGAAGTTAGCTCCACCAGCTGCAGAGGTAGCCCTGGCCTCTCTTTTCTTATAAATATCAGGGCAGTGTCCAAGTAGCTTAGAACAGACTGAAGAAAATCACTGTGACCTTTTCCATTTTGCCCACAGCAGGAAAGGATAAAAGAGCCATTCTTTAGGTAATTTATTTCCACAGTTGCTCAAATAGTCTATCCCTGGTTCACACAATCTTCACTTCTCAGTCACCATCATCTCTTTACTCTCCACTATAATCTCTCCCTTCTTTTCCTGCTTCCCTCAACAAGTGAGTAATCTGCTCCAGATCCCTTTATCAATCAATAAATCAGTTAGTCAATCAAACAACAAGTATTTATTAAATATCTATTATGTGTCAGGCAAGACAACTAGGTGGCAAAAGAGTGCCAGACCTGGAGTCAGAGACTCTTCTTCAGAGTTCCAATCTGGCCTCAGACAGACACTTATTAGTCGTGTAATCCTGGGCAAGTTACTTAACCTGTTTGCCTCAATTCCTCATCTGTAAAATGAACACATCACTCCAGTATTTTTGCTAAGAAAACTCCAAATGGGGTCGGAAGAGTTAAGAATGACTGAAGAATGACTGAACAATAACAAATGTTCCAGGTACTATATAAGCACAGATATAGAAAGAATAAAACAACTGCTATTTTCAAAATTACATTCTAATGGTTTCTTTTTCCTAGACTCTGTGTAAATGATGCAGCCTTAACTCTATGGAGACATCACTGAACCCCCTTTTGACAATCTCACTCTTCATTCAGAAATAGAGAGAAATCATTTCATCTTTAACTATTTGTTCTTATGTGGGCAGCATTAGACTCATGTGACCCTACAGACTGCAAACCCCTTGAGAACAAGAACTATGTTTTATACTTCTTTTATATCCCCTATACTATCTAACCCAGTGCTAGTTACACAGTTAGCATTCAATAAATACTCATTAACTAGTAATAATAATAATAATAATCCATATTTATATTGTGCCTTAACAGTTCCCCTTTTTCTCTTCTCTTCCCCCTGTTCCCATAATAATCCTGTAAGGCAGGGAATACTATCCCCATTTCACAGAGGAGAAAACTAAGGCAGGTAAAGAATGTGTGACTGATATGGCTAGTCAGTGTCAAAGCTAAGATTCAAACCCAATCTTCGGGCTTCAAAGCCACTGCTCTTAAGGGAGCTCCAGATGTAGAGTATAATGAGTCTGTCTTCCCAGTGAAATCCCCAGAGGAGACTCAGAAGAGAGCTGAATGCCTTCTGTTCCCAGAAATCTTTAGGGAAGGAGATGCCCCAGCCACCTTTGATTGTTCATTTTGGTGCCTTCCTGACAAGAAAATAACAGTTATTTTATTCTTTCTGTATCTTGTGCTTAGGTAGTACCTGGCATATTTGTTGTTGTTCAGTCATTTTTCAGTCATGCTTACTCTTCCTGACTCCCATCCCTCAAACTGAAGTGCCACACCATTTTTGTCTGAGGACTTGGGAGCATCCCGGTACAGAACCTGGCCCCATCCTCAGATTCCCTTCATGTGGAATTCCATGGAGTCTTTCTGCCATGCACACATTTAGTGCTTCTTCCTCATCCAGCTTCCAGCTCTGCCTCCAGGGCTCCCAGGTAAGTCAGCTGCCAAGGAGCCCCTCCTCCAGGGGAGGCAATAAGGTCCAGCTCATCCAGATCATAATTGGTGCTGTTACTAACCATTTTTTGAGCCCTGTGGAATAGCAACTGGGGGGATTCTAATGCTTCCAATTTTCCCCCTCAGTGACTTCTCGGATACAATTTGCCAGGGATTGTTGCTGTATTCCAGCCCTGGCCGGTGAATTAAACCCAAAATCTCAAATGCGACTCCAGAGTGCCTGATCAGTGAGCCAATGCAGTGTCTTAGTCATTATCACTGCATTATCACATTAACATAGGCGCCGGGCAGGGTTGGGAGAGGGGAGCAATGAGGAGCAAAGAGGAAAGGGAAAGAGATGGAAGAGGAGAGGAGAAAGAGGAGGGGATCAGATGGCAAGTCAAGGTAGATAAGGGAAGGGAAGAGACAGCAGTGAGAAATGAGAAAAGTTGGACACAATTCTGTCTCCAATTCTAATGACTTCAGCACAGTCACTGTTCAATAAATAGTAATAATAATAATAATTCATTTTCAGGATACTTTAAGATTTAAAAAAGCTTTCCCTTCACTGTAACCCTGTGAAGTAGGTGGTTAAAAACTATTTATCCCCATTTTACAAAGAAGAAAACTGAGATGACTAGTTAGTGAATGTCAGAACTAAGAAATGAGCATCACCCTTATTTGGATGAGAAAACAGTTTCCAAAGCTTCCACCTTGGGAATAATCTACCAGAACTTCCAGGGGAGGAAAAAGTTCATTAGAGAGACTAACTCTTTCTCACTCCTCCTTCTTTCTGAGATCCCAGGAATGGCCTTGTTGGCCCTTGGCCCAGGGAAAGGAAGAACAGTGACTTTGAGATATTGAGACTCCCCTTGAGATAGTGTCCAATGTCCAGGCATTGTGGAATTATGTCCAACCAAGAATTAGGGCCAGCTCTCCTAGAGGACTCAGGCCACCTCCCCATGAAGGTACTTAGTTCACACTAGGGTGTGTTGGACCTTCTTTCATTCTGAGCCTGGATCACCACCAGCTTGATTGGAGAATAATGCCCAGCATTTTTATAGTGCCTACCATGTGTCAAGTACTGTGCTAAGTACTTTAAAAATATCTCATTTGAGACTCACATGAACTGAAGCTAAGTGAAGTGAGTAGAACCAGGAGACCATTGTACATGCAACAAGAAGATGGTGTGATGATTAACTGTGGTGGACGTGGCTCTTTTCAACAACAAGGTGATTCAGGGCAATTCCAATAGTCTTGTGATGAGAGAGCCATCTGCACCCAGAAAGAGGACTTTGGGGACTGAATGTGGATCACAGCATAGTATTTTCCCTTTTGTTGTTGTTTGCTTGCTTGTTTTTTCTTTCTGTTTTTTTTTCCTTTTTAATCTTATTTTTCTTGTGCCACATGATAAATATGGAAATATGTAAAGAAGAATTGCACATGTTTAATCTATATTGTATTACTAGCTGTCTAGAGGAGGGGGAAGTTGGAGAGGAGGGAAAAAATGTGAAACAAGATGTTGCAAGGGTGGATGTTGAAAACTATTTTTGCAGTACTTTGAAAATAAAAAGCTATTATATAATATACATATATATACATATATATACAACAACTCTGGAAAGTAGGTGCTATTATTATCCCAATTTTACAATTGAGGAAATTGAGGCAAACAGAGGTTAAATGGTTGCCCAGAGTCAAATAGCTACTATCTGAGGCCACATTTGAACTTGGATCTTCTTAAGCCATTGTGCCATCTAAAAAATAGAATTTTCATCAGGCTCCAGTAAGAAAAGGGCAGGGGATTTGATAGGTAGAAAAACATTGAATTAATTGTTTTCCCAGATGCCCTGAAATGGGGAAAGGGAAAGTGATTTATATGCATTTGGAAATATGTTAGAGTAGATAATGCATCACTAGGTGAGAGCAGAGGTACTGCTATGACTTCACACCTGATATATAATGGACTGAACCCAAAGAAGTAGGCTGGCATGAAATGCAGTGGTAAGGATTTAGACTAGACGTCAGGGAACATAGTTCCAGCCTAGTTCTTAATTCACAGAGAAGGCTTAGAGAAGCTCCAAGACTCTGGAAAGAATGGTATGATTAAAGGCAGACAGGGTTAATGAAATAATTCTCTCCAGCACTCAAATGTTTCTTAGGAATGTATTCATTTGTACTTGCTTTTTCACAGTATTTTGGAGAGGTCTTGAATCCTCTTCACATGTATTTCCTTCCTCTGTTAACCTCAGGTCCATAAACTTGGAATATTTCGATAATAAATTAAATATTTTGATAGATAAATTTCAATATAATTGATTTTCTTTATACTCATATGTGTTTTATTCTGTTTTAAAAACATTATTCTGGGAAGGAATACCATAGGCTTCAACATATTGCCAGAGGGGTCCATGACATTCACAAAAGGATATGAATCCCTGCTTTATAAGATTACGAGCTCTAGCATACTTTCTCAAAGCTAATTGGGCACATCTTGCATGACTAGGCCACTGCTACTCTCTCCTATGTCAGGATGTGGTACATAGTATAGATTTTCCTTAGGCCATGTCTTTCCCATCGCAATGGGAACTCCTATGGTCAAGAACTGTGTTCTAATTCTTTCTATCTTCTCCTAGACATTGAGCCTCAGGCTCTATTCCCAGGACAGGCTCAGTCTCTAGTTGACAGGTTAACTTTGATTTCTTTTCCTGGGTTCCTAGCCATCCTAAAAAGCCAGAAAGAACACTTTGGACATAATTCCCACACCATGCTAGGAATGTCTCTTCTGTTCAGGGAACCCCTGGTATGTATGAGTGATGGAGAGAAAAGAAAGCTTTTTTTTTTTTTTATCAAAAAAAGATAAAAATCCCTCATGCTGAGGAGGACAATACAGTATTTTACTTTGAAATGTTGAGATATGAAATCATATTTTAATAGCAGGATATAAGCTAAAGCTACAAAATCATCAGGTTTTCAATATATTATTAATAAAACCCAGCAGGAGGATATAAAAGGAAAATTCATTCAAAATAACTACAAAACATATAAAATATCTGAGAGTCAATCTACCAAGTCACATTCAGAATTTATATGTATACAATTATAAAACCCTCTTTATAGAACTAAAGGAAGATTTAAATAATTCAAAAACCAGGAATGGTTCGTGGTTGGGCTGTGCTCATGTAATAAAAATGATACCACTGAAATTGATTTACAGATACAATGCCATACCAATCATACTATCAAGATAAATGTATCAGATTAGATGAAATGATAGCAAATTTTAATAGGAAAAATGAAAGAATATCAAGGGAGAAGAGGGAAAATAGAATGAGAGGGACTGGCATTTCTGGATCTTAAACAATAATTATCAAAACTATTTAGTAATGGTTTAAAAAAAAAAAAAAAGGAAAGCTGATCAAATAAAAAGATTGGATAAAAGAAACTCAGAGAAATAGAACAGTGTAGTTTTCAAAAACTCTAGGACATCAACTACCAGAGTAAGAACAAAATGTTTTGTCCTATTTGACAAAAAACTATGGCAAAACATGCTTACTTTTTGGGGTTGTTATCTGTAAGTCAGTCAATAAGCATTTACTATATGCAGGCTCTTTGATAAAGAGTGGGAATACAAAGAAAAAAAAAGGCAGTTCCTTCCCTCGAGAAGCTTACATTCCAATAGGGGAGAACACATATAAATTATAATATAGTAGATGTAATATGGTCCATGAAAGTCAATCTGAAAGGGAAAAGCATTAGTACCTTAGGGTAACACAGAAATGTGTCCTGCATAAGATGGGCTTTAACTTGAGTTCTGAAATAAGCCGGAGACTTAAGAGGTGGAGGTGAAGAGACAGAGCATTTCAGATACAGAAAACAGCCAGTACAAAGGCATGAAGATGGAGATGTAATGTCCTGTTCAAGGAACTACAAATAAGCCAGTAGAGCTAGATCTTAGGGATGTGATTGATAAAGGCGCCGAATGATGTGATTTTAGAGAGCAATTGCTAGTTAGTTTGAGGTTCAGGCATTGAATGTTAAGGCACCAAATGATGAGTTTGTAAGCACCAAACGTTGGAATTCCATTATGTGAAGAATTCACAATGGCCATTCTCTTTAGCAAAAAGTAGGTTTATTTAGAAAAAGAGGTTACAGACCAAATGAAGAGATACAATATATACCAAGAGCGATAAATAATGAAATAGAATTGGGAGAGCATATAATTAGCAAAGAAAGAGATTTTTAACTATTAATTATGGAAAAGACAAGTTCCCTAGTGGAATTCACAATTAACCAGGAGAAAGGGAGCATTTTATGAAGTGGAATATGCCCTTAGCTGGTAGGAGAAATCCTAAAAGGATTTAACACCCCAAAGAGTTAGTTAGTTATAAGGAGAAAGTCATGGTAGGAGATAAGAGGAAAGACATCATATGGCATGTGGAAGGCATGAGGGGAAAGACACCATGAAGCAGAGTGTTGGGCTTAACTGGAAGGGTTCAGCAAAAATGGCATGAGCCATGGACAGATTTACAGGGGAAATTTAAACTCAGGGTATGATATAACTCGGATTTCTGACCAGGCATAGCAAGATGGGGCTACCCACGACTATGAGTCTAAACTGGTCCCCATCAGTGTCCTTCCCTGCTTGTCTCAGGGAGTAATTCCATCAATCCTTCAGTCTTTCTCTGCCAGCTGCATCTAGTTACTTAGGACCTCATCATTTTCAACCATGGAGAGATATAAGGCTTGAAAGGTCAAAAGGGGGCCAAGTTATAAAAAGCTTCAAATACCACTTAATAGGCTTTATATTTGATCCTGTGAGTAATAAGGAAGTTATTGTAAATTATTTAACAGGGGATGTGAGATGGTCAGTCCTACATTTTAGAAAAATAACCTTGCCCACTGAGTGTAGGATGGATTGGGATGGGAAGAAACTTGGAGTGGAGAGTTAGAAGGCTATTGGAGTAATCCAGATGAAACAGAATGAGGGCGTGAATTAGGCTATAGTTAGTGGTAGAGAGAAGGGGATATTATGAAAGAAATGTTATGAAGGGAAATATAACAAGACTAGGAAATGGGTATCTGTCAAGTGAGAGTGAGGAACTGAAGATGACATTGATTGTAGAATCAAATGTTTAAGAGACTGGTAGGTCCCTTGACAATAACAGAAGTTCAGAAGCTTGAAAGGTTTGAGGAGAAAGATAACAAGTTTTGGTTTGCACATGTTGAATTTAGGATGCCAATGGAACATCCAGTTGGAGAGGGTCAAGAGGCAGTTGGATATATATGACTATAGCTCAGGAGAGAGATTAAAGCTAGATATACAGGTCTGGGAAAAGTAAATACAGGTACTAATTAAACCCATGGGAGCTGATAAGGGGGAGCTAGGAAAGAGCTTTGGGGGACTTAGATAATGTTCAGCACTTTGCAAACCCTTAAAAAGCTGTTAAAAATAGCTGGAAAAGTTAAAAAGTAATCTAATAGAAATTTGATTTAGACCAACATTTTATACCATATGCCACAATAAGCTTGAAATGAATACATAACCAAATTATAAAAAAGTCACATGATTTTTAAAAATTAGAGGAAGATGGAATATATTTTTCATACCTATCTTGGTTCTTTTTCTACCTGTCTGATGGCTTTTAGATTCCTTTGCTGGCTCAACATCTTTGTCACATTTTCTAACTTTGGGTATCCCCAAGATTCTGTCCTAGCTTCATTCTTTTCACTCCCCTTTCTCTTAGTTGGTTACCTGATCAGCTCTCCTGAATTTAATCATAAATTATTTGCAAACAACTCATAGATTCCTATATCCAGTCCATCTCTTTCCTTGAGCTCTGGTCCTGCATCTAACAACTTGCCTATTGACATTTCAAAATGGATGCCACACAAGATTATACAATGATCAATTCTGATGGACGTGGCTCTCTTCAACAATGAAATGATCCAAAACAGTTCCAATTGCTCAATGATGAAGAGAGCCATCTACACCCAGAGACAGTACTGTGGGAACTGAATGCAGTTCACAACATAGCAGTTTCACGTTTTTTGTTGTTGCTTGCTTGTATTATATTTTGCTTCTTTTTATTTACTAGTTGATTTGATTTTTCTTGTGCAGCACAATAATTGTATAATTATGTATACATATGTATTGGTCTACCTGCCATCTAGGGGAAGGGGTGGAGGGAAGGAGGAGAAAATTTGGAACAGAAGGTTTTTCAAGAGTCAATGTTGAAAAGTTACTCATGCATTTGTTTTATAAATAAAAAGCTATAATAAAATAAAAGTTAAAATAAATAAACAAATATGTCTACATATATTAGAATCAACATATATTTATACCATGTTTAACATATATTGGACTACTTCCCATCTAGGGGAAGGCATGGGGAAGGGAGGGGAAATTGGAACACAAGGTTTTGCAAGGGCTAATGTTGAAGAATTGTCCATGCATATGTTTTGAAAAATAAAAAGCTTTAATAAAAAAAAATGGATGCCACACAGACATCTCAAATTCAATTTATTCAAAACAGAATCCATTCTCTTTTTTCTGAACCAAACCTTCTACTGAACTTTTCTATTTATCTGGAGGGCTCCATTCTTCCAGTTTCCCAGGTTTGTAAACTTAGAATTATCCTTAATTCCTCACATTCCATCATTCCACATATCCAGTCAGTTATCAAACCTTACTATTTCTATCTCTGCCTAAGGTTATTGAGAACTTTGATTTCAAAATCTCAGCCCTGAACATAATGGACTCCAGAAGAAAGATTGAAATATCCTGAAAAATATTGTTTTCATGGTAATTAGATATTAGCAGAATTCCTTCTCGTTCTTGAGTGGGTAGGTTTGCATATCAGAGGACATATTCTGTACTGGTAGGCTGTGCTTTTACCTAACACCTTCCAAGACAAGAAGTCTATACATATCAGCTTAGAAGGTATTGTTATTTATACATGCAAAGTAAACAATTTGCACCCTGACCTCTTTTATACTGCTCCTTTTCACACACTCTATCTATTTTAACAAAGCATCCACCAATCTTAAAATATCCGAGTTAACAACAGACAGCTTCTAGCTGTTTGTATAGGGGTTAGGTGATGCATTCTTTTCCTGGCTTAGCTCCAGTAGAGATAGGTTTTCTTTGTGTTACCCTTGTGAAATCATTAGATCAATAATGGAGGTGCTTTCAAGCACATGTACTATCAGGGGAAATCATTAGCTGAGTAACAAACATACACCTCTAGCATAAGTTGAACCACTGAGCACATAAACTATCAGCTGAAATTAACAGCTCAATAATCAAAATTCAAATCTACCAAAAATGACTCCTATGTAATATAAATAGAATCCTTAACAGTAATACTAAAAATATAAGATATATAATTATTCTTAGAAAGAGGATTTTAAAAATAAATAAATTTAAATTTAAATTAAAAAAGAAAGAAAGAAAGAAAGAAAGAAAGAAAGAAAGAAAGAAAGAAAGAAAGAAAGAAAGAAAGAAAGAAAGAAAGAAAGAAAGAAAGAAAGAAAGAGGATTGCAATGTAATAATACCAGTTCTATTACCAGCATGATTTACCTTAACATAAAGTTGTGAACACTTTCCAACTCTTGGCAAAGATAGAGACAAAGGTCACTGTTGGACTTTGAAGAGCATAAAAGTGGATCAGTGCATCGTTCTAAGAATTCAATATGTCTTTTGAGTGTTTATTGGACAGCTAATAGTTATGAATATTAGTTCTGTGTAGTTGATACTATGTAATCTTCATGGAAGAGAAAGAAAAGGAAAAAATGGCCTTCATTTATACAAATTTACTGATCCAAGCGCATTTCCTAGGTATTTCAGAGACTTCTACAATTCAGAAAAAACAGTAATTGTTGATATAAAGTACCTGGAAGTGCTGGTATATGTGGATGATCTAATTTTTCTTGGCAAGACATTGGAAGAGGAAATCCTTTCAGTGTGTTCCTCATAACAGCCTGCATGTACTCTCCAAAACAATAGTCCATAATGAAAACCTGTTCCCACTACTGAGAACCCCTCCCTTAGGAATGAGTAGCTATTTACCTCAGTATACAATTACATAATGCCATCCCAACACTGAAAAGATTCAATGGTTCCTGGAATCAAGCTTGCCTGATTTATAGGAAAAAAATACTGCTATGCCAACTGCCTAGACCCTTATGTAGCATGCATTCTAAGTCCCAAAATATTAATGTAATCTAATACCCAACACAAAAATGGAGCTTGCTAGTTCAAGGCAACAAACATAGGTACTCTCTACCCCAAAACAACAACAAAAAAAATTAACAATTAGCAACTCAGAATGCAAAAACATCAAAACTACCCCTAGAATTTCAATGGATTTCTATAATGTTTATGAGTCAATTTACATCCTGGATAGGCCTTGATAATGTAAACTCTTAGATTTCACACACTCTGGACTCACATAGATTTAAGTTCAAGGTGATTTTAATGGTAAATTTGCCTAGCTGGCTTTCTTGCCCTGTTCTAGAACTTTGAAAGTTAACTCAGGTAGAGATATTCAATTGCTTATTATATCAAAAGATATAAGCAAAGAACAGCATGAAAGCAATAAAAACATATAACTAAGACAAAAGTGAATAGCAAAGGAGAAAAAAAAAATCATCTTATTCTCATTTTTTAAATGAATATAGTTTCATTCCCTTTCCCTCATGCGTAATTTGGGGAAAAACCTCCTCCAACAGACTCACAACTCCCATAGAGGAAAAAACTAAGTAATTTCTCTCTCTAGTCAGTGTGGAAAAGAGTATGGGGTGGGAAACTATCTATGAAGTATTCATATTTCTATTGAGGTCATTATCTATTCTCTGGAGTTCTGCTGGCTTGAATGTTCTCTGTTTGTGCTTTGGGAACTCAGGAAGTCCTAGAATACCATCATTGAAGTTTCAGTATCCTATCTCAGGTCTCTCTAACTGGTCAGGAACTTGGGAAGAGAATTCCATTGAATCTCTGGATTCCCATTAGTTTCCTTAATCTCTGGAAGGTATATTGATTGGCTCATGGGAAATGGAATCCTTATTATTCTTATGATCACTTAGGCTCTGGCCCCAGGCCTTCTGGGAATTGGAATTCTATATTTAATATCTAGGCTTAAGATAATCTCCTACTCCTACCATCTAATGCCTAAGCAAGGGTAAATAGGTTCTTCTGTTTTTATACATTTCCAGGAAAGGAAAAATATCTAGATATCCATCTTCTTCCTTACTACCAAAGGGATGCTGAAATCCCCAAAATATCCTTAGATAACCAATTATTTTTTCCATCTCTTACAGCCAAAAAAAAAGTATGAAAGTCCTGGAGGCCCTTTTTGATTTGGGCCTTACTCCTTTTCTATTACTAATAACCTTCACCTTACTCTTCCCATCCAATACCTTTAGTTTCCATCTTGAGTCTGGTTTAGGGTAAACCTGATTTGGGACAAGATAAATGGTTATAAATAGGGTTAGCTGTTTTAAAAGTGCCAACGTTTGTAGTTCCCAAACCCAACTTTCATCTAATTTCATATATATTTCCATTTGAGTTCCTAAGCCCCAAATTCAGCCAAATAAAAATAAAATTAATACATTCATCCAGTCATTTATTGAGGTGTTCAGGCTTAGACCCGAAGGTTGAACTACATGAGAAATGTGGGAAGAAGCAATACAGGAAACTCTTCAGTGAGGTCTAGAGGAGAGATGAAAGCATGACTGAAAATGTTTTATCAACTTAGATCTGAGAAAGTCGTAAGTCCATCTGGCATCCTAGAAATACATTGTTTCCCACTCTCATACTTTAACTCCTAGCCTTCTTGTTAGAGAAGAAGAAATCTAAAAGTTTAAGGCAATTGTAGTTTAGAAGAACGGAGTATGGGTTTCATTGTAAAGGTTGAGAAGAAGATACAACCTTATTCTCTACCAAGAAGCCCTAAGTGTCTTTTAATTATCTTTAATGCCAGTGATTAAACTGAGGACAGGCAGAAAAAAATCAGTCATTTCACTCTACCACCACTCACATGGGACTCTCTTCCTCGATTTTGAAACCACTACTGACAAGAACATTGATCTTTCATTTTTTAAGAATTTTTTTAAAAAGAAAATTGAAATGAAAGTTTGCAAGTTTGGAACTTGTGAACTCAAGACTGAATCAAGGATTGGAGTTGTGGTTGAAGACTGGGTAGTATTAATACCGGACTGTAAATTTTTAACCTCTGTCCCAAAGTCTAATGGGATTGGAATTATCTTCTTAATGGTGGACATGAATGCATTACCTTGTAAAAAGAGCAGGGTGGAGCTGGAGAGGGAGGCAAGATCTCAAGCTTTCACCAGCCCCCAAGCTTCACATCTGTCATCTTGACTCTTTAAGCAGGAGTATTCACTTTGGGAATGGTTAAGTTTCAAGTTTTCTTTGAGCATTGAATCAGATTCCAGCTTCAAGAAAAAAAAATAATGAAAACTGCATGTAAATCAATACATAATTTGTTCACTTTTTTCCACTTTTTCTTATTTTTTTTTCTCATGGTTTTTCCTTTTTGCTCTGATTTCTCTCACCCATGATTCAAAAAAAAAAAGATGTTTAAAAAAATTAATGTACATTTATAACCAGAAAAAAAGAAAATGATAAAAAAAAAAAGAAGGGGAAAAAAAGACAAGTAGATGAAAAAATTGGGGGAGGGGAAGGGAAAACAGAAAAGACCAGTGCCATTTCAAGAATCTGGGAAAACATGAGAGGAGCTAGGATTCTTTATCATGTCCCTATTTCCAGATTGCTACTCTAGAGATTTCAGGAAGTTACCTTATTGGTCCTGGATCCCTCTCTCTTTGTTGAACTGAGTTACATTGCTTCCAATAGGAGAATTCCTTCTCTCTGGCATATATTCTATGTATACTTTCTCTGATTTCTGTTTTGTTATCACTTTGATAAACAGATTTATTTATTTATTTTTGAATTTTGCTATGTGTTTTCATTGTAGAACTGGAGAAGAAGGTCAAACCTTGGATGTTGAGCTTGAAGTTCTTCCCCTTCCCCCCAAAAAATGGGAGCAAAGTAGAGCCGTATTTCATATAAGGAAAAGGACTTAGAGAAAGTCATATCAGTTGACAGTTGTACAAAACAAGATTGAGCCACTGTACTGATAAACTGATAAAAATCACTCCAAAACAAATAAATTAATTTAATTTAAAGGTAATTGTGATTACTGAGTGAGCATGCTTAATGAGTTAATTAATATTAACTACTTCTCTCCCAATGAGTTTTCTGCCATTTTAAAACATGGGTTGTATAATGAGGAAGGGGGAACCCACCAAGAAGGAACATGAACAGAAGTTTGTTAATTTTGCCATCCCATGTACTTTGGCATCAGAAATAAAGGCTCATTCCAGCATCTAGTAGCATAGATCTACCCGGGGAGAGTACCCCTGGGGTGGATTACCCATTCCTTTCAAGAACCCTAAATAAACCAACTTACTTCATACACTCCTGACCCCTTTTTATCTTTGCAGCATTTTTCTAACAAAATGACAAAGTGATAAAAAGTTAGCTTGAACCCGATTATATCCCCTAGACTAGCAATATTTAAGGGAATAGATAGATAGAATTCTAATCAATCCCCTTTCCCTCTGAGGAGAGCAAAGTAGATAGAGGCTTTGATCCTAACCTCCTGCTCTCCTTCATGGCAGAAATGAAAGGCTCCCTTGAATGATAAGAGAAGAGGCTAGAGATGTTTATCTGCCTCCCTTCAAGCCAAAAATGACAATCCTCATCCCACTTGGGGATTACTACATTACTACTTATGCAACCTTTCTTTCCCTCTAATATTTGCAAAGTCAATCAGTCAACAAGTATTTATTAATCACCTGCTCTGTGATAGAAAGGGAGGTAAGAACAACAACAAAAAAGAATTTCTTCCCTCAAGAAGTTTACATTCTGTTGAGAGATGCTTTGCCCAGGGTTACATAGTTTATAAGTGTCAGAGGCTAGATAAGGTCTTCATGTCTGGCACTGCATCACCTAGCTGTCCTTAAGTTATTTTGGAGAAAATTATTTCTGAGTTCAAATCCAATCTCAGACACTAGCTATGTAACTTTGGGCAAGTCACTTAACACCTATTTGTCTCAATTCCTCATATGTAAAATGGGGACATGGTGGGAAAAGAAATGACAAACCATTCCAGTATTTTTGCCGAGAAAACCCCATGGACAAGTCCATGAGGCCATGAAGAGTTGAGCATGACTGAGTAATGTATTTTTTCCTCTCTCCCTCCCAGGGAGCTATCCAATATAACAAATAGTATCTTTAAAGACAAATTCAACACAAACGATCAATACAATGAAGAGGTCTGAAAACAGATACAATGTATAACACCTGTGAATCTCTCACCTGCAAGAAAGAGTGGGCGGGAACTATCATCTCTTATTTCTTCTTTTGAGTCATGCTTGGTCTTTTTAATTTTTCTACATTTACTTCTATTTTTAATTCTATTTTTTAAAATTTGGAATTCCAAATTCTCTCCCTCCTGCCCCTTTTCCATCCACCCAAAAGGCAAACAATACAATATCAATTACACAGGTCACAACTGTTTGTAAGGAAATCACCTTGGCAGCTTTATGGAGGATGGATTAGAGAGGCAAAAGACCTAAGGGAGGGAGACCAATTAGGAGGTTATTTCGTTAGTCCAGATGAGAAAAGATAAGGTTGTGTTCTAAGGTGGCACCCTTGTGAGTGAAAGGAAAAGAGCAGATGAAAGAGATACTGTGGAACTAGTAATGACAAGACATTGCTATTGATTAATTGCATGGAGTAAAGGAGGGGGAAAAGTAGAGAATAATATTGAATTTGCAAACCTGGAAGGATGGTGTTGTCTTCAATGGAAAAATAAAGTTTGGAAGGGGGGATAGAGAATTGTGTTTTAGACAATTGAATTTGAAATCATTACAGAACATCCAGTTTATGCACAATATTTTGTTTGGAACTTAGATAAATGCTGGAAGATAAAGGTGCTATTATCTCCTTTTTACAAATAAGAAAATTAATACCAGAACTTAATTAAATTATTTTTCCCAGCGCCATACAGCTAGGAAGTATCAAAGGAAGGATTTGAAGCCAAATTTTCCTAACCCAAGTCCTGCCTCTAATAAAGCTTGGAGTATTTTCCCCTAAAATTTTAGATATAATTTTGTCAGTTATCTCTGTATGCCTGTCTCGCCATCTCTATCTCTGTCTCTGTGTCTCTCTATCTCCATGAACCATACTTTCCTATAGTTTTTCTCAGCATGTTCCTAATTACAGCCATAATTAATTTTAATTAGTTACCCTTCATCAATTCCATATTAATTGGTTCCATGTCCCACAGCCATTATATTAAGAATGGGGGTGGGGGAGAAGAATGTGCTCCTTGTGTCACCTCTTTAATAATACTAGAAGATTATTTATGGAATTATTGTTTTTCTAACTCTCTCAGACCAGAATGCCTGGTTCTTCCATCTGTTCACAGATGGACAAGTCCATTCCTGACATCTGTGATTTGAGATAAAAAAGGCATTGAAATAAAAAGTCAAATATGAAATAATATTGAATTAAGTAAGCAGAACCAAATGAACAATTTGTACAAGGACCACAGTGATGGAAAGGAAAACAACACAGAAAGACTTTAGCACTCTGATCAATGTAATGACTAATCCTGATTTCAGAGGACTGATGGAAAAGGAGGCCCCCTCTCTTGGCAAAGAAGTAGAGGATTACAGGCATGGAATAAGGTACACATCGTCAGACACAGTCAATGTGTTGATTTGTTTTGCTTTAATGTGCTTCTTTGTCACAAGTAAGAGCTCCGTTACAGAAAAGAAGGAAAGATGGAACAAGCATTTATGTGCCAGACATTATGCTATGTACTCTACAGATGTTACTTCATTTTATCCTCAAAACAATTTTGAGAGGCAAGTGCTATTATTGCCCCCATTTTACAGATGAGGAAACCAAAGCATAGGATTACAACTAATCTGATGCTGGATTTCAACTCAAGCCTTCCTGACTCTAGGCTAAGCATTCTACTATGTCACTTATCTCATTTGAGAATGACAGTGATTTAAAGTGACCTGTTCTAACCAATGTTTTGGCTAAAGTCAGAATTAGAGAATCCTAACTCACTCTTGATGCATCCAGAACCCACAGTCCTCTCATCTCAATCTAAATCAACATAGCAGCCATTCCATCCACATAGTCAGAAGGATGATTAGAAAGCATAAAATGAGACAGCACAAGGGGGAGAAAAGAATTGTTGGGAAAAGAGTTGAGAACAGCAGAAAGTCAAAGATAGGGATAAACTAAAAGTAACGATTAGGGCTTTTTTTCTTTTCTTGCTATGATGCAAATATTGACTAGAACCAGAAAAAAAAAAGGAAATAATTTAAGGGGCAGCTAGATGATACAGTGGATAAAAGCACTGGCCCTGAAATCAGGAGAACCTGAGTTCAAATGTGACCTCAGACACTTAACTTATAAGCTTATTAGCTGTGTGACCCTTTGCAAGTTCCTTAACCCCAATTGTCTCACCAAAATTTTTTAAAAGGAAATATTATAAGCAGGAAAAGAAGAGAATACATTGGTGAATAATAGAAAGAAGGAGACTATCTTTGTAAGGCTATAATCAATGGTCCTATTTAGTAGATAGATGACAAAGTCTTAAAGGGTAAAGACTACAATATGTGGTTTTTGTCCAACAGATCCTAGGACAAGTATGTCCCTTGTAGGTAGTCAATAAAAATTGATTGTTTTGATTACAGTTTTCTTTATAGCCTACTCCTTTGAATGGGAGTATATTTTGTCTCATGATTATATCTCTGGTTATTATCAAACTTCAGAAAGTCTCTGACACTCATAGTAAGAGAGTGCCTCACTCCCTCCAACTCATATAATCACAGAAGTATTAGCCACCTTAGATGAAGAATCAATCAGTAGGGGCCAAAATGTAATCACTAAATGTAGATGAGGAATTTTCCTACAATCTCTTCACATGTTAATAAATCATTAATCATTTTGAGATTTTAGATCTTTGACAGTTAAATAAATAAAATAACTCCAAAGCTGGTTAAAAAAAAAAAGGAAGGAAAGAAAAACAAAAGAAAAAATAAAATGGACTGAGCTAAGTAAGCTGCTTTGGCTGTAAAAATAGTAATATCACACAGGAAACATCTTGTGATTGGTTGAGAGTCACTTTGAGTCTCATCCAGTGGTAGAAAAGTTCTAGTTCAGAGTCTCCCAGTTCAGTAGTTGAATCCAGAAATGGAAGAAAAACCAGATCCTTGAGAGAGAATTGCCTAGCTGGATGGGTGAGAGGGTCATGGGTAGGGAATGCTTTCAGACTTTCATTCTTCTCCTCTGTGTCACTGTGGAGACTGAACCAATAAGACAGAAGGCATTCATCTGGGAGCAGATAGACACCCACAGGACAGAGAGAGATGAGGAAAGACAGTTACTTGGGGGAATACAATGCTTCAAGAAGTACGGCCCCTCATAGCAGAAGAAAGGGCCAGAGATAGTAGGAGCTATGTGAAGATTTTACAAAGAGAGAAAGGAGTTCTGATACCAGACCTTCTGAGTTACCCTCTTATCATACATTTCCTTATACTTGTGCCTCACGACAACCATACCTAAGGTTGATCCCACTCTACCCCTGGATCTATGTGTATTTATGAGAAAATGAGTATCAGGCTTCTGTTATTATTATCTTAATAAGTGCCTTTTATTAAAACAAAGTTACTGACATTATTAATGGGAAGCATATCACTAGGAGCTCATAAACTACAATGTTAGAAGTAAAACTCAAAGAGTTACCCCTAGAATCCAAAGAAGTAGCCTCCTTCTGAGGAAAAAACCCTCTAGTGTCAGCAACAACTGGGAGAGTAGTTCCAGCAGGAGAGCTACTTCATATCAGATATCATGATATTCATACTTTTTTCTATTCTCTAAGTTTTATGTCCACAAGGCAAAGAAATTCAGTCCAATTCAATAAATATGTGCAAAGAATTTATGCTAATCTCTATAGAATATAAAGGTGATCTAGGATGATACCAGAGGAATCATGTCCATGCTGAATCAGGACCTAAGAAAATGACTTTAAATAAGCTTCAACCTGTAGACTTTGCTTTAGCTCCATAGAATGGTTCAGTTGGGCCTTTATTTCTATTATTAGTAAATACTTTACTTTGGTTACATAAACTAAAAGACCAAACTAATGACTTTGAAGGGCCCCAAGTGAATTATTAGCCCAGAATATCTTCCTGATATATAAAACCCCATCTGCCTGTTCTCCATTTGCTGTGAGCTGTTCTTCACAAGGGAATTTCTTTCCAGGTAAAGACAATAAGACATTTGATCCCCTTTTCCACCTCTCTGTCCATTCCCCTTCACAGATATTGCCTGTTAGGACTGTTCCAAACTACTTTGTACTCTGGGCATCTTACCAGTTTTCACTTTATCTTTAATTGATGATGTTTTGGTTGCTGTTTTCCCTCTGTTGACCTATTTGCCCTGCTTCTACTCTTTAGCCTGAGTTCTCTCTCCTCAACCAGCCTCTGTTCCAATTCCCCCTAGGATGCTCTCTGCTCTGCTGTCTGCTTAGAGATTTGTGGTAAGGGTTCCCAAGTTAACTTTCTTTTTTGCCTTGAAACCTAATCAGATAGAATGCCTGTACTTCAAGGGAAGGGGCCTTAATAGATTTCCTTGCTTGCCTATTCCAAATTCTCCAGTTTTTCTCATAGCTAACTGGAATTCTTATTAGCATAGCAAACATTTATTTTGCCCTTTCCATTAACAATAATGTAGAATAGCAGGTACTAATCCCTGTCCCTACCCTTTTCCTATTAATGTCCATGGAATTGTCGGATTTACTTTTTCCATTTCCACATATGGGGAAACTGCTGAGCTACTGAGCTGGACACCCCCACCTCTCCAGCAAAGATCACCCAGGGTAGTGAGAATTGAACCAGTGCTACCAGGAGCCAAGACTCATTATTATAAAAGCTTCAGAAAAGTGAAACCCACATAGAATAACATCCCAGTTCTTCTAAGCTATCCCTGTGGACCATTCTAGATTCTAACACAGATCCTCAGACAAGCACTGAACCTAAAAGAAAGTGTAAGAAGTAGCTCTATTGAATGTTGCTCCCAAGATCTGCTCATCAAACCTGCCAGAAACAATGATTTCAATTTTTCCCACTTCATTTATTCAAAAGTGGCTCTCCCCTACCTCTATAAGCTGTTCTTATGTCATAAAGTCAAAAGCAATAAGGCTCTCTGCCATTCATCAATCCTAAATCTTCAATTCTATATCTTCCTCCTACATTCTCCCATCCCAGCTATTTTTTCCCATTCTATTCCTTTTCCTTCTCATCTCACTTTCAGAGGTATAACAGAAACACTGGTCTTCCTCCAAGTCCCCTATTCCATATGAAACGAACTTTCTCCAATCATCCCTGGCAGTTTGATGATTGTGAAGTCAGTGAAGGACTTTTAATATCCTTCTTAATTACTGATCCTCTCCGATGTTATGTTTACTATGAGGGCAGAACCGATACATTCTGAGCTCTTTAGGGGAGGAGGCTGTCTTTTACCTTTTCTGGTATCCTCTGAGCTACGAGCTACACCTGGTACAAAGTAAGCACTTACTAAACATTACTGACTGACTTTCCATAGACACTCCATGTCTCAAAAAAATCTCCACAAGGTAAATTCATTTTCTCACTCTAGAACCACCCATTTCTCTGATAATTACAATGCCAACAAATGTAGATGCATAGGCAAGGCTATATTATACCATTTCTCTCTGTCTCAGTCTCTGTCTCTCTTTTTCTCTCATTCTTGGATATATGCTATGCTACAATGTCAATGGCATAAAACAAGAAGAAGATTTGGTTGTTCAGCTGTGCCTGACTCTTCATGACCCCATTGGAGTTTTCCTAGCAAACATACTAGAGTGATTCATTATTTCTTTCTAGAGCTCATTTTATAATTGAATAAATTGAGGAAAAACAGGATTAAGTAACTTGCCCAAGACCACACAGTTTACAAATGTCTGAAGCTCAGGAAAATGAGTCTTCTGATTCCAAGCCCTGTGCTCTATCCGCTGTGCTACCTTGCTGTCCAAGAAAAAGATATAGTGTATAATTAAAAGAAGTTCATAAAATAAATGTCTTGCATAACTACACACATACAAGCAATGTTAAATTGCTTGCCTTATAAATGGGGGTGGAAGAAGGAAGGAGACAATGTGGAATTCAAAATTTGAAAAAAGTATGTTAAAATTTTCTACATGTAAGTTAGAAAAAATAAAATATTAAAATAAAATAAAAAACCAAGTCCAATACAACAATTAAATTTTATATGGCTTTAAAAAGGGGGGGGGAATAGATGAGGTATAGACACTGACACAGATCATAATTATTTCTCATAGAAATTTAATCATATAAATGAACTATTATAATGAGAATAAAAAATCCTAGAAATCACCTCACCCAGAAGACACTTAATTTTCTTGCTAAGCAGAAAGATATAGCAGCACCAGTTTAGAACATAAACTCATTTGAAAATCTTATGGAGGTGGATTGTGAAAGAAAGCATTGTCCCATAAAGCAGCTAAAAAATAATGGAAGGAAAGACAAGGCATCATTATTTCAGATTAATTAGAGTAACCTGTCAGAATTAGAACTTGTCTTGAGGTTTTTTTTTTTTTTTATGTAGTTGTATTACTGTAAAGTATATACAATATTTCCCAATACAGTACAAGGAATCTGTCTGTTGGGATACAATGTTTCCATAAGGATAGCGAAGAATTAGAAGAGTCACTTTCCTGTTGATTTTGGTGATCCTGTTGAATTTTGGTGATAGAGAGAGAGAGAGAGAGAGAGAGAGAGAGAGAGAGAGATCGAGAAGGGAAGAAGGGAGAGAGAGCCTTGCCTATGCACCTACCATTTGTTGATATTGTAATTATGACACGTAGGTATCCATAAGGCATTCTGATAAATTCTCCCCCTTCAGTGTTAAAGTTGAAGAGATAGATGAGTTTATGAGCCAAATAGATTATAATACATAGTTTCTAGGATCTGGAAACCAAAAAGACCATGTAGTCAAGTATGCAGCTGTTGCAAAGAAATTTTTTTTTCTTGAATTTGTCAGGTTTTTTTTTTTACTTTGTTGAAGGAACCATACTTGTACATATAAAGTAGTATAATTTATCATTCAGTTTTTTCTCTTACTAAGTCCTGCCATTTATTTTAATTAAATTTTTAGTTAATTTTTTAAATGAAGCTTTACCTTTTCTCCCTCCCATATACTGCCTCCAAATGAGAAATAAAGAAAAAAACAAACATGAAGTAAAGCAAAACAATTCTCATACTGAACATGTTTTCTCTCCCCCCCCACAAAATATTTCAAAATCCACTCTCTGAGTCTCTTATCAAGAAGTGAGTATCATGTTTCACCATGAATCCTCTATCATGTTTAGTTATTGTGTTGATCAGAGTTCTCAAGTGTTTAAAAGATGATTATCTTTACTATATCGAGGTTATTGTATACATTATTCTCCTGGGACTATTCACTTCCCTCTGCATCAGTTCATATAAGTCTTCCCAGGTTTTTCTCAAACCATCCCCTTCAGCATTTCTTACAACATTACAGTATTCTGCCACATTCACACACCATAACTTGTCCAACCTTTCCTCAATTGATGAGCACTCCCTCAGTTTACAATTCTTCGCTATCCCAAAGATATTATAAATATTTCTGAACATATGAGTCTTTCCCCTCTTTCTATGATTTCTTGAGGATATAAACAGTACAATTGAATAGTTTTGATCATAGTTCCCAAATTACATTCCAAAAGAGCTGGATTACATCACAGTCCCATTAATAGTACATTAATGTCCCTATTTTCCCCACACAGTCCCTCCAGTATTTGTCATTTTCCTTTTTTATCAACTTCACCAATCTGATGAGTATGAAGTAGAATCTATGAGTTATTTTAGATCAAGAGAATTCTCTTTTTTAATAATAGCTTTTAATTTTCAAAATATAAGCAAAGATAGTTTTCAATATTCATCCTTGCAAAACCTTGTATTCCAAATTTTTCTTCCTTTCTTCCTCCCACCCTCTCCCCAGACAGCAAGTAATCTAATATATGTTAAATGTGTGTAATTCTTATATACATATTTCTACATTTATCATGCTGCACAAGAAAAATCAGATAAAAAAGGAAAAATTGAGAAAGTGAAAAAAAAAACCCAAAAGTTGAAAATACTATGTTGTGATCCACATTCAGTTTCCACAGTTCTCTTTCTAGATGTAGTTGACTCTCTCCATCACAAGTGCTTTGGAACTAGCCTGAATCATCTCATTGTTGAAAAGAGACACATCTATCACAGTTAATCATCATAATCTTGTTGATGCCATGTACAATGGTCTCCTGGTTCTACTCACTTCACTTAGCATCCACATGTAAGTTTCTTCAGGCCTTTCTGAAATCATCCTGCTGATTGTTTCTTTTTAGAATAATAATAATCCATAACTTATTCAACCATTCCTCAACTGATAGGCATCTACTCAGTGTCCAGTTCCTTCCATTATAAAAAGGGCTGCTACAAACATTTTTGTGGGTTCTTTTCCCTTTTTTATAATTTCTTTGGGATACATCCAGTAAAGACATTGCTGGATCAAAGGATATGCACAAGGGGCAGTTAGGTGGCGCAGTGGATAGAGCACCAGCCCTGAATTCAGGAGGACCCAGGTTCAAATATGGTCTCAGACACTTAACACTTCCTAGCTGTGTGACCCTGGGCAACCCCAGCCTCAGAAAAAAAAGGATATGCACAGTTTGATAGCCCCTTGGTCATGGTTTCAAACTGTTCTCCAGAATGTATCAGTTTACAACTCCACCAACAATGTATTAGTGTCCTAGTTTTCCCACCTCCCCTCCAACATTTATCATTGTCCTCTTAACCAAGCAGAGAGATGTGGAGTGGCACCTCAGAATTGTCTTAATTTGCATTTCAAGAGAATTCTTAAAAACTGTTCTAGCATTTTCTAATCAGGGTATAAATTTCTAATCGGTTATAAATTAATTTCTTGTTTCTTGTCCCCATTTTACTAGAAGTAAGGGGCTTACTATAATACATTGAACTCTTTATTCAATTGTAGCTTTGTTCTTTGTAATTGAACTCTTTGTTCTCACTGTAATACAATTATACTCTCATGGTTTATAGGAACCTAAAGCTTGTAAAAACAGATTTGGGAAAAGACTTTGGGATATGGCATCCTATGAGCACAGACCCAGCAGTGTGCTATTAAATGCTTAATAACTAGTGTTGGGGGGAAGGACACATGACATGCTTTTAAGTTTCATTTAACATTTTCTCTCTCACTTTCTTATAGTCTAGAGAGTCAACAAAGCAATAAATCAAGCTCTGTTTTGTAGCATTTAATTTTCAAGATGCAAAGCTCACAGTGAAAATTTAACAATAAGCTCTCATAATATAAGCTCTAGTACCTCTTATATCTAATGCATATTGGTTTTTTTATCATGCTTTTACTAATCTAATGAAACTACTTAACTATGAACGTGAGACCAAGGTGATTTGTAAAACAAAATCCTGCAAGATGTAATAAGAGTTCTTTTAAGGAGATGAGGTACACAAGTCAATCAAAGAGTAGTTGTAATGGGGCTTACACCACCCCCCACTGCATTTGTGAAAGGCACTTGTTACAAAAATAATGCCAAATAGTGGTCCTCTAGGATATGCTTTAAAAACTAGATGAGTGATTTATAATTAGACACCATAAGAGCTTGAAAGCAGTTTGTAAGCTTAACACTATTCTTTGTTTACATATCTAAGGAGTTTCTAAGCAAATGGTACAAAGATAAACTCCAACCTAGCCTGTGTGAAATTGATCACAAATTCTAAATTCCAAGGTTTGAATTAATGAGGTTTTACTATCTATGCAAGTAGAAGGCACTGCATAAATAAAACCTACCCTATTTTCAATGTTAAAAGGGACCTTCTCTATATTCTTTCCTCTTGCACATAAATTATTTTCATCTTGAAGCTAAAAAAGCATAGTGACACTTCATATACAAGCATAGTCAACTTTCACTGTTCATGTTCAGGTTACATCCAAGGCAGATATTTCTTCTGAGATATGAAAATGTGATTCCCTTCCATTTGTGCATAGATGGGGGCTATGGGTGTGGAACATGGCATATATTGTTGAGATTGACTGATGGTGTTGCCTAGTTTTACTTAAATGATTTTTCCTTATTTTTTAATTCTTTGTTATAAAGGATGGCTCCCTGGGAGAAAGGAGAGATGTATTAGAAAGTGATTCCTTCCTTCTAAACTTCCATATTAATGTTGAGGGTACTATCACTCTCCCAGTCACCCTGGTACACAATCTCAGTATCATTCAGTATCATGCTTCTCTCTCTCTCTCTCTCTCTCTCTCTCTCTCTCTCTCTCTCTCTCTCTCTCTCTCTCTCACTCTCTTCTCTCTCTCTTATATTTCTCTCTCTCTTTCTCTTTCTCTCTCTCTCTCTCTTTCTCTCTCTCTCTTTCTCTCTCTCTCTTTCTCTCTCTCTCTCTCTCTCTCTTCTCTCTCTCTTCTCTCTCTCTTATATTTCTCTCTCTCTTTCTCTTTCTCTCTCTCTCTCTCTCTCTCTCTCTCTCTCTCTCTCTCTCTCTCTCTCTCTCTCTCTCTCTCTTTCCTTCCTCACTCTATCTCTTTCTTTTTCTATCTCTGTCCCTCATAAAAGATTCTGTCTCTGTCTCAGAGCCTAAGTCTCTCTCATCCAGCTTGGAACTACAGTGATCACTCACAGACCCAGTCCCAATGACTGATTAGCACAAAAGCTTTAACTTGCTCTATTTCCAGCATATATCCAGATATCTTTTCTCTGGCAGACTAGGCTTCCATATTAGTGCTGGGCTTAATGAAGCCCATTTAATCTGTTTTATTCCCACTGCAGCTCAGCATTCCATATCCCCAGTGACCAACCAACCTCAACCTCCCCGATAGCACACAATTTCAAGTATGTGCCACAACACTAGGGTGATTTTTAATCCTCATCACCCCACAAAACCAAGTCATAAACAAATCACGTGATTTCCACCTCCACAACATCTCTCTCATTTGCTCTTTTTTCTCTACTCAAACAACTGTGGTGCTAGTTCAGGTCCCCATCATCTTCCCCCTTGTACTGCTGCAGTAGCCTCATCTCCTTGCCCTCTCTTTCCTGACTCAATCTATCCTCTACTCAGTTGCCAAGGTATTTTTTAAAGGTTAAGTGTAGCCATACCATCATCCCTACTCAATAAATTGTAGTGGCTCCCTATTATCTCCAGTATCAATGTAAGGTTATTTGTTGGACATTTTAAAACTCTTTATCCCCTGGCTCCTTCCCACCTTTCTGAGCTCTCTCTTCTGATCTACTCTACACTGATCTACTTGTATTTCCTCAAACACTTTGCTCCATCTTTCTGTGGCTATCCTACACCTACAACACTTTGCCCACTTCACCTCTTCTGCCTTTTAATTTCATTGACTTTCTTTAAATCTTAATCCCTACCTTCTGCAGAAGATTTTCTCCCTTCCCTCAACTCCTAAGTGTTTTTACCTCTGATCACCTACTTACTCTGTATCTATCTTGCATATATCTAGTTTTAATGATATATTGTCTCCCCATTAGAATTGATGCTCGTTAAGGGCAGGGATTGGGTTTTGTTTTGAGTTAGTTTTTTTTTTTTTTTTTTTTTAGGTTGTCTTTGTATCTTAGTGCTTAACTCAATGCCTGGCATGTAATAAACATTTAACAAAATGCTTCCTAAGTGTCTAATTGACATAAAAACAAAAGATATTCATTAAAAAAATTATTTAAAGACAGTTCATCTTCATCTATCTCTCTACAACCTTTTCATCCAGCACCCCTTCCCCAAATCCTGGACCCCTCCAGAAATATTATTATTGCTTTTCCTGGTGGTTCCAGAATGAAAATCAGTTTATCTGGAAGAAGAGTATCTTCTATACCCCCTTTTTTTCTCTCACTTTCAACTTTCCCTTTCCTAAATCCAACCCTCTCAGGGGATCAAGAGGAGGCAAGAAAGGAGAGAAAGGAAGTGATTGAGTAAGCCCCCCACCTGCAGCCCACCCCCAGGAGGGCGGATTGAGAAGAACAGAGGGCTCTGCTCTGCCTTGCAGAAGCATTCCCCCCCTTTCTCTGCAGCACCCACGCTCCCTCCCTTCCTGCCAAAGCTTCTTGTTGTGACAGAATGTAAGGAGAAAGGGAGGGAGGGAAGGGAGGGAAAGAAGAGGAGAGGGAGGGGAAGGAGTGAGGCTCCATCCCAACAGTAAGCCAGCCAGCCTTTGGACTGTGGCTACAGCTCCCCCTCCAGGACCGCGGAGACTCGGGAGAGGAGGGGAGGGAGAGGAAAGCGAGGAGGTGGAAGAAACACTTAAGGAAGGGCGGCAGTTTGGTTGGCTGAGGCTGGTGAGCGCTGGCCTCCCGCAGACTCCCTTCCTGCTTCGCCATTTCTTTCCCAGAAGCATGAATATGAAACCAAAAACACTTCTTATACACGTGTCTAATAATAGCGCCCCTCACTCGGGGATATAACACATGCAGTGATACATACGCATAGAAATAACCACACATCCTCTGACACGCGTGCACATACATCAATGCGGACGCAGAAAACAGCCTCATCACAGCTTCTGATGCTAAACAAAGTCCGCGGTGACTAAATGAATAAAGCATATATTAAGCACTTTCTATATACAAAGGACTGTCCTGAGGACTGGGGGAAGAAACAGAAAAGCAAGAAAAGCAAGACAGCCGCTCATCTCAGAGAGCTCACATTCTAATGGGGGGGAAACACATCCAGGGGATTTCAGCTGCAACTCAGATGGAAAGGTGTCCTGGTCCTTAGGGTACAGAAGCAAATAGATGATTTTCACTGATAAAATGATATGTTTCTGATATTGAAATATTTGACAATGTCAAGAACTTCGATGATAAGAACTTTCTCTTTTTGGATCTGGCTCCAGCTCCTGCAGGAGTAGTTGCCAGTCTATATGTCCTCAGGGGTTGCTGACCAGGATGACAAGTAAGAGAAAAGTTCCTGGGTTCAGGGTCTTGAACTACCTCCATCAGAGTCTGGGTGAAGGTGGTGATCCAGGTAGTAGCGGTAGCTTGCCTTACCTGGGACATGCTGTCTTTCCCTCAGTGCACCTTGCTGCTCCAGCTAGGCTGGCTTTCCTTCCTTGGATAGTATTTAGTTGGCAATTGCTGGAGATGGACACTGGCAGCCATAGAACTCCCCCTATTCACTCCCCTACCGGTCTATACTCTCCTCTCTCTTCTGAGTTAGACAATGCTACCATGTGGTGGTATGTAATACAAGAGGGCAGACACAACACGAATACTCCTATTATTTTAAGTCCGTTTTCATTAAGAAGCTATCCAAAAAGCACAAAGGGACAAGCACTATCAACATCAATGGAATAACAAGCCACAATCAAAACGGGACAATCGGGTTTTTGCTCCAGAATGCCAAAATATATAGGGTTCTGTCAATGCTTGAACTCCTTCTGAAATATAGAAACAACTGAACTAAGCCTAACAATTTAGTTAGCTAAGGATAATTAAACTAGGGTAACTAGTATATGGTGTGCTCTCCCTAACATGGACACATCCTCTTCTATTCTCCTTGCCCCTACGCCAAAATTGCTAGCGGTAACTCTTTAGCCAAATGACATGATGCTTGGGCTTCACTGAAGCTAGCCATTGCCCATTTCTCTGAGACTCCAAAAAGACTTTCGGAATAGCACCCTTCACTTAGAGATACAACACATGCAATGATACATGTCCTATAGAAATAATTACATATCCCTTGACATGCATGGACACACATCAACACATGGGTAAGGAAATACCCCCAATCACAGCTCCTGCTGCCTAAACAAAGTCAACACGGGATGAATGAATAAATTCCTGGAGTCTTGCATAATTCGCCAAGGTTCCAAGGATAGAAGGATCAAGGTAGCTATTAGCTATAATAAATAATCAATTCAACAAAATTTTAGTAAGTACCTACTATGTGGCAGGTGCTGTCCTAGATACCAAGAGCTATAAATACAGAAATAACACAGTCCCTGCCCTTAAGGGGTTAGCGTCTAGAATTCTAGTCATGATCATAGTGGGAAGAAATGGATACAAAGGGAATTTAAACTTTCTTTCAAGGCTCCAGAGATAAGGAAATTCCCTTTCTTGAATAGGCAAGAGAGTCCTGTTATACAGAGTAAAAGAGACGGATGAAATGGTCTCTCAGATGCCATCTTGGCTTGCACCCAATTCCAGGCTTATCAGAATATGTCAGTTTTAACCCATCCTTAAAAATAAAGAACACAGTGTTGGCATCTGAAATTGGAAAGTCTACATGATATAGAAGGAAATGTACCAGGACTTGGAGCCAAAAGAGCCTTGGTGTTGAATATTGCCTGTGACAATTAACTGAATAGACTATAATTAAGAAGTTTAGTGTCTCTGAGTCTCAATTTCCTCACCTGTAAAATGGGAATAATAATATATCACATTGTTGTGAGAATAGGTAAAACTGTCTCTACACACACACACACACGCGCGCGCATGCACAGAGTTTTCTTAGCCTTTAGGTGCTTTAAAAATATCAACTATTATTACTCAAAAGGACATTCTCTGTGGATATGGAATACTTCATATACCATCTGACTCAGTTAATGTGCCAGCTGGTTTTACTGAACTGCATTTCCTCCCTCTTTCTTTTTTTTATTCTGTTAAAGGGATAGTTCACTGGATAGGGAAGATAGAGAGGGATAATATTCAGAATGGTGATATAAGAACAAATGCTATCAATAAATATATTTAATTTTTAAAAAGATTGTCTCTCTTCTCTTTTCTGCTAGATAGAAATAAATAATGATGCTCCCAGCATGAGCTGCAAATGACCATTCCCAAAGGAGAGTTAACCCTCTGCTTCCCTACTTCAGGCATTTATTAAATCAGCAATATTCCTTCCCCCGACTCTTCATCTCTTTGTTTGGTCCATTAAGAAACCTTCCATCTTTCTCTGATGTGCCTGCAAAAAGCCTGGCTCCAAATACACAGAGAATTTGTTGATTTGAAAACATTTTTTTTAATTAACAAGCACATGGTGATGAAGGATGTTTTGCTCAGAGTTGATGTGCTGCCTAAGCCAGAATCTGCCCAATTCACTTCTCCTTTTCCCTTCCCCCATCCCCCTTCTTCCTAGGCTTGTCCTGCTACCCAAATCATTCTGGCAGAGAGAGTCCATTCCCTCAGGCATCTGTTATTCTGCAAAGCTTGTCATGCCAACTGAACAGCTTCCTCAGGTTCTGATGGCTCTCCTAGCTTTGCCTTTTTTTTGTGGGAAGGGGAAAAGGGTTGTATTTTTTTTTTTTTTGCTCTGCTGAGAAGAGGTGAATCTGTTCCTCTCCCTCCTGGAGCATTTCCCAGGAGGACAGTTATACTGTTTTGCATCTGCTCATAGGAAGCAAAGAAAAAGCATTGAATAAGGTAAAGAATTTGGACTTGAGCTCCTTCTGTGAGGATAATTTAATTCCCTATTACTCCAGCTAGTGGAGAATGCTCTTAATATATAGCACTATTTAAAGAGGTCACTTCATCCAGTCCCTGCCTCTGAACAGGGTTGTTCTTCTCATAACTCCCACTCAGTTTAGATATGGAGGAGCAAAAAGATCTATTCAAAGGGGCTGAAGGAAGTCATTAATTCCATACTCCATTATTCTCCTGCTCCCATATCCTAACATGGAAATGGTTGGAAAATCTTGTCCCAAATCTAAACTCAAGTACTTCAATCTCTCTCTCTCTCTTTCTCTCTGTGTCTCTGTCTCTGTCTCTCTCTTTCTCTCTGTGTCTCTGTCTCTGTCTCTGTCTCTGTCTCTGTCTCTGTCTCTGTCTCTCTCTCTCTCTCTCTAAAAATAAGCATTTTAAAAAGTGATCTATCCCTCCCATTATCCCCACAATTGAATAAATAAAAATGCAAACCTGAAAGACAAAACTTAAGACATAGCTATATAATCAAGTAAAATAAATTCCCATGTTAACCTTATCTGAAAATATATCTCTTTGTGCATTTTAAGTTCTTTTACCTTTATGCCAGGAAGTGAGTGTTTCAACTTCATTCTTTAAAACTGTGGTTTGATAATGAAATTGATCAGTTTGGAAATTATCCTATTTTCCTCTGAAATTATCAGTTTCATCATTTCTTACTTCTAATCACTGTGTTGCTCAGTGTTTCTAAGACCTTCAAAATTGAATGTCTTAGAATATTGCTATTATGATATAAATTGTTCTCCTGCTTCTGTTTACTTCATTCTGCACCAGTTCATACAAGTCTTCCCATTTCTTCCAAACCATTCCCTTTATCATTCTTACAACATAATTTCATCACATTCTTAGACATAATTTGTTCAGATATTCCTCAAATGATGGACATCCTCTATGTTTCCAATTCTTTGATACCACAAATGGAGTAACCAGATTCTTTCCCTCTGTCTTTGTTCTCTTAGAGGCATAAGTTTAATGATGGCATAGTTGAGTCAAAGGGCATACACAGTTGGGAAGAGCCAAATTCAAGCATTACAATCTTTAAAAAAAAAAAAAAACTTTTTATTTTCAAAACATATGCATAGATTATTTTTAATATTCATTCTTGCAAAAACCTTGTGTTCCAAATTTTTTTCTCCCTCCCTCTTCTCCACCCCCCTCCCTTAGATGGCAAGTAATTTAATATATGTTAAACATGTGCAATTCTTCTATATTTCCACAATTATCATGTTGTACATGAAAATCAGATCAAAAAGGAGAAAAAATGAAAAACAAAAACAAAAACAAAAAAAAGGCATTACAATCTTAAGTCAAGTTCAAGCCCTTACATTTTCAGCATGATTAGAATGGCAGGGTAGAAAAGGCAGGAGATGTCCAATAGAATTTACTTCCTACAACATCTTCCTAATTCACTCTCTAGACACTCTGGCTTGGCAAAAACAGGCATATTCCCCATTTATTCATCTTTAAATAAAGCATTCACTAAGCACCTACTGTGTGCTAAGCACTGGAAATACAAAGATCAAAAGGCTTTTATGAGTTTACATTCTGTTGTAGAGGCTGACATTCTACTGAATCCATATTTCAATATATGTCCCATCTGTGTTGTTTAGCAAAGTAATACAACATTACATGGGGATAAAGTATTTACTAAATGCCTACTATGTGTCAATATAATATTGGTTAGTTTGGGGGATATGGAATTGCAAAATATTGTTTCTACTCTCCAAAAGCTTACAATGCAGTGGAAAACAATGCAGTGACTTGCAGTGAATGATTCAAGAAAAATTGGTTCTTCACCATGGATGAAGTGATAAGTATAATACAAGTTCATAAAAGGAAGAGATGACCATGGACTGAGATAGGATGAATAGGCTTTATGAGTTGTCTTGAAGGATGCACACAAGGTCTGATTAAATGGAATAGTGGACATTTCATCCAGGAGAGAGTTGCATAAGCAAGTGTAATCATGTTCATTACAGTAGGAGACCTCACCATTCAAAGGAGTCTCTAGGGTTTGGGGGTAGAGGATGGAATTAGAGGGGCAGGATATAAGAGTTGCGAGTTCATAAATTCGATCACTAGGAGATTAAGTGACACCTTGTATGTTAGAGATAAGAATTGAAGCCAGGTGATCCTGTCTAAACATTACTCCATGCTGCCTCTAGCCTCGACATTCACATCTAAATCTAGGTCTTTGCTCCTGGCTAAGATCGTGGATACAAGGACAGACCAGCCCCAGGAGAGCTGAAAAACAGTGAGTCAGGATGATGTTCACACTGTCTTTTGTAGAACAGAATATCTATGTACAAGTATACCTTAGTCCTGCAGATTATCAATGATTACCAAGCCTGGGGCCCAAATAAATAAATTAGGCAGTGCCTGAGAGAAATCAAATTTCGTGCAAATATAGATTTTTATGGCTTTAAAAGCTCCTTAATTTTCCAGCTGCCATCCTTTCTTTAGGATTCTGGTGCTCACCAGGACACTGGGAAAGGCAAGAAAAGCTGGGGGAGCTTTTGCAAGCTAAGAAAACTGAAATCCTAAATTTCTCTGCAGGTGAAGAGGGTCCACCTGATCAAACCTTAGCTGCCTAGCTATTGTACAGGGGTCTGTCTGCAATGCTATGACAACTAAGGCCCACTGCCTGTTTAGAAAAGTAGGAGCTTTGAAGTGGTCTGCATAGGGGTCCTTTAGTGAGTGACTCTGGGATAATGCTGTCTTCTGGGGTTGCCCTTGGCAACCAAGCTGAATTGAAGTACTGACAGCCTGTGGCGCAGAGAGCCCGGAGGGTGTGGGGGTGGGGGAGCGAAGGAGGAGTTGGAAGGGCAGTGGTACTACATATTTCAAGAAAGCACATCAGTTCCACATGGCAGACATCTCCCATCTCATCTCCTGTCAACTCGCCTCTGGCCTGTCAGCCGCCACCTGTGCCTGTTACAGCCTTCTCTCACCTGCTCCACCCTTACATTCCCATCTAGAGAAGAGAAGGAGCATCCTAAAATATACTCTGAGAAAAATAAGCATTTTTTTTTTAGTTGGGGGGTGGGAGGAATCAATAACCTGTCTTTTTTGCTTTCAAGTCCATATATCCTGTGCATGTGCCCACCTTGCTCTGGAGCGAGATTATCTCACTTTGGGTGGGTAGTACCCAGCTAAGCCTGCATTCCAGGTAAAGCTCCTTCGGGACCCTAGCACTTTCCTCTGGGCATTTTATTATATTGAAGCCTTTTGATTGTTATGTCATTGTCATGTATCTGTGTCTATGACTACGATGTGAATCAATTATAACTGATGAAATAAATATACATATATGTGCATGAATGAAAATGACTATGATGTAATATATATAATGTATGGTATAATATATACATAATATATGTGTGTATATATATGCATATATATATATACCCTACCACTACTACTAGTGAATCTTCCTTTATAATAAAGAAAAACAGATAAACAAACCCAGCTGATATAAGGATCACATCTGACAGCTTATGCCATACCAAAGCTCCCTTCACCTTCAGGATAATCAGAGTGGGGCATTTCTTCATTTCCAGAGCCAAGAATGGTCCTTATAATTACACAATGTTTGATTTCATTCCTGTTGATGATATATACTGGTTGTGTGAGCTTGAACCAGTCACAACCGGGGACAAGGAGAAGATTATAGTTATTATATGTTTTTTTCCAGGTTCTGTTTAAATCATTCTTAGTCTATCCATGTTTCTCTGTATGCCTGATATTTGCTGTTTCTCCTTGTGCACCAGTCCTCCATTATATTCATAAACCACAATTGCTTCAGCCAATCCCTAATCAATATTACAAGCTGAGAAACCTGAATCTCAATCCTATATATGGCAGAGGAGGATCCCCCACAGGCCCCCCCATCCATCCTTAGTCACTCCCCCTTTCCCACCCCCAGTTCTTTGCTATCACAAAAAAAGTGCTGCAATGGAGATTTTGGTACAGGGTGAACCTTGTTTTACACGGTCTTTCCTTACCCCCCCCTCTGTGCTTTCTTGGACAGCTCCAGGTACCCCAAATGTTCTTCCGTTCCACAGAAGAAGTCCCCTCCTCCCCCTTTCTGCACTGAATCCCTGGGCCTGCTGTGCTCATTACTGGAGCCAGCCTGCTCTGCTTCACCTGCCATCCATGCCCAGTGGTTTTAACAATCACCCATGCATCCTACAGGCGACAGGCACTTACACATATACACAGAAGAAGTCTAATTGCTTCCTGGCGTGTGGATTAGATGGTTCTTTTCTTTGATGGAGAAAAAAAAGGGAAACTGCAGGAGAAAGGGTTGGGAGGGGAATGGGGAACTAAGGACCAGAGGAAAGAAGGCTCCCACCTGAATCTGTTCCTAGAGAGTGAGTCTCCTACAGAGTAGAGAAAAGGGTACATATTTGTATTTTGCACTAATGTAGGGTTCCTTTCTTTCTTTGTACATGGACCCCTTTGGTTATCTGAGGAAACCTATGGCTTCTTCTCAAAAGAATATTTTTAAATTCATAGAATTTAAAATACACAGGATTACAGAGAAAACCACCTATATTAAAATATAGTAATCAAGACATTTAAAAGCCAAACTAATAGACCCCAGGTTAAGAATTCCTCTACTAAGGTCAGCTGTGCCCATAACTTGCATCAATGGGCACCAAGTTTGTTAAAAGAAACTAGTCCAAATCTGGAAAGACTGACAATTTATTTATTCATCAAACATCTATTGAGTGCTTATTAAATGCTAAGCACCATATCAGTTGGAGAGCAGATACAAAGAGGTAATAAATCACAATCCCTGCCTAAAAAAAACTTATAATCTAGATGGGGAGCCAGGACAAATATATTAAAAACCAAAACAAAATAATAACAATAATAATATTGATAATAGTTAATTTCATATGGTATATACTATATGCCAGGCACTGGACTAAGTACTTTACAATTATTATCTAATTTGCTCTTCATAACAACCCTGAGAGGCAGGTGCTATTATTATTTCCACTTTACAGAAGGCAAGCAGTATAAGCTAAGTTGTTAGGGAAGCCATGGGAGGAGATATCCATTTTCTCTTCCCAAATATCAAGGAATTTTAGTAGGCATTTCCATTCTTTTTTGATTCCTGTATCCCTTGGCTTTCAGTCAAACTTCCTAAACCCACATTCAATACAAAAAGAAAGAAATTCTAGTTTGCCATGACTGTGCACATAGAAAATAAAATAGATGCATTAATTTCAATAGGATAAAATAGCTATTTACCAAATTTTCTCTACATCTCCTTTGACAAATTTCTTTTATCCATGGAGGGGAGGACATATGCCAAGCTGAGAACCCCTTGTCCACAGTAAAAAACAGAAATTCTCTACAACTGAAGTAGCAGCAATAATAGGTTGGGCAAGAGAAGGCAACTTCCAGGTTAACATAGAAACTACACTAGGCTTCTTTATCCAAATACCCTCGAGAAAGAACAGCCAGGAAGAGAATATATATTAATGAAAAAAAAAAAAAAAAGCAAGAAGGAGAAACAGATATGTCCAGATCTCTCTCACATTTTCCTGTGGTGCCTCTGGGAGAAATGCCTGAAAATGAGAGGCATATTGCCCTTGGATCTGAGCATGTTCCAAGGATCTCTATCTCACCATCCATGCCCAGAATTGAATTCTTTGGCTGACTATTCTTACCACTCCACTAGCAAGGTAGCATCAGGTCTACAAGCACCTCAAGCTAATGAAAATATAGCCAAGGTGTCAGATAACAGAAGTTTGTAGAGTCCTAGGGAGGCAGGAATATGCCAGTTTTCTGACTAGGAAAAAGTGCTTACCCTAAATAGGTTATGCCATCTTAGGGCAACACTTTGATTTATCTCTGCTCCACAAGCAGGTGTGTGCACACACACATACACACACACATTTCCAGATGGCTTCCTTTCATTTGATTTGGGAAAAAAAGACCAATTAATATGTGCTAGGTACAGAGAGATAATTAGAATGGGGCAACTGAAGCTTTTCCCTGGGAGCCACCAAATTGAGAGGATTCACACCAAAAGCCAAAGCCCCGATGTAGGGCATAGGAAAGCAACTGGGGTTTATAGGACAACCATGAAAAGATTAGGACCTTCAACCTTGCCTTCCTCCCCATGGTAATACTATTTTTCCACTCCCTTTGTTGTGGTCACTGAGGGCATAAGGATGAGAATGGGGAAGCTCCTGATTTTTAAAATATCTTCTTAAAGGTTGTCTTAGATATAAGGTTTGGGAAAGGACACTAATCTGGAGAAACTTAACTTCTAGCTGGGGGGATTGTGGAGGGCTAAAACTCTGAAAAGATATGCTTGAATTAGACAGCAGAGCACTTAAGACTAATTACCTATTCAATGTGAGATAATGGCTCTCTCTATATATATTTAGATGAGATGGTGATGTGATGCCTCTCCTCACCATTGGTGCTTGCTGAATGTTTGGTGGTGAGGTAATCATATACAAGGATTGGAGGGCTGAGGGACAGAGGTCAGAATCACTTGGCTTCAGGGTCAGGAGGAGAGAGGCTGGAGACACTGGACTCCAGAATCCAGGATACATCTTTGGCAAGCCAAGTGGCAGCTTGCCTGCCTCCTTCACTTCTCCCCCTAAAAACCAAGGACTTTGATCCTGAGGTCCTCCAGAGAGCTAGCCTGGACGTTATATTTGGCTCCCCAATGTGGACTATGGACTACATAATTTTTTAAAAATTAATTTTATAATTATAACATTTGTTTTTGACAGTCCATATGCATGGCTAATTTTTAACAACATTATCCCTTGTACTCCCTTCTGTTCCGAATTTTCCTCTCCTTCCCTCCACCCCCTCCCCTAGAGGGCAGGTATTCCCATACATATTAAATATGTTATAGTATATCCTAGATACAATATATGTGTGCAGAACCGAATTTTGTTGTTGTTGTTGTTGTTGCAAAGGAAGAATTGGATTCAGAAGGTAAAAATAACCTGGGAAGAAAAACAAAAATGCAAACAGTTTACACTCATTTCCCAGTGTTCCTTCTCTGGATGTAGCTGATTCTGTCCATCATTGATCAATTGGATCTGAGTTAGATCTTCTCTTTGCTGAAGATATCCACTTCCATCAGAATACATCCTCATACAGTATTGTTGTTGAAGTATATAATGATCTCCTGGTTCTGCTCATTTCACTCAGCATCAGTTGATGTAAGTCTCTCCAAGCCTCTCTGTATTCCTCCTGCTGGTCATTTCTTACAATAATATTCCATAACATTCATATACCATAATTTACCCAACCATTCTCCAACTGATGGGCATCCATTCATCTTCCAGTTTCTAGCCACTACAAAAAGGGCTGCCACAAACATTTTGGAACATACAGAAGACCATGTAATTTCAGTGAAGACATCCCTATGAACAGGAAGTAAGGTGAGTATTAAAATAGACAAGCAGGAAACTTTGTTAAGGGCTGAATTGGGGCACATACTAGGAAAAGAACCTCCCCCATCCCTACTCCAAAGAAGCTCTATAGAAAGCATACTTAGATTAACAAAGAAGCAAGGTTTGCTTGTAACTTGGGAGCAGATTGATGGACTGTTAGAAAAATTAGAATGCACATCTCCTTGGTTCTTCAAGGAAGCAGAAATAGAGGCAGATAATTGGAAATTAGTAGGGGAACAATTAAGTGAATATTACAATGATAATGGTCTTGATTCAGTTTCTAAAGAAACATGATATATATATATAAAATATAATACAATTGCCCTTAAAGAATCCCACAAGTTCTAAAAAGAAAAGAAAAGAAAAGCTTTGAGGAGAATAGTCAGACAAAGAAGAATGAGGAGAAAGAGGAAGAGAAGGGGAAGGGTAATGAAAAAATTGATGAAAGACATGGGGAGTAAACTAAAAGGATGTGGTGCTTCTCACTCTCACAGACCAGCTTCACTTCCCCCTATGCTTGAGCAAGTTCTTGATCCTCCCCCATCAACTTCACCTTCCTGAGTGGAGATAGGAGGAAGAATGGGAAGGGCAGTGATACCACCAGCACCGCCCCCCCCAGCAACCACACAACCTCAACAATCCCTCCCCCATGACTAGATTACAAAAGGCACTACTTAAAGCCAAAGATGAAGGGCAGAATACAGTTGATTTGAGAATAGCTGTGATTGAACAGCTTAACTCTTCAGGTCAAGAAAGAAGAAGATACACTCCTTTTCATCTAGAAATTATCAAAGATCTGAAAAAGGCTTGCACTCTTTATGGGGCTACATCAGCTTATGTTAAGATGTTATTACAGAAGTTGGCTTATGAAATTGTAACCCCTAGTGATTGGAAATCTATAGCAAGGACATGTTTAGAATCTGGACAAACCTTCTTGTGGCTTTCTGAATATAGTGGACTCTATAAGATACAAGCCCAACTAAATAGGCAACCTGGAGTTAATACACCAATCACTTGTGATCAACTAACAGATGTAGGTCCTTATGCAGACACTTCAGACAGATTAATTACCCCATAGCAGCATATGAGCAAATTGCTTCTGCTGCTATCAAAGCATGGGGCACCCTCCCCAAAAAAGCAAGATAGAGGGGAAGCCTTCATGAAAATAGAGCAAGGTCCAAATGAACTCTTTGCTGATTTTGTAGGGCATCTGCAGACAGCTGTCACATGAACTCTTGGTGAAAATGCAGTGACAGAAATTATGATAATACAGCTTATTAGAGAAAATGCTAATGAGGTTTGTAGAAGAATTATACTAGGACTACACAAGCACGCTCCTTTAGAGATCATAAGACACTATGCTACAATGGGCACATATACCTTTTATAACCAGGCTATGATGCAGACTTCCCAAGATCCAAACATGGAAAGACAGCATCCTTTTGGCAAGGGACTTCCAGAGAAGGAGAAGAACCAGGAAACATCAAGTGGTTCCATCTCTGATAGTGCCCACCACTGAAAGAGCATGGGAGTTGACTCATGGACATCAAAAATTATTAATGAGGGGGAAGCTAGGTGGCGCAGTGGATAGAACACCAGCATTGAAGTCAGGAGGACCTGAGTTCAAATCTGGCCTCAGACACTTAACACCTAACTGTGTGACCCTGGACAAGTCACTTAACCGCAATTGCCTCAGCAAAAAAAAAAAAAAAAAAAAATTAATGAGACTGATGCAGGACTTCAAAACTCTCAGGAATCATTGGAATTCCTGACACATGATGAGACTGTTGCAGAACTTAAAAACTCTCAGGAATCATTGAATTCCCTGACACATGATGAGACTAGACTGTTGCAGGACTTCAAAATTTGCAGGAATCATTGGATTCCCTAACACATAATAAGACTATTGCAGAACTTCAAAAAGTTGCAGGAATCATTGGATTCCCTGACATATAAAGTAATGGACAATAGATAGATTTTGGACTATCTCTTGGCTGCTGAAGGAGGCGTATGTGTGATTGTTATTTACATACCCTCCTTCTAGGACTTCTGGAAATCTTTTACAATACCATGTTGATTCATATTGTTTGTTATATAACTATTTGCATGTACACTTCATGTTTGTTACACCACATTGAGCCTGCACTGGCTGTGGGGAAAGTCATCACTACTAGCCTGTGGTTTAGTGCTATGTGCTTGTGTAAAACCTCCCATGCTGATGGGTTTGTGTATACCTGTTTCTAGTAAGACCCTTCAGCCCAGAAACCCACTAACAATATCTGGCTTGACTTCCCACTTCCCTTTAGTGGTTTTCAACTCTCTTCCTGAGAAGTCAGGGAGGGCATGATCATCTCCTTTTTGGTGTTTTCACCTCCTTTCCTGAGAAGTCAGGGAGGGCTTGATCACCTCCTTTGGGGTTCTTACCTCTCTGAGAAGTCAGGGAGGACATGACCACCTGTGTTCTAAAACAAAAAAAAGAGGGAGATGTAGAGGGCTGAAACTCTGAAAAGGTTCTTAAATCTGAGACAGCAGAGCACTTAAAAGTAATTACCTATTTGATGTGAGATAATGGCTCTATATACATATATTTAGATGAGATGGTGATGTGATGGCTCTCTTCTCCATTGGTGCTTGATGAATGTTTGGTGGTGCAAGAATTGGAGGGCTGAGGGAGAGAGGTCAGAGTCACTTGGCTGAAGGATGAGGAGGAAAGAGGCTGGAGACACCAGACTCCAGAATCCAGGATACATCTTTGGCAAGCTGAGTGGCAGCTTCCCTGCCTCCTTCACTTCTCCCCCTAAAGACCAAGGACTTTGATTGATCCTGATTCTGACTGATCCTGAGGCCCTCCAATTCTTGCCTATGATTACCTGACCACCAAACATTCATCAAGCACCAATGGAGAGGGGAGCTAACCCGGACATTATAGGGGATGGTTAACATACTGAAACAAATCTAATTAAGACAGGTTAAAAAATGAGTAATTAATTATGCATTGCTGGGCTGAAAGGTATGGGTATCTTCACCGTCTCCTCCTCTACAAAGATGGCCCTTCCATCTCCACTGAGCATACAGCTTGGACTCAGTTCTGGAGGAACATGGCCTTTTAATTAGGAGTTCATACTCATTTACTCACGCTCTTTGATTTGTTACATTCCTAATTATAGTTTAGGTTTGACTTATGACCAGGGCCTCCCCCAAGGAGGAGTAGGAAGAAATTCTCTATATAATATGAATCAGGTATGGGATAACTATTCTTATGTATAAATATAAAATAAATGTCTAACAACAACAACAAAAAGGCTCTCACAAAGTTGAATCAACAAAGACTTTAAACAAATAACAGTAATGACTATACCCTCTTAAGAGGCTGATAGTTAAAACCTATGACAAGATACAATTTGTGGAATTGGTGAATAGGTAGCTTTCTTTTAACACTAACACTACAATGTTCAAACTGCTCCTTCCTATTTTTCCATTCTTCTTAAATCTTTCTTCCTTTCATGGATTCATATATTCATATCACTGGCCTTCTAGTTATTTCCTACTCAAAACACTCTCTTAACTCTGAACACTTTCACTGGCTATCCCCATTCCTGGAGTGTTCTCCTCCTCATCTATGCTTCCTGGCTTCCAGCTAAATCCCACCTTATGAAAGAAGCTTTTTCCAATCTTCATTAATCCCTAGAGGCTTCCCTCTGAGATTAGATTCAAGTTATTATTAACATAACTTGTTTGTAAATAATTGCTTATATACTCTCCACCCTTAAAATATGAATTCCTTGAGAGTAGGAAAAGTTTTGTCTTTCTTTGCATCCCCAGCACTTGGTATAGCACATTGCACACAGTTAGCATTTAATAAATGAGTGTCAACTGACTGGGTAGGGTGGAATTGGTGAGACTTGAGTGAGGTTTTGAAGGATGGCAAGATTTTGATCAACCCAGGGCACCTAGATTGCACAATGGATGGCGTGCCTGAGTTCAAATCTGGCCTCAGACATGTACCAGCTGAGTGACCTGGGCAAGATATTTAACTCTGTTTGCCTTTCTTTCCTCATCTATAAAATGAGCTAGAGAAAAAAATGGCAAACCACTCCAGTATCTTTACAAGAAAATTCCAAATGAGCTCACAAAATTTTAATAAACAAATAGGAAGGCCATTCCAGTTGGGAGAGCAACATGAACAAGGACTTGGGGTTGGGAATAAATATGACTTATATAGAACCTTTTCTGATTATAGAGAAATGTTTATTAGGGAGAATTATTAGACACAAAGTTATAAATAGAATGGGAACAGACTATGGAAGACCAGGCTAAAGAACTTGTACTTTACCAAACTCCAGTTTATAGAACCAAGCCTCTATTCAGTCTCCTTTGTAGTTATCTCCAAGCTGCCCTATTCCTTTCCCCACTATATACCTCCCTAGGTCCTCTTTATATGTTGTCATGTGCTCTTAAAGAGGTTAAGGATTATCTTGTTTATTTGCCTTTCTATCTCCAATGCTTATTACAGAGCCTGGCCTATAGTAAATGCTCTATCTCTATATTTAATCTAACTCTATCTCTATTTCTCTATCTCTAGATATCCTTCTTTGTCTAGATATATTTTTATAGATATAGATATATATCTATATCTAGATATACATCTATATCTAGATATATTAGTTCTATTTCTCTATCTCTACCTGTATTTCTCTATCTTTATCTCTATATCTATCTATCTTTTATGGCCATCATGTCTCACATTATAAAAATCTTAGACTTTTTGCCTACCACACACACACACACATATAGAGCAGAGCCTTCATGTGGTACCCACTTGCTCAACCCAGATTATATAGCTGTGGGAGCCACTGTAAATTCTTAATCCTACAATCTTTTCACTCAAACTAAAAGTCCCAGGCCCTTGCTCTGCACTTCCTGAAGCCAAGTTATGCCTTTCATGAGTTTAAATTGGGACAGACAGGGTTCTTTTAGTGCACCTTTGGACAGATAAGTATGGTATTGATAAAGGCAGAGAAGGATATTGGACCTAGCCTTCATATCCACCATTCCTGGATTTTGAATTATCCATGTGTAAGTTAACACCAGCTAGAATTTGTAAAAATAGGATGGTTCATATATATGAATTCTCTTTCCCATCTCAAATAGGTACCAGTGTTTCTTTCTCCTTCCCAATACCCAGTTGAGTATATCATTCCTACTTCTTTAGGTTCAGAAATTCCTAATTACTATTCTAAGTACTGGGGAAGGTAAGAAGTTTGTATTCATCATAATCTCAGTCCTTATGGTGCTTACAACAATTAGATAAAAATCCAAGTAGCCAAAATATAAAATATTGCAATAATGTCCTTAGGAAGAGGCAGTGTGGTATGGCAGGAAGAAAGTCAGGAATACCTAGATTTCACTCTTGCCTCTGAAATGTATTCACAGTGTCATTCTGGACAAATCATTTAAATTTTTTTTGTGTCACAAGACAACTTTCTAAGATTCTGAAGCAGAGATAAACCTGCTTTAATAGATGGAATGTATTCACTGGGAGTCCTTACATCAATGAAACTTTTAAGTCTAACTCAAAACACAAACAAGAAGAGAGTTATGAACAATGTAATAGGAGGTCTAAATGGGAAGAACATGGGCTCAGAGGAAATCAGGGCAGGCTTCATGGAAGAGGTAGCATTTGAAGGAAACCCCCAATAGCTTTCATATCATCATCTTGTAGACTTAGAGAAAATGAAAGATCTTTAGATCTAGAGGTATTGGGAGCAGGAGATTTATGGGAATCATAGTATGGTAAAGTTGGAAATGGAAGGCACCTTTTACGGCATCTAGTCCAAGTCTCGTTTTATAGATTAGTAATTGGGGCCCAGTTAGCATCACCCACTAAGTTTGTAAAGTGATGCACTGGATAGAGTCCTTGAGTCAGCAAGACCTGAGTTCAAATCCATCCTCAGATACTTACTAACCATGTGACCCTAGACAATTCACTTAACCTTCCCCTGTAAAATGAGGATAATATCTATTTCAAAGGGCTGCTGAGAGGATAAAATGAGATGATATTTATAAAGTGGTTGGCACACTGCCTGACACATAATAGGTACTATACAAATATGTATTGCCTTCCCTTTCCCAGCCAGATTAAGTGATTTTTCTAGGGTCTCACAGATAGTAAGGATCAGAGCTGAGATTCAAACTCGCTCACTCAATAAATATTCATTAAACTTAGCTCTTATGTTTTAAAATCCAGCATTCTTTGCCTTGCACTACTTCTCTAGAGGCCCATATGGCTCCCCTACAACTTTGGAAGCTTCTACCTAACACAGGTCAGAAGTTGAACTCCTTCCCTGTTGGTAGTACCTTCTATGATTAACATCTGCCAAGTTTGTTTCCAGTTCTAGACTTCTTCATCTTGGAATCATCATTACTTGATCAATCAATAATCAACAAATATTGATTAAGCCTGCATTGATTAAATTGGAGGCACTGTACTAGGTGCTGGGGACACAAGTACACAAATGAAAACAATCCCTTCCCTCCAAAAGTTACCTTGCTGGTTATAAAACATGTTTCCATATTTATTATATTCAGAATATGGTATTTGCCACATGATACAGGGCATCCAAAGGAATAGAAGATACAATGTCTGCCTTCAGAGAGCTTACAATCTACCTGGAGAGATGTGCAAAAAAAAATTTATGGGAAATATCACTTTACTTCTTTTCCATGAAAGTAATGTTGTGCCACAGTTCCAGTTTACTGTCCAGCCTCAGTTTCCCTAATTGTCCTGACTCAGTTTCCCTTAATTGTTTTGCCTCAATCCCCCTGGCTGCAACATCACCCTTCCCTCCTAATCATTAGAACTGATATAATTTAGGGCTGCCTCTGCTAAGATTATAAACTGTAAATGTTTAATCCAGATAAGGAGAAAGACCTTTTATCTTAGACATCATAATCCCAGACCTTCCCTACTTATCAGAATGTCCAGTGCCTCACCCCATTCTATCATTGTTCTTGATCCCAACTTATCAAAATATCCCCCCCATTCTGATATTCTGATAAATAGCTTAGAGACATGTGTGTGTATATATATATATATATTTCCTGGGAACCTCACATTCCCTGCTGGATGCTTTGGACATCAGCCCTGGGGACATGTCCCCAGCACAATCTCTCCCTCTCAAATAAAATATTAAAAACTCTCTAATCTCTATCTTGTCTCAGTTTCTCCGGCATTACAACAGAGGATAAAGAGTCAGGAAGCCCTGTTCTAGGCTTCTTAAGACTGTAATTTGTAGAGAAGGTGCCAACTTACACTGTTGGAGGGAGTTCCCTCATCTGGGAATTTCCCAAAGCAATGAAATCACAGGTTTAATCCCCATCACCTCTCAAGATATGTAAAGTAATGCAATACAGACTAAATAACTAAATGCTGAGGGAATGCAGAATAAAGAAGTGATGAGATTCAGAGGGAGATAATAATGAAGGATTGGAGCAGATTAATTTTGAGCAAAATCTAAGAGCTGGCAAAGGGCATGAATAAACTTGGGAGGAAGTAGGGAGGGCATTTCAGGCAAAGTGAATGCCCAAAGCTATAGAGTGCAACTTCTCTGTGGGCTGTTGTTTCATACTATCCTCATGGGAAATCTCAGCAGCTGCGATCACATTGGGCTCATCATTCTGCTCAGATGAATTCTGATGGCAGAATAGCAGGCATTAGAAAAAATTACACCTGGAAGTCCCTTAGTATGGGTGTATTAGTGGTGCTATCTTCAACAGTCTCTGAATTCTTGGGACATATGTAATCTAGGCATTCTGTTTATCAGGTGTGTTTTTATTCACGTTAATTAGAAGAAACATTTTAAAGTCACTCTGCATCTAGAAAGGACTGCAGCTAAAGCATCACTAGTAGAAAGGGCCACCTCTTACTCTCAAAGATCTCTCAGCAGTGAGTCACCAAGATTCCCATTTGATACCCACTCCAACTGTGATAGTCTTCTTTTATTAATCAGTTTTCCTTAGGCTATACCCAACCTCTAAATCCTTGGTTCATCAAGGAACCAATGTGTTTCCCTTCACTGTAATATTTCCTCTCTCTTCCCCAACCCTTGATTCTAAGAGTTTTCATTTCCCTGATAAACAAGTGGATTATTTAATCCCTCCTTGATTCTCCCAGTAAGCTCTCTGGCCCTGGAAAGATCAGCATTCAGGAGTTCCAAGTTCCCTTACCCTCTCTGCCTCTCATCAGCTCTGCCTGAATAAAAGCCTCGAGTCCTTCTCCCTGCCAGCCGGGACCCTGATGGTTATTTAAACATGATGCTCAGCCACAGACGGTAGGGCTGTCCTAAGGGACCCACAAGGACCAACATGCCAGATTTATAATAACTGCAGACAAAAAATCCAAGTGAGAGCCCAAGGAAAGATGATTATGGATTTTTCAACCCTGTCTTCTTCCTCCTCCCCAACCTTGGGGATATGTTAATGGAGCCATCCCTTAACCTAGCAGTTGATGGTGTGGCAGGCAGGCTGGGCAGAGGGCCGAATCCCATTCAGGCCAAGCTGCAGCCTTCCTCATGTATCTCAGCGTTTGTATCTTTTCATTTAGGCACTGAGCTTCAGCCAGGCCCAAGAGCGCCAAATGCCTGTCTGAGAGCCCACACACTCTCCCTCAGGGCACACAATGATGCCTGCCAGGCACAAAGGGAGAGAATGGGGGTGGGAGGGGATGGAGTAATTCTACAAATCACCTAGAGTCCAAATTATTCCCAAGGTGACAGAGGTTAAATATAAGTGAAGGACAAAGTGTGATAACCAGTCTTGGTCTTGGAAAATAGATGTTTGGAGGGAGGGAAATAGAAGTATGGAATATTGTACATGCTGTCAGATGTGGATGCTTCACTGGACAGTTTTGCTTAAATGATTTGTGTGTGTGTGTGTGTGTGTGTGTGTGTGTGTGTGTGTGTGTGTGTGTGTGTGAAGGATGTTTAGGGCATATAAAAAAAATAACCTAAAAAAAGCACCAATAAAAAACTTTAGAAAAGGAAAAAATACATATGTAAGTATGAAAATATTTTATACCATCTGAGAAATGAAACTCCCACATTTGTAAAATCTCCTTCTATGGAAGTTTTAAAGATTCAATTATTTACAATTCTACTTGTAGCCCCGGGGAATTCTGCTTCCTTTTAACTGCTTCTTTGAATTTTTCCATAAGCTGCAACAGATTCAGAATGGATGGGGGAGGAGCAGATTTCAGACAGAAATGGGGCTGCCTTAAGGTTGCACTAACCTCCATGTGACAGAAAGGACAGGATAAAAGTGACACTGGCAGAATTTTACAGCTTTTCTCTCATTGGAACTTCCAGGGTCCAGAGATCATCTGCACTTACTACAGTAAGAAGTATTGACTAAAAACCAGAAAGAAGACATCGAGCCAGGCTCCTCTCTGCTGCCATATAAGCTATTGTGGTATGATGAAGTCCAAAGATCTGGATTCAAATCTCATTTCTGATACTTAGTACCTATGTGATCTTGGACAAGTCATGTTGCTTCCTTGGTCCTAAATTTTCTCATCTGTAAAATGAAAGTTTGATTAGAAGGTCATTAGATCGGCTTACTGTTCTTTGATCCTGACTATAAATTTGCCAACTGTCAAATTGATGAGCTAGAGTGATGAGAACTAGATAAAGGGTACCTAAATGAAATTAGGTTTAATTGAAGTCTAGTGGCAGGTTCAGGGCACAAGGAGTCAAATAGAGATCCCCTGCAACCCCTTTGTATTCGGCGCAAGGATACACAGTTAAATGAGGTCTAATAGCTGCGTAAGAGTCCCCTGTAAAGGAATTTACAGACTTGAAAACCTAGATTGATAAAAGAGGTTTATTATGGGGTTTGGAAGTAAGGTTAAAAGGTGTTAGGTAAAGAGAGAAGAACACCAGAGCCAGGGTGGTTCCAGTGGGCAGAAATCTTTTGACATGGCAGGCATAAGGCTATGTTTGGGATCTCTGCAAAGAGAGGACTGCAGTTTGGCTCTTTTATAATTGGGGGCTTTGGCTGCAAGCTGAAGGGACTTGTGGGTGGAGTCCCATGTTGGCTCTGAGCTGGGCTTCAGCCAGGGTTAGAATTTGAATAGAATTCAATGGGTTTCTGGACTGAGCCAGATAACAAAGATGAAAACTGATGTGTTTAGGGTGGAGTCCCCTCCCTGAGGCAGAGTCCAAGTTGGTTTTAAGAGTTTTGGGATTTCTTCATCAAGAGGAAATATTTTCTTCATTCCTGGAAAAGGAAGCAAATGCCTTTCTCCTATTCTTTTGTATATGGTATACATTCTTGAGATCACAATGAGACAGATTTAGTGTAATAAGGGATCTAAGAAGCTATCATACCCTTTCCTTATTTTACAGATGAACAAATTGAGACAGAACCAGAAAGAGGACTACAGAGACTGAATGTGGATCACAACATAGGATTTTCACCTTTTTTGTTTTTCCTTGCTTGCTTTTTTTTCTCATTGTTTCCCTTTTTGATCTGATTGTTCTTGTGCAGCATGATAAATATGGAAATATGTTTCAAAGAATTGCATATGTTTAATATATATCGGATTACTTGCTGTCTAGGGGAGGGAGTGGGGGGAAGAGAGGGAGAAAAAATTGGAACATGTGATTTTGCAAGAGTGAATGTTGAAAACTATCTTTGCATGTATTTTGAAAATAAAAAAAAAACTATTATAAAAAAAGAAACTGAGGCAGAGTGAACTTAAGTGATTTAGCTAAGATCATAATGAGGAAAAGGAAAGGGGGAACCCCATTTCTCGGCACATAGATAGTAAGATAATCCCATGAGGCGCAGTGTCCCCTGTAAAATGAATTTACAGGCCTGAAAACCTAGATTGATAAATAAAAGGTTTACTGTAGGAATTTGGAAGTTAAGTTAAGTTAGAAAGACGCTAGAGCCAAAGGTGGCCACTGGGAGGGCAGGAACCCTTACATGGTTGGAAGGATACCATGTGTTGGCTGGGAGGGCTCCTGCAAAGAGGGAGTTCCGGCTCACCTCTTTTATACCCAAAAGATGATGGGCGGTACCCCTAAGTTCTCGGAGGGCTTTTCAGTTAGCTCAGATCAGGTGAGGGCTGGGGGAAGCTGATGGTGGGGACTGGGCCAGGATATTCAAAGGGTGCCTTTGACCAGGATTTGTGAATCAAGGTCAGCCATGGGTTGGGCAATTAGAAAGGAATCTTAAAGGGATCCCCATCAATCACACAGCTAGTAAATACCTGAGGAAGGTTGAATCAAGGTTTTCCTATCTATAAATACAATGCCTTTTCCAGCATGTCTCCTCAGAGTTGGGGACTTTTCCAAACCATGCAGAAAATCAGGGAGAAAAAAAAAAAGTTATGACAGGGAAAAAGAGTTAATGATGACTATCTCTGCACAGGTCATGGAAAGTTGATCTATCATTATTGCTCAGTCATGTCTGACTGTGACCCCCTTAGGAAAGGTTTTTGCCATTTCCTTCTCCAAAATGAGGAAAACAGGATTAAATGACTTACCTAGAATCACACAGCTAGAAAGTGTCTGAGGCCAGATTTAAATTCAGGCTGACTCCAGGCCCAGAACTCTATCTACTGTGTTACCTAGCTGCCTAAGGTTGACACATTTTCCTTTAATTTGAATATATAAATATATATATATGATCTTTTACTTCTAACAATCATTGTTTGTTAATTTTGAGTTCTAAATTCTTTGCCTCCCTTCAGCCCATCTCCTACCCATTGAGAAGGTAAGCAATATGACATTCATTATACTCGATGTATAATACTGAAGCTAGTTAACCATGTGTTGCAGAACAGAACAAATATGGGTACAGAAGACCAACAAGAGCTGAATTGTCTAAAAGGATGGGGATTAGTATAAATTTAACTATTTCTACATTTTATTAATATTTCATAAAGTAGATAAAGAAACAGCTTTGAAACAAGGAAGACTTGAATTTAAATCCTGACATATACTGCCTATGTGACCCTAAGCAGATCACTTAACTGCTCACTTCTCTAAATCACTATGAGAAAAATCAGCAGAGAAGGTGCCATTGCTTGTACTAGAGAAATTGCAGGTCTACTCCCCATATTCTTAACCCAGGACTGGGGAAAGCTATAGCTTGTGCAAAGAGAGGCACAGACTTTTTGCAGACTAAAGGGGAAAATTGATTGCTGCCCAGAAGGGAATGCAGCCAGGCTTGCCAGGCTCAGAATACCTTATTTTAGCAGATAAATAGCACAAATTCAAATGCCACTTGGTCTTTAACTTAATGTACTCTGAGTGAATTTAAACTCTTTCATTAAGTTTTTCCTAAAGTACCAGTGCGATATGCAAAAAAACAAACGCATATCCCATGTGATGTCATATATTTCAATTCAATATATATTTATTGCTTGCAATGTACTAGGCACTGAGCTAATCACTGGGTATAGGAATAAGAAAAAGATAGTCACCACCCTTCAGAGTTACTCATAAGCAGGGGCAGCTAGGTGGCGCAGTGGATAGAGCACCAGCCTTGAATTCAGGAGGACTTGAGTTCAAATCTGGTCTCAGACACTTAACACTTCCTAGCTGTGTGACCCTGGGCAAGTCACTTAACCCCAGCCTCAGGGAAAAAAAAAAAAAAAAAAAAAACTACTCATAAGCAGAAGGCTTCCCTGCATTCAGAGTTAATCTTATCTCCTATTACTCTCCAAGGAGTTAAAGGGATATTCTCTTGTTTGCATTGGGGTGAGGATCTTGATCCAGATCCTGCAACTGATGTAAGCGACCTGTGGGTATATCATTTCATCTGTAAAATGAGATTAGATTAATTGGTCTCTAAGGTCCCTTTCAACTATAATTCTTTAATCCTTGACTTCTATTTAATTTCTTGTCAACATAGGGCAACATCAGAATATCACACATTCATCAATGTTAGATGGACAAGTATTATTGTATTACATAATGGGATGTCTCAGGGTACAAATTACATATAAGTAAACTACATTAGTGGAGGACTTCAACTTTTCCTAGAACTAGGTAAATCTAATCATAAAATACACAAGAAAGAAGTTAAGGAGATGAATAGAATTTTAGAAAAGTTAGATATGATAGGCCTCTGGAAAAAAATTGAATGGGAATAGAAAGAAGTATACCTTTTTCTGAGCTGTGCAAGGCAATGTTTTGGGGCATAGAAACCTCACAACCAAATGCAGAAAAGTAGAAATATTAAATGAATCCTTTTTAGATCACATCATAAATATTGTTATCATAAACAATAAGTTATGGTACATGAATATAATGGAATATTATTGTTCTATAAGAAATGATGAAGATGCTGATTTCAGAAAACCTAGAAATACTTACATGAACTCATACTGAGTGAAGTGATCAAAACTAACAGAACATTGTACACAATAACAAGATTATGTGATGTTCTACTGTGATGGGCTTGGCTCTTTTCAAGAAGGCACTGATTCAATGGAATTCCTATAGACATGTGATGGAAAATGCCAGCCCCTTCCAGAGAGAGGACTATGGAGATTGAGTATGAATCAAAGCATAATATTTTCATCTTATTGTTGTTGTTTGGGTTTTTTTTTCTTTCTTGTGGTTTTTTCACTTTTGATCTGATTTTTCTTGCACAACATGACAAATATAGAAATATATTTAAAAGAATTGCACATATTTAAACTATATCAGATTGATTGCTATCTTGGGAGAAAAGAGGAGAGAGAAAAATTTGGAACACAAATTTTTATAAAAATGAATATTGAAAACTATTTTTACATGTAATGAATGTTTACAGGTATTGAATGTTTACATGTAATGAATGTTGAAAAGTATTTTTACATGTATTTGGAAAAATAAAATACTATTTTTTAAAAAATCAAGGACTTAAAGCACATATCACAGAAATAATAAATAATTTCATTAAAGAGAATGACAACAATAAAATGGCATTCCAAAATGTATAGGATGCAACCAAATCAGTACTCAGGGAAATCTTTATATCTCTAAATGCTTTCATCAATAAAATAGAAAAAGAAGAGATCAGTGAATTTAGCTTGTAATTTAAAAACTAACAAAAGAACAAATTAAAAATCCTCAAATTATACCAAAATGGAAATTCTGAAAATCAAAGGAGAAATGAATAATATTGAAAGCAAATTTACATGCAATTCAGGGAATTTTATATAATTCAATCATAGATTCTAGCATTGTTTAACTTAATATCTGTATTGGACAAAAAGTTTGTTGTTGTTGTTCAGTCATGTCCAACTCTTTATGACTCCATAGACCATACTGTGTGTAAGGTTTTCTTGCAAAGATATTGGAATAGCTTACAATTTCCTTCTCTAGGGAATTAAGGAAGACAACGGTCTTACTGAAGGACTTGCTCAGAGTCATACAGTTAGTAAGTATCTAAGAATGAATTTGAACTTGGGTCTTCCTGACTCCAGACCCAGCATTCTATCCACTGAGCCAGCTAGTTGCCTAAGATAGAAAGTTTTATTGAAGTTTAACATTAACAGCTTCTCTCTACTTTACATCAAATCACTCAAGTAGTCTTTCTTAACCCCCAATTCTTGAAGGAGCAAAGTCCCTTAGATCTGGTTCCCACAGAACAATCTCTAGATTCAAGACAAAATTGTTCTAGTTCATCAACATCGAAGTTTCATCAACAGGAAGACAGTATGGAATAGGAGAAAGAGCACTGATTCTATAGAGGGAGGATCCAGGTTCAAGTCCCACCTCTTATGTTTACTACTTGTGTGACTGTGGGTAAATAGTCTCCCTGGCATTCCATTCCCCTATCTGCAAAATAAGGGGTCTGGACAAGGTATGCTCTGAGGAGCATTTTAGCCCTATATCCTTAGTTTCTTGATCTTGATCATACAATTCTTTCCTTACATAACTTAGTTCCATCCCAAAACAATTTCTTTACTTGTCCTTGTCCAATTAGACTTGTCCTTTCTATTTATTTCTTCCTCCTTAATCCAAAAATTATCCTGGGATAATTATTAATACAATAAAAAATTCTAAATGAATTTTATTTATGTAGAAATTTGAGCAGTAGTGTTCCCTGATCAAGTTAATGAGTTTACAAGGAGGTAAACCTTGTTTGAAACTTTGATTGCCTCTTACAATGAAGGAAGAAGAATGTCTACTTGACTTACTCAGTATAGATCTTTGGGGAGTAGATATAGATTGAACAATAAGCACTTATGTTCCAGGCATTATACTAAGTACATAAGCAATAAATATTGGCAAACAAGTTCTTGCCCTCAAGAAGCTTACCTCATTAAAAAAAAATTCATTTTAAACTTAAATACAAAATGAGAAAAGAAAAATTTTTTTCATGTACACTGCAGATTATAAGAGAAAATTCAATATAAAACAATAAATTTCCATTTCAAGAAAACCTATGTAATAAATACAATGCATTGTTTTTAAAGCTGCCCACTTTGCTTCATTTCCTTATTGGTTTTCTTTTGTTCTCTGCTGTTTCTATTTTATTTTCTCCCTTCCTTTCCCCCTCATCCTAAAGAAGGCTACAATTAAGCATAGATCTAAATATAAATATGTAGATATCTATAATGTAGATTTGTAGATGTACTGTAGATATGCATATACACTCTTATAAAATTATATAAGACTGCTGAGGTTAGTGGCAGAGAGTTGTTAAATCAGCACAGAGGTTCTTCATGAAAGACTTCATGACACCTGAAATATTAATTGGCAAAAATGAAAGTTTATTGTTAGACAGGAAGCCAGTTCTGCTAAGAGACTGGCTTCTTTAGTGGCAAAGTCCTGTTAGGGAAATGGATGCTGACACAGAGAAGAGAATGCCTTCTCAGCAGGCAGAGTCCTAGCAAGCTGCTTTGGACCTTCTGCAAAGAGTGAGTTTAGAAACTGCCCTTTAAAAGAAGTCTTGAGGCTTCAGGAAGCCAAGGTTCCCAGGGCTAGATGCTTATTGGTATCCATCCCACATCTCCTATTGGAATTAAAAACATTTCAAAGGGATGCTTTTTGACCAAGATTTTTAATTGAATTAAAAGATCTGGCATCCCCAAAAGATAACTTATCTGGGGGGAGATTCCAAAAGGGATCATAGATCAAAAGGGAACACAGTTTCAGAGTGATAATCTTAAAGGGAACATAGTTTCAGTAAAGGAAACAGTTTCCCTCCCCCTTTAAAACCATACTAGTAATGCTTATTTCCATCTTTCATCTGTTGCTCTGAAGGTGAATAGCATCTTCCTTCATTGGTCCAAGTCTTCTAAATCAACCAGTTTATCATTTCCTATCACAGCAGTATTCCAACTTAATCCTCCTTGAGAGATTCTCTATGAAACTTTTTCACCCCAATTTTTTGCATTTCTTCTATTCTTGGTTACACAGGTATTATTTAAACAAGAAAAGTTTAATTTAAAATAGTCTTAATTATCCTTTTTACACTTCAACAATGCTCTCACATAATTTACTGTTGAATCTACTTTCTTTATATCTTTTGTCCTGCTTTCTTTGAAGTTCCTGACCTTTTGCTCTTCCAAATGAACTTTCTTATTTTTTTCCTAACACAGTAAAAAATTTTTGTAATTAAATTGGGATTACATTGAATAAATAGATTAGTTATATGAAATTTTTATTTGAAGGGGCAGTTAGGTGGCACAGTGGATAGAGCTCCAGCCCTGAAGTCAGGAGGGCCCTGAGTTCAAATGTGAGTTCAAATCTGAGCTCAGACGCTGAACATTTCCTGGCTGTGTAATCCTGGGTAAATTACTTAACCCCAATTGCCTTAGCAAAAAATAAATAAATAAATAAATAAAATTAAGAGTTATATTGGCTTTATCTACCCATGAACAAAGTGGTTTATGCTTATGTTTATATTGTTTTTGAGTTTGACAAGTATACACTCAGGTATTTAAATGGTTTAAAACAATATTACATAATATTGTTGACACATTGCTCTGTTTTTCACTTTTGATTAAATGTTTTTTAACTTTAATGTTTCAGATCATGATTACTATCTTATTTTTTACATAATAAATTCTATCCCTTCATTTTCTTTGTGTGTATCTCTCATTTTTAAAATCTTTCCTGAAAACAATGTATTGTTGAATTCAGATTTTAATTTGCTATCCATTTCTGTTTTATTAGTAAATTTATCCCATTCACATTTCCTTTCTTTTTTTTTTTTTTTTTTCCTGAGGCTGGGATTAAGTAACTTGCCCAGGGTCACACAGCTAGGAACTGTTAAGTGTCTGAGACCAGATTTGAACTCGAGTCCTCCTGAATTCAAGGCTGGTATTCTATCCACTGCGCCACCTAGCTGCCCCCCATTCACATTTTAAGCTACAATTATTTGTTATATATTTTCCTCCTTCCTATTTTTCCTCCATATCTTCACCCCAGTTACCCTTTCTCTCTTTTCTGTTTTACTTCTATCCACTACCTTGTTGTCCTATTTCTTAATCTACCCATCCTTCTAAAAATCTTAATCTATCCCTTTGCCCTCTTATTTCTTTCTGCATTTAGAATAGTTTTATCTTCTTCTTTCTTCCCTTTTTCCCTTCTCTTCTCTTCCCTCCCCCCATTCTTTCTTGGCTTTAATATTTCCTTAGTCTCTTATTTGATTTTTTAAAAGTCCTTTTTAAGTGCTTCCAAAAACTCTTTATGCTTAGAACCACTTGATGTTTCTCAATAAAAAAATAATAGCTTTTTTAGGTCCCTCATCTTCCTCTGAATATGAACCCACATTTTTTCTATCCCTATAGTAATTATTTATGATTGGGTTCTTTCTCTTTTGTTTACTCATTTTTATTTAGTTTTGTGGTGGTTGTCATTTTTAGCAGCTATTAATATAACCAAGCTTTGGTCCCAAGGTATAGGTAATGATCCCTCAAGTCTCAGGTCCTTCATACTGTTATTTTCTGAGATCTGTCAAAAGTCCTCACCTTGAGCTCTCCCTTCCCACTCCTAAGCTTGGCTAGGGACCCAGTCACACTGTTTTGCAAATGATCTTGCTTCCTACAATCCCTTCAATGGTTCTAAACTATAACTCTTGTCTCTGCCTCTAGAATGAATTGAGGGACCCTGCTCTCCTGCAAGTGCTTGAAGTAACAGGATCCCTGCTTCTCACTACTGCCTTCACCAGGTGTGTGCTAGCTCTCCCCATATTCATAGCCTCTGATGAGCTATTGTCCCCCTGACAGTGGAACATCCTTCATCTTCTCCTCCTCAGCCTTCAGACCCCAACATTGTCTGCAAAATGAAAGTTCTAAATTTTGTCTGCTTCTTAACCCAGCTGCTGCCAGGGCTTGTTTGTTGATTCAGCAGAGTTGGCCTGGAGGAGTTTGCACTTCACTCAATCCAAACTTCCATCCCTGAAAGTCAGTTCTTTTCTGGGGTCTTCTCAAATTGTATTAGGAAGATAACTGCTTTATCCCATATTTATTTCTGCTTCTCTAAAGCAGTTTTGTAGAGGAAATTTGTAGAGTTTTCTGACCTAATTCATCATCTTACCAGAAGGGGGGGAGGGGGGAAGTTTACATCCTAATAAGGGAAGAAAACATATAAAAGCTGAGGTATAATAGAAACAGTGAAGCAAGATTGTCTTGTGACAAAAAGTCCACTCATAGCAGGTCTCGTATGTCTCAGTCTGTTGGTGGTTGCCTGAGTTCATTAGACTATAAAGTCATCAAGTTGATCATAAAAGTCCCCCTGAGCAAACTGCTCCATTAACATAGTTCTTGCCTATACCCTTAAAGGGGTATAAAATACAATTGGAAAGTAGGGAAGAGCAAAAGGAACTGAAATTAGAGATTAACAAGGATTTTTGCAGATTACCAAATGTTGGAAGATGACTTCTACATTTCCCATTATCAATAGGACATCTTGAATTGGATGTCTCATAGAAGTATTAAATTCATCACATCCAAAAATTGATCTCATTATCTTTCCTTCCAAACCATATGGATACAAAGATATTTAACTTGCTTACACATAGTTATTTGCCCAGAACTATACTATGTCTATCAGCCATACTTTGAGTAAGATTGGAGTTGGTGGTTTCCAAAGATTTTGTGGAAGTCTTTCATAGTTCGTTGGTAGATTTATTTATTACTGGATTTTGCCTGGCCTTCAAAGATTGAAAATTTGGAAAGTATTGGATGTTCGCTATCCAATATATGCACCACAATATTCACGACAGGATACACTCAGGTCCATGACCAAGAAGCCCAAGTCCTGCAACAGGAAAAAAAACAAAACAAAACAAAGCAAACACAAAAGGCCACTAAAAAGATCTTGTACTTTGTTCTTAAGAACTTTGGCACTTGGCTGAGTTTTCTTCTAGAGAGATAAAAGTCTGGAGTAGTAAGAGGAAATAAAAAGGAACTGAAAGAACAAGACTTCCCCTTTTCCAGAGTTTCTGCTGATCCTAAAGCAAAGGTTTTTCTAGTTTTCTAAAAGAGTTGGAAAAGATTCATGTTTTGACTTTAAGTCAAGAGAACATAGCAGCACTTTTCTTCCCCAAGGAAGAGATAACCAAGGATTTCAGCTGAAATTGGAAGGTAGCAATAGAGATTGCAGCTGGAGGACAATATGAGGACATCAAAAAAAGAGAGCTTTAGAGGTAGGGATTTCTCCCTTCCCATGTGTGCCCTGACTATATCTCCATATATGAGCCTGAACCATAAATGTTCCTTGTATGTGTATCTCCCCATGTGTATCCTGGCTACATTTGTTCCCTATATGTGTGCTTCTCTATATATACCCATTCTTTCTATTGATAATAGGTTTATTTACAGAAAAATAAGCCCCAGATTAATGGGGGAAATGTTTTATTGGTGCTTTTCTTATTATTCCACTTTATTAAATGTCTTTACTTTCCACTAATTTTCATTAATCCACTAATTTAGATGAGTATTAAAGGCAGATATAAGGTGAGAATTTGTTTTCAGAATATCTTGAATATAGGTAGCTTTCCACTGGGGGACTTACCCTTTGGATTAGGAGGTGCCACTTGAGGCTACATTATTATAAAACAGTATTAGAGAGATAGGAGAGGATTTAGGATTAATTGTATTTGTGGATGGAAAAATTAGGGTTCAAAGAGAACTCAAAATTTTGCTCAGAGTAAAACCTAAGTCAAAATTCAAAATTTCATCTATAAAATGAAGATCTTCACTCTGTTTTAATGGAAACTACTCTTTTTCAACCTATCAGTTAGTTAAAAGGGAGGCAAGTACTAACTGGAAATGCTTGTGAGCAATATAATTAGGGATGAAAAAGGTTTCTTTAAAACTAAATCAGGTACTACACACCTCTCAGATTGGCTAAGATGACAGGAAAAAATAATGATGAATGTTGGGGATGTGGGAAAACTGGGACACTGATGCATTGTTGGTGGAACATGTAACTGTGAACAGATCCAACCATTCTGGAGAGCAATTTGGAATTGTGCTCAAAAAGTTATCAAACTGTACAAACCCTTTGATCCAGCGGTGTTAGTACTGGCTTATTTATATCCCAAAGAGATCTTAAAGGAGGGAGAAGAACCCACGTGTGCAGCTCTTTTTGTAGTGTCAAGAAACTGGAAACTGAATGGATGGCCATCAGTTGGAGAATGGCTGAACAAATTATGGTGTATGAATGTTATGGAATGATCCCCTCTGTCATCATACAACCCAAGTTTAAAAATGCAAAAAAAAATAATAATAACTCCTTTAGGGGAAAGAATTTAATATTAATTAACTTATTAAGCATGCTCACTCAGTGCTTGCAGTAATCTTTCACCCACTTCTTGTTTTGGGTGATTTTTATCAGTTTATCAATTCAGTGGTTCACTATCTTCTTTTGCATAACTAATTTGAGGCAACTGAAATGGCCTTAAGTCTTGTGTCCCTATATGAAAAGACAATTTCAGGTTGCTCACGGGATTCTCGCACCCACAAAATAGAACAGAGTGGAAGAAATCCTTAAAACTTGTCATCAAAGAAAATTCAAACTGCAACACATAACAATGAATCAAGCAACTTGGAAAAGTACAAAAGGGGCTAATGACTGAGGGGAATTTTTTCCAAAGTCAGACCTCAAAGACAGAGGTTCAGTGGTCCCTTCCATCAACTTGGGAGAAAGCTGGAATCGCTGAGTGTTCACAATAGCCATCACTCAAATAGTCTCTCAATTGAGATATCCCTTAAGTATCTAACTCCAGTGAGATCAGCCCTCTTCTCCATTAGCACAAAACTATTCCTCTGGCAGGTAGGGCACACAGGGCCAGATCCTCATACACTTGTCAAGGAAATAGGCTATCACCAGAAGCCACTTCAAAAACTATACCTAGCTCTCCAACCTCACTTAAATTATAATTTTCCTCTGTGCTACCTTTTGAGAACTCAATTTTCAATTCATAGGATCATAGATTTATAGATGGAGCAGACCTTAGAAGTCATCCAGTTCACTCTCCCCCACAATTTTAAAATTGAAGAAGACAAATCTAAAAGAGACCAAGCATTTGGATCCAGGTCCCTTGACTTCAAATCCAACGCTCTTTCCTGTCCCATGCTGCCCGGGTCCTCACTGAACCTCCATTTAAGAAAGTCACCCAGAACAGCCCATCCCTCTATTTCCCACTAGTCTGTGTAACTCTGCTTGTATTCATCATAAGGTACCTTCTCTTCCTCCTCCCCGATTTTCAGTTTCTTCCCGCCCCCCATCAGAATGGAAGCTTTTGAAGGTAGATATTGTCTTTTTTGTGTCTATATTTCTATTCTCAGTACTTCGATAGCAAATAGTAAGCACTTAATAAATGCTCGTTGAATGACTTGCCTTTCAATTTAATTCAATTCACTTCAACAAACCCACATTAGGCACTTGCTGTGTGTGGGGAATTGTCGGATGCTAGAGATACAAAAATAAATGTAGAATGGTCTCTGCCATTAAGGAGGTTACATTCAGTAGAAGAGCCTTGGGAAGAAAGGGAGGAAAGAAAGAATTCAAAACTGAAAAAAAAAATTAAATTAAAAAACAAAAACAAAGAAGAGCAATGGGTGTTCTTGAAAATTATCTCTATTTCTGTTCACTCCTGCCAGAGTTGTCACCTCCCCTGGCCGCCTTTTACATTCAGGGAGCTACATAAAGACAGGGCATTTCATAGCAACAGATGCGACCCTGTTGGCCATTTCTGGAGCTGCCAGGAAGGCTATGCTAGTCATTTGGCCCTTCTCTTTTGCTGTTCTTTTCTTTGATCCTTCTAGAAAACACACCTGCTCTTGGGTCTGGAATGGCGGCTCTCCGGTCCTCAAGAACGGGTCTTGAGCCTTGGATCTTCCAGTCTAGCTTCCTCTTGGCCCAGCAGACACTTGCCCTGGGCAAATGGACCCTGTGGCTATTTACAAACGCAAGTGAAGGGTAAACATTTGGTAATTGACTAACTGCACAGTGAGAGCTCCATCTTCTAGACAAGCCTTTGATCATCAGCAGTGCAGTCATTAAGCATTCTTTCTGGCTCCCAGGCAGTCCCCTTCATCCTTTACTAGTTTCATCTTCCCTTCACCCCAACAGGCAGAGGTTGAGTTTTTTCCCCTCATCAAGAGCAGCAATTTCCTTGTTCCTAAAACCTTTATTCTTTTCTTCAAAGTGCTCTATTCACCACTGAGGCCTCAGTCAAAAGACCTGCCATATACCCCGGGATTCCCAAAGAGGTGGATTGGCAGCTGTTCTCATGAACCTGGAAAAAGTAAGAACAGAACACTGACTCTCCCTCCTGCTTCGAGGCAAGTGTGTAACACTGCCTTTTGCTTCGGATGTGAACCACTTTTTTTCTAAGATACCCCAAAGCATCTCTGTCCTCCCTTAGCTAGACTGATTTCTTGGATCCTGGATGACTGGAAGCAATCAAAAAGAAGGGAGACGACAAAGTATTCTGGGGAAGCTAGCAGCTTACAGCCTCCTCACCCTGCAAATTTGGAGCGAGGAGGGATTGTTTCTCCAGTTCACTGGTGGAGGAACCTGAGATGCCAAAGGCAATGCGATGGGAGTAAAGTCAAGAGTGGTCCCTAGAGTTGTCATCAAGAGCATCATCAGTTGATAACAATCAATAAAAACTTAGTAGCTTGCTATATACCAGACACATTGTTAGGCACTGAGGAAACAAAAATGAAACAGTAACTGTGGATGAGGTCCTGAATGGTGGGGGTGTTGGGCAGAGAGAAAGTGAATAATTGTTCCCAGAGGCAGACTGGGAGAAGGCACTGATAGAGACCAGCTTAGCTCTCTGGTCCCAGCCTTTGGGGAGGTCGTCCAATCAGAAATCCAAGTTATGTCGACCCCTGAGACCCATCCTCTGTAGAGGTCTTGGGCAGCCTCACCTTGCCGTGTCCTGTCAGAGATGCCAGTTATATCCCTTGAAGTTAAATCATCCCTATAAAATCCATATATGGCCCATACCATGTTCACTGCTTCTCAATGTCTTTCTCCTTATCCCTCTCCCATGCTGCATGATGTCTCCCCTGACACCAATCCCCCTCCTTACAGCTAACTAACTCTTTTAGGGTGCTAAGTCCCTTTCAGGATTTAACCTGCCACTAAGGACTTGTCCCAACCTCATGGGATGTTTCCTTTCTCCTGGTAAATGACAAGTTCCACAAGGGAACTTTTCTATGCTCTCCTAACTCTATTTCATATTTATCATTCCTGGTATCTATTTTATTCCATCATTATATCTGTAATCCATTCCCCTAAATAAATCTACCTTTTGCCAATGAGAATAGTCATTGTGAATTCTTTGCATGACTGAACCCCAACTTATGGGTGCCTATTTGATCTTTAAGAATCTTCTGCTTGGGAGCAGGTAGGTGCTACAATGGCTAGAGCACCAGCCCTGAAGTCAGGAGGACTAGCTTCAGACACTTTACACTTCCTAGCTGTGTGACCCTGGGGAAAATCACTTAACCCCCTTGCCTCAGGAAAAAAAAATCTTTTACTCTATCAAGGGATAAAACATGGATACAGAGAAATAATATATACATAAACACATATATTTGTACATATATAAAAAAAGTAACTTTTGAGAAGAAAGGAATAGAAGTTGGGAAGGAAGCAGAAACAGGTATTCTTATCTTTTGTTCAAAGACATGAGTGACTCAGAGGTTCCTGGTTGGAGTTAAGGAAGACAGATCTAAACTGAGTCTTCTCATTCGTGTCTTCCTTCCACACTGGAGACATCTGGTCTCTATTACTGTTCTGGGCCTGGTTATGCAATGATAAATCTGAGTATTGTTAATTGCCATAAAAACACAAAAAAGAATAAAAATACTAAATTGATTTTTGGCAGCTGCTTGGCAGACATATATAATTGGGGACTGGCCATTGAAGACCCAGTATTTAGAGCATACACAATATACTCTGCATGCTATCTAGTCACATGGAGGTTTAGTAAGCTTGCTTCCATGAAATGAATGATAACCAAAGATGGTAGTGTACTTCTGCATTTCCTGTCATCTATTGGATGACAGGCTGTTGGGTCTTGAGCTCAAGAGTTCTGAGGTATTAATATATTAACTTCCCTAAAATGGGAGAGGGGGAGGGACCAGTTTGCTTAAGAAGAGGCAAACTACCACAGGTCAGAAACAGATGAAGGTAAAAGTTCCTGTGCTAATCAGACTGGAATCAAGCCCATGAGTGGCCTCTATACTTCCAATCTGGACGAGATAGAAAGACTTAGAATTTTCAAAAAGAAAAAAAAATAATTTTAAAAGGAATGATGGAAGATCCCTTTCCCTTCCCAATTCAGAGTATCTATAAATATCTCTAACTGTTCAGTGGAATGATGAAAAGCCTTTTAATTGGCTATTGAGCTAAAACTGACTGAACATACAAAAGGCTCTAACAAACAAAATCTCTGTTTCCTGATGGTGCCTTAGCCAAAAACTTATGTAAGCCTGCAGGAGGAAGAGGTGGAAAGGAAATGGTAGCTGCCCCACCTGGCCACCATGTGACCTTGACCACATGAAGCCTCTGATTTTAGGTGAATGAATATTGGAAATGGAACAGACCAATTTCAAATCTTGTGGACTTTGAAATATTTAAAGAATGATCAATGGTTCTGTCAGCAATACAATGAGGCAACAATCTGAGCCCTTTGGAACCATCCTTGAAGAGTTTGGCTCGGTGAATCCACTCAGCAGATGATAGGATGTCCTGAAAACAAAGGAACTCCTTCTCTATTGACTATGCTACACTCAGTAGTCAACTCCATCCCCTTCCTTGGATAGAGAAGGGGGGATGTTTTGTAATAAGACTCTTAAATGCTCCTTCCTCAGGTACCAAATGAGGGAAGAATGTGCTCCCAATTTGGGAGACTGCTGTACTTTGGTCCTTGATACACTTTCTCAACAAATATTACTTTATAAAGACTAATGTTAATTGATATTAGAAGATTTTAATGGTCACATGGACTCTTGGGCAATAGATCTAAAGAGCTCTCTCCCCCCCACACACACACAACACACTTAGGGTTGCATAGAAAGGGGGGTAGAAATGTAGCTGGCAATGCTCTGGGAACTCAACCTGATAGTCAAGGATGGGTTGAAGTAAGCCCCAGAGGCTATATACCACAAGAACATAACAGTTCAGTTAAGTATAGTCATTCAAAATGACTATTTTATAGAGGTGAGAAAGGAATATATTTCAGACATAGGAGACAGCTTGTGCAAAGGCATAGAGATTGAAGATGGGGTGTCATCTTTGAGGAACAGCAAGAAAGCCAGTTTGGCTGGATCAAAGAGTGAAAAAAAAAGGGAATAATGTATAATAAGACTGGAAAGATAGGTTGAAGCCAAGTTGTAAAAGAATTTAAATACCAAATGGAAGAGTTGATATTTCATTCTAGTGGTAATAGGAATTCACTGTAGTTTGTTGTGAAGGGGAATAATATGATCACACTTGTGCTTTAGGACAGGGCTTGCTTCTTAAACTTTTAACACTTACTACCCCTTTTCACCAGAGAAATTTTTACACAACCCCAGGGAAATAAGTATGTAAAATAAGTACACAAATCAAACATTTACTGATAATAAATCATAAAGAAATTTATTTTAAAATAATTCTACCATTTGTTAAATTTTACTATTTATTAAAGATGAAAGTAAATTTGCATACTAATGAGATGAATGTGTTTATTTGTTTTTACATAAAAAATTAAATCTTGGTGGAATATCTGATACCTTTTATTGTTGCTAAATTTCTTGCAACCCTCACATTCAGTTACATAGCCCCATGTGAGGTCTAGACCCACAGTTTAATAAGCTTTGCTTTAGGAAATCATTTATCCAGCTGGGTGATCAAGTATTTATTAACGAGCCAATAAATACCTCAAACTGTGTTGAGTACAATATAGAAGATATGTCTGTGACCTCAAGAAACATATTCAACTGCTCCCAAAATGATCATATTTAACCAAAGCATTAGGCTTGTATGCTAAGGGGCTGCCAAAAAGCAATAAAGTGTTTTATTTTCTTAGCATTCTAGAGTAGTTGTTATAGTCCAACCTGATCTGGGACCTCAGATTTTAAATTAGAATAAAATGAAATAGTAGTAGAAGATCTAACAGTTTAAAAAATAAAAATAACAACAACAGAGATTTACTCAGCTATCTCAAGGGAAAGCTATTCAACAATATGCAGGAAAGACATGTTGATTCCACTAAGAATAGAACTCCTTGCCTCTGTGTTGCTTATAGTGGTCTACAGGTCAAGAAGAAGGCCTAGTCAAAAATTTGAACCTTAGTCCCAGAAACCAATTAATCTCTTTTTAAAAAGTTATTAAAGCTTTTTATTTTCAAAATATATGCATGGATAATTTTTTAACATTGATGCCCTTGTAAAATCTTGTGTTCCAAATTTTCCCCTCCTTCCCCCTACCTTCTCCCCTAGGTGGCAAGTAATCCAATATATGTTAAACATGTTAAAATATATGTTAAATCCAGGCAGCTAGATGGCATAGTATATACAGCACCAGCCCTGAAGTCAGGAGGACCTGAGTTCAAATGTGATCTTAGACACTTAACACTTCCTACTTGTGTGATCCTGGGCAAGTCACTTAACTGGAATTGCCTCAGCAAAAAAACAAAAACATATATATATATATATAAAATCCAATATATGTACACATATTTATACAACTATCTTGCTGCACAAGAAAAATCAGATCAAAAAGGGAAAAAATGAGAAAGAAAACAAAATGCAAACCAACAAAAAGTGTGAAAATGCTATATTGTGGTCATACTCAGTTCCCACAGTCCTCTCTCTGGGTGGTTCTCTTCATCACAAGATCATTGGAACTGGTCTGAATCACCTCGTTATTGAAAAGAACCATGTCCATCAAAATGGACCATTGTATATAATCTTGCTGTTGCCGTGTACAATGATCTCCTGGTTCTGCTCATTTCACTCAGCATCAGTTCATGTAAGTCTCTCCAAGCCTTTCTGAAATCGTCCTGCTGGTCATTTCTTACAGAACAATAATATTCCATAACATTCATATACCATAATTTATTCAGTCATTCTCCAACTGATGGGCATCCACTCAGTTTCCAGTTTCTGGACACTACAAAGAGGGCTGCCACAAACGTTTTTGCACATACAGGTCCCTTTCCCTCCTAAGATCTCTTTGGAATATAAGCCCAGTAGAAATACTACTGGGTCAAAAGGTATGCACAGTTTGATAACTTTTTGGGCATAGTTCCAAATCGCTCTCCAGAATGGCCGGATTCTTTCACAATCCACCAACAATGCATCAGTGTCCCAGCTTTCCCACATCCCCTCCAACATTTGTCATTATCTTTTCCTGTCATCCTAGCCAATCTGAAAGGTGTGTAGTGTTATCTCAGAGTTGTCTTAATTTGTATTTCTCTGATCAAAAATGATTTAGAGCACCTTCTCATATGACTAGAAAAGCCAATTAATCTCAAGAACAGTTTCAAAAGTTTAACATGTTTTTAGGAAAGACTAGCCTAATCTGCAAAGAGCAGGGCCTGAGGATATTGCTCTTATCTGGACAATCAACAGTACTGAACTTTACCTTGGTAAAACAAACCAGAAATAATAAGAAAGGCTTAGATTCCTCCAATTTAGAAGGAAGAAAAGGGAGCTACAGCTCAAGCCCATCTTCCTAGTTTGCTTCTGTTGTTACAGCCTCCCCTTCCAGCTGAGAACTGCTGTGTACAGAGCCATTCTAGAGCTCTGAGTGATAGAAAGCCAGGGACTACACAGATCACATCCTATTCTACTGTCAAGCAGACACCTTACAAGTGTCCCCCGGGGATGATCTCTTACAACAATCCACCACAGAAAGGACAATAGACGATATTTACAGATATTGTTCCATTTGTTTTCTTTTTCCCTCAGACCACAAAGCTAGGTTATCTCTGTATTATCCAACATAATAGCAGGGAGACACCAAAGGCAGAGGAAAGAGATTCGATTGAATATGCAATACACAGATGGACCGCTACTCCATCTGCTGGTTTGACAGGAATTCCTTTGATGATTTCTTTAAAATTTTGGGCTAAGCTCCCTGCATCGTGAGCCCCCAAATGCCACTGAAACTGGATTGATTCGGGTGGAGGAACAGGAGATAGTTTTGGTTGTTGTTGTTGTTGTTGTTGTTGGGTTTTTTTTTTTTTTCATAGTGAAAAAGCAAAGGAATTTGTTTGCTGCATAAAAAAAAAAAAAAAAAAAAATGATGATTCTTCCCCCACTATCCCTGCCTCCCACCCATCCAAGGACAAACACCCAATGGGCTATTGATCTTTTCCAGCTGAAACAAGAACAGAGCTGTAGGAGAGCCATAATGTGAAATTGGGGGAGAAAGTCAAACAGCAGCTGCCCCTGCTTAGAAGAGTCAGACTTCATAATGGGCAGGATGTTCATTCGAGGGGAGGGAAGAGACATCTGGGAAGGCATAGTTATTGGGGTTCAATGAGGACACAAGGAAGAGAATTGGCTCCTCTCCCCAGCCTTCTTATACCAAATCGAAGACAGGTTTTCAGAACAGTGTTAAAGAAGTCAGAAATGTTCTGTTTCTCATGCAGTCAAGCCCTCTTTCACTCCTGCTGTCTTTATTTCAAGGTTCTTGCTCAAAATACATCTATTTCTTTGTGCTAAATCAGTTAACTCTCCCTAGGGATCTCAGGTCTATCCAGGATCTTCCATCTACAAAAATCAGGGTTGTGTGCGTGGCATCTCATGTATCTTCAACGAGAACAGAAACAGAAAAGGGATACCTTTTATAATGAAGAAAATTGCTTTCCCTCCACTCCCCCCCCTTTTTTTTCTTTTTGTAAGAGCATAAAAGAGAGTAGGGAAAATGTCTGCACATGGTTCTAAATTTGCTTCTTGTTACCTGAATTTCTTTGTTTAGTTCTCTAAGTATTTTTTAAAGGTGAGGATCCATAATTTCATCAGTGAGGGAAATTCCCAGTGTGAAAATTCCCTTCACTAATGTATATGAGCAACTCATCTGCCACTTTGGCCTTAGATACTTGTTTAGGATACAGAGAAGTTAAATGACTTGTCTTGTTAAATGGGTTATGTCGGAGTAAGAGAAGAGGGGTAAAAGAAAAGGAACCGAGGACTTCCTGATTTGAAAGGTGACTCCATTATGTCACATGAAGCTACTGCTGAATTCCCCAAGCTCACCATACAGTCTTATCTTCAGCCCTGCTCATTTTCTGCCCAGCTGTCCCTCATGGTCCCCAACTCATACAGCATGTTTGGTTGAGGCTGTCCCCAAGTGGACTTTGGAGATGTTCTGTGACTGTTTCCAGTCTGTTTAGTAAGGTCAAAAAGGTTTTTTTCAATTGGTTTCTGAGTTGAAATTGAGCATACTTACAAAAGGCCCCAGTGACTAACTAAACTTTGTTCTTTTTTCCTGCCTGGCTACATGGGGAATAAAATCAGCCAAGCACACCAGACACACTCATAAAGTTTAGGCTCTCATTGGTCAGTCCCCACTTATATCTTGTAATTAAATAAACATTAGCATAACTTCTAGAAAGGAAGTGCCAATAGACTGCTCTATTATTCCACTCACCATCCCAGAGCCTTTTCAGATCATAACATCTTCCTGTGGCCACCACTTCCCCATAAGAATTGCTTCCTCCTTTAGAACACAAGTTACTTGAGGGCAGCTTTTATATTTGTATCCCCCTGGTCTTGGCTCACAATTGGCATTTAATAAATGCTTTTGGAATCATTTGTGTTTTTAAGCTATCTTCATAGGAAAAAAAGTGGTTGAGTTGGGTCCCTGAAGTATTTTCTACTTAAATTGTGACCTTTAGGTATCAAATCCCCTCTATTTTCCTTCTTCCTCTTGGATCTACATAAGATTCTCTCACTTTTTTTCCACCCACTTCCTATAGTCTTCACCATTTCTTTAAAGATAGAAACTTTGTCTGGAAGCTCCTTGATGAGTCACCGCCATTATAATGTTTTCTCCAAAAATGAACATCTGCTGCTGCCCCCAGAATTTGCCTCCTCTCACTATGTCCGTCTTCTTTGAATCATCTTGACAGTGTCAGAGTTCATCATCCTGTAGTCAGCCTTTTTTTATTTAATAATCTTTCTTCCCCACCTTTTCTTTCTTACTCTTTCTCCCTAACCTGCAAGGAGAAATTGGAGAAAGCAATTGTTCATGATACCATACATAGAGAATCAGATACTCTGGATTTCTGTCTTCTAGGAATTCATTGTGAGATAGACAGTAGATCGATTCATCTAGAATGATCATTTGTAATAGAAAATAATGAAGAGACATTCAACTATAATTAGAGAATAAAACATTTTATTTCAGGATGTTTTTAATTGAGAGGCAGCATGGTGTAGTAGCTAGCTTTGGAGTCAGAAAAACATAGGTTCAAGTACTTCTTTTGACACATTACAATGTGATGGCTCTAGGCAAGTCACCTAATCTAACCTCTCAGTGCTTCCAGGAAACACTCCGAAACTCTAAGTTATAGGCAATTGCTGATCTATATTGATGGAGAGAATATATCCAGAATTTCCCAAACCACTGCTGGGAGGCCAGCAAATTCTGATATGGATTCAAGTTCCTGGTTTTTGCAAAGCTCTATATCAGAGGTTCCCAAACTTTCTTGATTATTTTGATAATTTTTTTAAGGCAGCCCTAAGCCAAAAGAAATAACTAAAAGTTCTGTTTGTTTCATGGATAGGACCAAATAACTTATTAAGTCTTTATGAGCTAATAACTCAGTAGCAATTTGAAAAAATAATATACATAAGTTGAAAGAAAAAATAAAATCTTTATTTCCCTCTTAATCACAATTACTTACTAATGGGATGTATGCTCCTTCCACTGCATACTTCTCAAACTTTGAAATCAGATGGAATACCACTATTTTCATTTTCTGTTCTACACTGATTGTTAAAATAATACTTGCTTTTTTATCAACCACCCAAAACCCAGTATTGCAAAGATTTGTTATTTGTTGTTATTCAGTCACTTGACTCATATCCAACTTTTTGTGACCTTAATAAAATAGTCATATTCTTAGCAAAGATACTGCAGTAGTTTGCCATTTCCTTCTGGAATTCATTTTACAGATGAGGAAACTAAGGCAAACAGTATGAAATGACTTGGCCAGAATCACTCAGCTTAGTGAATGAGGCCATATTTGAACTAAGGTCCTCCTGATGCCAGTACTGGCATTCTATTCATTGCTTGACTTAGCTGCCTTTATTATCATATCCCCAAAAATAATAAGTCCAAGAAGTTTCTGGTTCAGTCAAAAGTTCAAGTAAATAAAAACATATCTCAAATATTTGAGAATGTCATCAAAAGAATGTTGTTACCAAATGTTAGAACTATGAACTACCTCAAATTAGTAGTTTATGCACTAAGAGATGTAGACTATTATTGTGTTTCACTCAAACATTTAAAATACCTTGGTGGCACCTTTATGAATTCAATGCATGGGTACTGTGGCTCTGTGTCATGTCAAAGAAGACATGAATAATAGTGGTCCTAGTGCAGGAGGCTGTGCATTCACCGGCAGGTCTAGTAGAGAGGAGAAGGAGAGAGAAGGGCATCCATTATTGACTCTTCCAAGTTCAGAGTTGTCTTTCATTTCCAAAGGACTCGTGATGAAAGAATACTATCTACCTCCCAAGAAAGAACTGATTGAGTCTGAATGCAGATCAAAACATGCAATTTTTCGCTTTATTTTTTGTGGGGTTTTTGTCAGTGTTTTCTTTTACAATGTGACTAATATGGAAATATGCTTTATATGGCTGAACATGTATAATCTATATCAGGTTGCTTGATATCTTGGGAAGGGGAAAAAGAAGGGAGGGAATTAGGAACTTAAAGTTTTAGAAAAATGAATGCTAAAATTTTTATATGTAATTGGGAAAAATAAAACAGTATTTCAAAATATAAATTAACAAAAAAAATAAAGTTTTTCTGTGCATATCCTTTGATCCAGCAGTGTCTCTATTGCCCCTGTATCTCAAGGAAATCATAAAAAAGGGAAAAGGACCCACATGTTTGTGGTAGTTATTTTTGTAGTGGCAAGGAAGTGAAAACTCCATCAGTTGGAGAATGGCTGAATAAATTATGGTATATGAATGTTATGGAATATTATTGTTCTATGAGAAACAATCATCAGGATGATTTCAGAAAGGCCTGGAGAGACTTACATGAACTGATGCTAAGTGAAGTGAGTAGAACCAAGAGAATATTGTACACAGTAACAGCAAGATTATACGATGGATGTGGTTCTTTTCAACAGCGAGGTGATTCAGGCAAGTTCCAGTGGTCTTGTGATGAAGAGAGTCATATGTACCCAGAGCGATGAGTGTGGGTGGGGATTGAGGGTGGATCATAACTTTTTTGCTGTTGTTTGCTTGCATTTTGTTTTCTTTCTCATTCTTTTCCTTTGTGATCTGATTTTTCTTATGCATCATGATAATTGTGGAAATATAAATTGAAGAATTGCACATGTTAAAAATTGAGCCTTAAGAAGAATCAGGGATTCTAATAGGTGTGGCAAAGAGGGAGTACCATTAAAAGAAAAAAAAATTCACCCTGATTAATGAGGCAAAACTCAGGGGAAAAGAAAATTTTAAAAACTTTGTTAAAAAATATATCAAGGTAGCAACAGGTTGTTGACAGGTTGATCACCAGACATCAGGAAGGCATTCAAGATGGAGCCAACATTTATTGTGAATTTTTATAATGAGATAAAAGACAATTTGGATAAAAACATATCAGCCAAAGGGGATGGGTTATTGCTTTTCAGCTCTTCCTTAATTTCTGCATTATAAGGAAATGAGACTGTAGATATGGGGAATGGGTTTTTAATGTGCTGACTAACAAGAAGGGGATGACCTGCTAAATGCTAGATATCAGAAAATACAAAAGTACAAATTCAGTGAATCATCCCTGACAGAGCTTCCTTCAACTGAACCTCCTCCAACACTGATAAGCAAGTACACTGTAGACAAGTCTACCTGGAGACAATGGGAGTCACCATATAAATTTCAATAAAGCATCTCAGACATGTGGGGGACAACCTGCACAAAAACATAAGTCAAAAGTGGAATGTCATGTATAGGGAACAGCAAGTAGATATAATTAGGAGAGAGGAGGACCAGAATTAGACCCAAATCATAAGACAAGAAGATCTTGAAAGTTCCATGAAATAGGTTTCTGCTCTTGCTCTGACTCCAGTGACAAAGAATGGCAACAGTATGAACTTGAATTGCCCTGTTAGTTTGCCTGCCTGCCTGACTGACTGAAAGAAAGTAGGATCTACTGAGCGCAATTTGAGGATAACAACCATTCATTTTTATTAACCACAGCTCAGTGGTATGATAATTACTCCAAGCAGGTGTCAGGGCGGTTGGTTTGTTCAAAAAAACCTATCTAGTTAGCATTTGTAACAGAAAAACTCATAACACTGAGCCAGGAAAACCAAGGGGCAAGATGAATGACCACAAAACCAATGTCCCTCATCCATTGGAAGTACCCTGGGTCTATTGATCTGAAAACCAGAATTCAGTTTTCACTATTGGCCAAAGACTGTATAACACTCTAGAGGATAAATAATAAAAAGGATTGAGATGGATAAACACAGAAAAGGATTTAAGAAGGTATCTGAAAGAAATTTTGCCTTTTCACTTCAGTATCAGTTCTTGAAATCCTACAATTAGGGCCATCCTGGAGTCCATTCTATCCCTTCACTAACCTTGACATCATTACTAGAGAAGAGAGGAAAAAAAAAAAAAAAAAAAAAAAACTTGGCTTTCCGCTCATTTCCTTATATTGAATTCTCATTCTATGGTCTATTTGGATATACCCAGGGAGAGAGTCCTGGCATCCTAAATCACCAACAAAAATGTATTACAGGGGGCAGCTAGAAGGCACCGAGGATAGAGCACCAGCCCTGGAATCAGGACTCATAGTGTTGAGACAATCTAAGCTAGGAGAATCCTTGTGGAAAGGGGCTGCACATCTACCTATATAATGGATTTCTTTGTGTGAGTGGATTGGCCTAAATGGATTACATGATCTCTGAGAACCTATCCAACTTTCCAATTCTTTAGTTCCATGAATTCTCTCTTAGTACTATTGTATTCTCTGTCCACTCCACCTATGGACACTGTGTGTACTTGTGGGAGGGTGTACCCACCACCATCTCCAAAGCAACAAAACTGCCAGGTGACCAAAAGGCCAACAGAAAGATGTATGGTAGGTTTAAATAGGCTATCTCATGTTACCCATGATCTATATGCAAGAAATAGTCTAAATGATGTCAATCAAATGATATAAATGTTGTGAGACTCAAACGAGATATTTATAAAGTGCTTAGTATAGTACTTAGCACGTAGTAGCCATTATATAAATGCTTAGTCCTTTCTCATAGCTGCTTCTGGTTGCCAGAGATTATAATCCTGCTTTGGGTGACTGTCTTTCTGCATCTATGTTTTACAAAGTTCTGCTCTCTTAGTTATTCCTTACACTGCTAGATAGGGTGTCTCCCTCTGGGCAATTCAATAGTAGATGCCATGACCAATGGGGAGTGAGACTAAAGAGAAATTCCCTTCTTCCCCACAGCAGGGAGCTAATTGTCTGGAGTTCCTCTGAGCTTAGCTATTGAAAGCCCCCAGAGGTGTGACTAATTTGTTTTCTCAACTGATAGAGTTTTCTTCTCAGCTCAATAAAAGTTTACAACTTACAAAAGGGTGGGGTGAAGATTCATCTTGTTTACACGTTAAAACCTCATCTGTGTATCTACATTCTGTGACTATATTCATAGAGCTGAGGGATGAGGTAATGACTAATATACCCCTCCTTCTGCTTTCAGATGAGCTACAAAAATATATGAACAAATATCATATAGAATATGAGAATGGAGCCCAGAAAAAGATCTATTTATTTCTTCACTTGTTTTTCTGGACTCTAGTCTCATATCTCAAATAATCTAGATATCCTAGTAGCACTTCAATTTATTATGTCCAAAATTGAATTTATTATTTTACACTTAAACCTGCTGTTTCTTTTGACTTCATTGTTTTTGTATAGACCACTCATTCACTCAGTCTTCTATTTTTAAAATCTTGGGGTTTTCTTTGAGTCAGCACTTTTTCTCACATCCCATAACTAATCACTTATCACTTTTGCCTGTTTAACCAGTTTTACCTCTTTCATTCCCACTTCTTCTATTCCTATTGCTGTCACCCTGTTAAAGATATATTACCACCTATCTAGACTGGTTCTAGCAGATAAGTGGCATAGTGATTAGAATGCTGAGACTGGAATTAGGAGGACCTGAGTTCAGATTTGACTTCAGACACTCACTAGCTGTGTAATCTGTTTGCTTTAGTTTTCTCAATGGCAAAAAGGAAATAATATCAGCTACCTTGCAGGGTTGTCGTGAGTATTAAATGAGATCCTATTTGTAATAAAGCTTAGCACTGTATTTGGCACATAGCAGGTGCTATATAACTTCTTATCCCTTTCTATTTTACTATAAATACTATACAATACTTTTCTGTCTTCCTAATCTTGATTCGTTGGGCAAACCTACTCTACACTAAACTATACTATATAATCCTTCACTGTTTTGTCCTATTGTCAATCACATCTTAACAAATCTCAAAACTGAATTACTCCCACTATTTGTTTCCTTCTCTCTCATGCTATTTTTTTTTTTTTTTTTTGAATGGAGCCGGAGGAATTCATGAAACTATGCTTCTAGGTCTGTTACAAGTTTATGCTATAAAATCTCAAATGAAACCTCAATAACACAAGAAAAATATTCTATTCTTCTCTAATTGATATCCACTGTTCCATTCTTATGGTATCTATTCCTACCATACTCATCTGTCCTCAAACCTCCCATGGCATCTCTTCCCCTACTCTCTCAGTTGAGGAAATCAGTTCATACTTCACTGAAAAATTGAGGCCATGCCATGAGAACTCTTTCTCCTCTTCTCCTCATCTCATATCTTTCAAATTATCTTTCTTACTATCTCCTTCTTTTTCTGGTGTCAGATGAAGAGTGGCTCTTCTCTCCACTAATGGCAACTCCTCTATATGATCTTGATCTCATCTACCTATAATTTCTCTAGCAAGATGTTCTCTACATATTCTTTCCTCCCCTATTCTCTCTTCTATCTTCAACCTCTCCTTACCTATAAGTTTCTTCCTACTTCCTACAAACATATCTTTCCTTAAAATGATTCTCAGTGGATGTGACCATTCCTGATAACTATCATCCTATATCTCTCATTTGCATAATTAAACTCCTTGAGTAATACTTCTATACTTAGTGCTTCTATTTCTTCTCACTGTCTTTCAAACCCTCTATAAATCTGGTCTCTGACTTCATCATTCAACTAAAATTGATTTCTTCAAAATAACCAATGAACTCTTAATTGTCAAATCCTAATGACTTTTACCAGTCTTCATCCTTCTTGATTTCTGTAGCATATATATACACACACATATATGGTGATCAATAGAGTCATTTGATCACATTCTCTTTTAGATACTTTCTCCTTTCTAGGTTTTCAGGACATTACTCTCTTGGTTCTCCTGTCTGATCATGATGAGATTTAGGGAAGGGGGAAACTGTAGCGAGCTATCGTCTCCAGAAGCTGCTGGATCGCTCTCTGGGAAGAGATCTGCTGTGTCTACTCAAATCTCTCAGACAGATTCTTCTTCCTGTAGTGAACCGTTGTCTCCAGGCAGTTGCTGTTAACTCTTGTCCTTAGAAGTGACTTCCCTTCCTGCAGAGAGCCCCGTCAGGCCTGATGTAATGCAGAGAGTCTTCTTCTTTCTCTGAGAGTCCTCTCTTTTATTCTCCCAGAGAATGGGCGTGGGATAATGCAAGGGCTTCTGGGAAGAACCACCCCAGCCAATGAGCTTGCCCCCTCTATCAAGTCAACCTGAGTTCTCACCTTGTAATTGTCCAGAAAACCTGAATTCTCACCTTGTCACTGTCCAGACAACCTCAGTTCTCACTTAGTAATCCTAACATCTCCCCCTTTCTTTTGATTTAGAACATAGGACAGTCATGACCTTGAAACATAAATCCATCAATATGGGAAGTATTACAGATAATTACATAAATGACCTTGAAACATAAATCCATCAATATGGGAAGTGTTACAGATAATTACATAAATTACATAAGCATATAGTAACATAGTAACATAACACATGCTAGAAGTATATAACATAATCATAAATTGAAAATTTATAAATGTCCATAAGTCCATTGTCCATTAGTCTCATCTTGTGTGAGGAAGTCCAATGATTCCTGCTGGTTTTAAAGTTCTTTAACAGTCTTCTTATTATCCATGCTCTTTCAGTATCAGATGTTTCTTAGATCTTCTCCTTTATTTTGAGGTCTTTCTCTTTTTCTGTCTCTCTCTGATGGACAAGGCGAATATGACTCGTTGGCACCCATCTGATTCCTTCTCCTGCTGAAGAAATACAAGCAAACCCTCTCTCCCAGGCAGTTAACCTATCTAATTACATTCTATTTACCACTTTCTAAATATCTTCTCATCATTTGGCAATTACATCGGAATTGTTTGCACTGGACACAGCCCTGTTGGTTTAAAAGGCCTGTATTCTCCCCAAGTGTAATCCATTTTTGCAATCTGATTGCCTTTTGGCTCACTTATCAGGTAATCCCTTTCTGCCATGTGATTGCTTCTCTGCTGATTGATTAAATCAGAGTCCTGGCCTTCTAAAGGTTCTTTGGGTGTAACATCAGCTGCCATCATGCCCCAAGTCTTTTTTGCCTGGGGCCCTGGACCTGGGCCCCTCATCCCATTTCCCTGAATTATTCTACACTCTGATGCCCAATGGAGTCCTCTGTTGCATTTTGGACATGGGGTTTTAGGTCTTCTTTCACCCTGTCTTCTCACTGTATCTCCATACCTACACTGAGCTCTTAGATGCCCAATTTTTCCACATTGAAAACATCGCCGAGTTTCTCTAGAAGGCCCTTGCCAGGAGGGACCCTGTCTTTCCACATTCATCATTGTCCGGGTGTAAAAAGCATTTGTTCCCACTGTAGCACAGCGTCTTATGATCTCCTCTAAAGGAGCATCTTTTTCTAATCCCCATATAATTCTTTTGCAAATCTCGTTGGCATTTTCCTTAGCCAGATGTCTGGTCATTATTTCTGTAGCTGAATTTTCTCCAATAGTTCTTTTGACAGCAGTTTGCAAACGTCCCACAAAATCTGCAAAAGGTTCATTGGGACCTTGCTGTATTTTAGTGAAAGCCTCTCCACGATCTTTCTGTCCAGGAAGGACACCCCAAGCTTTTATTGCAGCCTTAGCAATTTGTTCATATATTGTCATGGTATAATCAGTCTGTTCTGAATTCTCTCCATACCGACCTTCACCAGCCAAGTGCTCAAAAGTGAATTGTGTGTTAACTCCTATTTCCAAATTGCATCTGACTTGAATTTTACATAATTCATGAAATTCCGCAAGCCATAATAAATTTTCTCCAGGTTCCAGACATGTCCTTGCTATGGATTTCCAATCATTCGGAGTTAGGACTTCATAAGACAAACCATCTAGTAACATTTTGACATAAGCTGATGTAGCCCCATAAAGGGTACAACCTTTTTTCAAATCCTTAATTTTATTCAAATCTAAAGGTGCATATCTTCTCCTTTTTTTACCTACAGAGTCAATCTCTTCAATCACAGGATATGCATGTATAAAATCACTTATATCCTGTCCTTCTCTCTTAGCTTTAACCAATGCTTTTTCTAATCTTGTCATAGGCTTAGGCTGCTTCACAGGCAATTTTGTTTGTGTTTCTGCCTCTTCCTCTCCTCCTTCTTGCTCCACCCATGAAGGGTTAATTGAGGGAGGAGATGGGAGGTGCTCCTGTTGCTCAGAATTGTACTTAACTTCATTGTTATCTGATTCATCCTTTTCACCTAGTTTAGTTGACACTTCCCCATTTTGCTCCTTCATCTCTTCCTTTAGAATAACATTGTTTAAAGCCAATTGGATTACATTGTATATATGAATTGTATCTTTGGAAATTGAGTTTGGCCTGGAACCAAAGGGCAAAATGTCACAAAGGCAATTGTAGTGTTCACCTAATTGCTCTCCTACTAATTTCCACTCATCTGGATCCAATTCTTTTTCCAGAGAAAAAGAAGGACATATAACCTTCACAGTTCTTAAAAGTTCAGTAATCTCCTCTAAAATTATAATCAATCCTTGGCTTTTCATAACCTTGATGATGCTCTCTAAACATTTTCCTTGAACAGAAGGTGTTTGCCCCATTTCACTATAAGAGATTGCTGGTTTAGCCCTTAGCAAGTTAAGTTCCTTATTTATCTATTAGCACGCTCACTTAATCTTTAACAAAGTTTCCTCGTTACTCACGGTTCTGGGTCAGAAAGACTGAGATCTGGATGGGAGGCTTTTCCACTGGAATCAGGACTGTGTCTGTCCCTGTTCGGGCGCCAAATTGCAAAGGTCTGGTCTAGCTCCTCTTGTCAGGATAAGCAAATGTCCTTGCCCCACGTTGGGCGCCAATTGTAACGAGCTGTCGTCTCTAGAAGCTGCTGGATCTCTCTCTGGGAAGAGATCTGCTGTGTCTTCTACTCAAATCTCTCCGACAGATTCTTCTTCCTGTAACGAACCGTTGTCTCCAGGCAGTTGCTGTTAACTCTTGTCCTTAGAAGTGACTTCCCTTCCTGCAGAGAGCCCCGTCAGGCCTGATGTAATGCAGAGAGTCTTCTTCTTTCTCTGAGAGTCCTCTCTTTTATTCTCCCAGAGAATGGGCGTGGGATAATGCAAGGGCTTCTGGGAAGAACCACCCCAGCCAATGAGCTTGCCCCCTCTATCAAGTCAACCTGAGTTCTCACCTTGTAATTGTCCAGAAAACCTGAATTCTCACCTTGTCACTGTCCAGACAACCTCAGTTCTCACTTAGTAATCCTAACAGGAAACCTTCTTGGGTTGGTGCAAAGATAGTCTCGTGACAGCGCAGAGTCCCCTGTAAAAGGAATTTACAGGCCCGAAAACCTAGATTGATAAAAAGGTTTATTGTAGGGATTTGGAAGTAAAGTTAAAAGTAGAAAGACGCCAGGGCCAGAAGTGGTCGCTGGGCGGGCAGGAACCCTTACATGGTTGGAAGGATACCATGTTTGGGGGAAGGGCTCCTGCGAAGAGAGAGCTCCAGTTTGGCTCTTTTATACCTGAAAGGGCTTGTGGGTGGTGTCCCAAGTTACCTCATATCCAGTGGAGGCTGGGACAGCCCGGTGACCAGGATTTGTAAATCAAAGATCAGCCATGGGAAAATCCAAGTTAGCTCAAATCCTGTAGGGGATGGGGAAAGTCCACTGATCAGGATTTGTAAATCAAAGATCACCCATGGGAAGGGGTTCTTAAAGGGACCTCAACCCCCATCAATCAGGTCTCACTTTTCTTTGCTGGTTCTTCATCCATGACACACCCACAAACTATCAGTGCCTTTCTAAGACTTTGATCTGGGTTCTCTTCTTTTTGTTACTCTATATTATCTCACTTGAGGATCTCATCTTTTTCCCTGGACTAATTTATCAACTCTATGCAGGTGATGCCCAGATTTATATATCTCACTCTAGTTTCTCTCTTGAGCTATATCTCCAATTGTCTTAAAGTGTTTATCCCACTGGCACCTTAACCTCAATCAATATATTCCCAAAAGAACTGTCTTCTCACCCTCAAAACTTATCTTCTTTTAAACTTTGCTATGGGGAGCTAGCTGTAACTCCGTTGGAAGACCGAAGCAAAGTGAGGTCACTTGGAGGACTTTAGGGGGACATGTCAGAACCTATACCACAGCTGATGATTCATACCTGAGTTCCCTCTGATTATTTACTGGAGATAAGAAGGTCAATATGACCTGAGCATACCTTATCTAGTAGATAAGAGGGCCCTCTAAAGGAAAAACAAAAAACAAGATGCCCCTTGACTAACAGAACAAGGAAACGTCACAGTCTTGGTTATATTTTCTGTGGTTTTCTGGCATTTGTGTAATACATAACAGAGAAAAACGTGGTTATGGTGGGATATAAAAGGGAAACTAAGAAATAAAGTCAGTTCCATGCTTTAAGCTTGAACTTACCTGGCCCCACTCATTTCATTCATTACTTCGTCCTGCACTTTGCGCCAGTTGCTGGCACTTCCTTATTACTGTCAAGGGCATCAACATTCTCCTAGTCACCCAGATTTGCAAACACAATGTCATCATATCAAGTCCTCACTCTCATGCACTCTACATATATAACTTATTGCCAAATCTTGTTATTTAAAATTTTAAATAACTCTCTCTTGTATGTGTATATGCATGTATGTATATATATATATATGTATATATATGAATGTATAGGTAGTTATGTCTTTGTACATATATAAGTATATGGATAGGTAGGTAGTTATTTGTATGTGTATTTATGTATACACACATGTATAGGTATATGTAGATAAATGTGTCTATATATATATAGATATACATATAGGCATATGTATGAATATACATACATCCCCCTTTCCTACATTCATATAGCTTCAATTCTAGTATGGTCTGGACTATTACAACATTCTTCTATGCCATCTTTCTGCTTTAAGTATCTCCTTGTTCCCCATTTTCATCATTCGGTTAGTAAACATTTCTTAAGTGCTTACTATGTGCCAGGCACTGTGTGTTAAGTACTGGAGATACAAAGAAAGGCTCTGCAAGGAGCTCACAATCTAATAGGGGAAAACAACACATAGAGGAAGCAGTTGAAAAGTTGGAGAGAAGGAAAAGATTACCTGGCTCATGGACGAAATGAAATCCTGCAGCCAGAAGGAAGATGATCTAAAGAGATGGGAGTTTCAAAGTTGATTTTATCTTGCAGAATGATGATTTATCTAGATTATGAAGTCTGAGAGAATTTAACCTTCTCTCAGCTGCCAAGGTGATTTTTCTAAAATGTAAGGTCTGACTTCATCATTCCAACCTTCTTCCTTTTCTTCAATTGGTCCTTGAACAACCTATCCAATTCCCATCCTTTTCTACTTTCATCTATTACTCCCTAGAAATCATACAAGTACCTGAGCAGCTGTCCAGCTGTTATCCCTTAGTGTAAATGACTGACCTGCTTTCTTTTCTGACTACACATTTCCTAGGTGATAATGGGGGCAGGGCAGAGAGTTGTGGGGACTCCCTCTGGTTGGCCCGCAGGTCCTTCATAAAAGAATTTGTGAACCCAAAAAGTTAGACTGGCAAAAGAAGTTTATAGTTAGAACTGAGAAGCCAGCCTTTGCTAGGAAGACTGACTTCCTCAGAGGCAAGGTAAAGTTCCTAGGAGAGAAATCCTTTCAGAGAGGTAAAGAGGGGTGTGGTCCTGTTAGGGGAATAGGAGAGAGAGAAAAAGAGGCATTAATGCTGAAAAGAGAAGGTCTTCTCATTGGGCAGAGGATCCTCGAAGGCAGCTATGCCTAGGAGAGAGAGTTTCCGTGGCATGATTCCTGCTTTTAGCCCTCTGCAGGGAATAAGCCCTAAATTGCCCCTAAATACCTAATGATGAGGTTTATGATTTCATTATTTTTATAATTTGAAACTTTAGTTAGGAGCTGGGGGCAGTTTGAGTTGAAATCAGACCAAAATCTTCGAATTAAATAGAAAATTTGCATTCGAATGAGAGTGTGTGGACTAATCTTTTAGCTCCCTGGAGATTGATAGAAGTAGGAGTGGTCTTGGGCTCAACTAGTCCCACCAAGATAAACGGAATGAAACCACTTTATCTTGATTCCCTGGGGCGGGTCTTTCTCTGGGGAGAGCTTCTCCAAGTGTTCAAGAAGTTTCTCAAGTGTTCCTCCCCAAGTGTGTGTGTGTGTGTGTGTGTGTGTGTGTGTGTGTGTGTGTGTGTGTGTGTGTGTGTGTGTGTGTGTGTGTGTGTGAGAGAGAGAGAGAGAGAGAAAGAGAGAGAGAGAGAGAGAGAGAGAGAGAGAGAGAGAGAGAGAGAGAGAGAGAGTTTGTGTTCCCTACATCAATAACTTCTCTTCTCTAAAATTTCTTGCCCACAAGTCATCATTGCTAATATGCTGCAGCTTATTTTAGTCAGTCAATAAACATCAAGATTCTGTATACAACAACAAGGGTTCTGCATGAGGTCTCTACACAGAGAGGACTTCTAGAGCAGGTGATATTGAAGAGAGGACCCCAAAACTCTAAAAATCCTTAAAGGAGAAAAATCTCTTCTTCAGTAATCTTGCTTTGTCTTGCCAGTAGGCTTTGATGACTCTAGAGGAAGAAGCAAAGATCTTTGGGACTTTGGGGTTTTGATTTTCTACAGCTTTACTGAAATTCACCTGCAAATTAAAACATCACACTAGTGATATCATTGATCCTCTCTGAAAGTTCAACAACATTTATGTTTCTTGTGGAGATTCTTCATACTTTGAGTCTGAAACTTATTATAAATTAAAGATATTTTGTGGACCTGTATCTATTAAAAAAAACAACTCCCAAAGCCTTAGTAATCTTGTTTTTACCAGTCAACTAGAGAATATGTTTATTCAAAACAAAAGGCATTTAATTAAATAGCATAACAAAGTGACAAGGAAAACCTTCCCCAGAATGCTCTCTTACAAGTTACCGGCGCATCAGTGGGACATACATACAGAGCACCACATATGGTCTATGAAATACACATGGAGAATCACACATAGCGAATACACGACTGGGGAATATGTGCAGCTAGCAATTTGTATTACTAAAGCAGCATCCTCGCTGGAACTTTTCTGCCTCTAATGCAGCTACTTGTTTTTTGGCAGTGTTGTGTTAATGCTTTAAACTGCTTTCTCTGTTTAGTTATTCCCTAAGCCTAAAACATCTCAGCTCCAGCCAAGTAGTTCTCTGTTTACTGTCTGCTGCCACCTCCTGGTCTTTAGATATTGTGCAGCTTCTTAACCTTAGAGATTGGTCTATCAGCTCCTTTAGTTCATAGCCCCAAGAGATAGTTTAGCTCTTATATCATAACCCACTCATGGGCAGCTAGCTGCTATACTGGATAGAGCACTGGGCTAAGTGTATCATAATTGATCGTTGTACACTTGTGCTGTTGCTATGTATGTGTTTTCTTGGTTCTGCTAGCTTCATTTAACATTAATTCATGTAGGTCTTGTGTGGAGCAAGTGTAGAATAAGATATGGTGAAGAACTTACAAGAATGTTAAATTCCTTTTCTGTATTCTATCTTCTCTAGGTCTCTGTGACCTGCATAAGTATGTTGAGTATTAGCCAATATTCACTTAGATTTTAGATATAAGTATTTAACCCAGAATGATGACATTTATCGCTGTTCAACTTATCAATGTTTAGACAACTAGTTGCCTGATGTATGGTTCCTCCGGGAACCAGGTAATCTGCTGTTTTTGACACGAATAACATCCAATTGGGAGGGGCACCTATCCCTTAATGTTCCCCAATTCATGATGTAATCCTTTGTAATTAAAACCTATAAAAACTGTAAATCTTCTCCTAGTTCTTTAGCCCTTCTACCGTGAGCTTTCTCTCTTTGTCTCCTCACAATGGAGTTGCTCATTCTCATGAGAATTTATTAAATAAACAACTTTTCTGCTTTTTACTTCGAGAGGTCTCTGAGTAGTCATTTTTGGATAGGATTTTCTATCCCTCACAGTTTTTCCAGGCTTTTCTGAAATCAGTCTATTCATCACTTCTTATAGAGCAATGTATTCCATTACATTTGTATACCATAATTTATTCAACCATTCCCCAACTGATGTGCTTATTTTCCAATTTTTTTGCCACCACAATAAAAGCTGCTACAAACATTTTTGCACATATCAGTCCTTTTCCCTCTTTTATTATCTCTTTGGGATATAGACCCAATAGTGGCATTGTTGAATCAAAGGGTATATACACAGTTTTATAGCCTTTTGGTCATAGTTCCAAATTGCTTTCCAGAATGGCTAGATCAACTCCCAGTTCTATCAACAATTCTAACTCCCACACACCCTCCTGTAGTGTGCTTTCTAGAGTCCCCAAGTTGGGGCGACAAACCATTGTTTTCTAGAGCCCCCACACTAGGGTGATTAAAATATCCTGCTTTCTAGAGCCCCCAAGTTGGGGCAACAAAATATACCATCCAGACTAGCTCTCTAGAGGACCTCACAACTGGCTCAAATCCTTGGTCTTAGTGGAGGAGTGATGAAGGCAGGAGACTCACAAAGATGGTCAAAGATGGAGTCCATTTATTTCAAGTGCTCTCAGCCCTTAAATACCTTGGTATGATTATATCACTACAGCACACTGGACATGTGCCAACTAGAGAACCATTACATCACCATATCACAAAGTGAAAGTACTAACTATTATAAGTACTCTGCTATTGATAAGCAAATTACTCTTACTGTAAGTGTCCCTTGCTTCAAGTAGAACACAGGTGTCATGCCCTCCCTGACTTCTCAGGAAGGGTGAGAGACCTTAGGAGACATGGGGAGTGAAACCAGACATTGTCAGCAAGTTCCCTCTGGCTGAAGGTTCTTATATCTTACCCAGAATTCCCCCACTATCTGAGGGCCTCTACACTCTCCAATATTTATCATTATCTTTTCCTGTCATTTTAGCCAATATGATAGATGTGACATAGTATCTCAGAGTTATTTTAATGTGCATTTCTCTAATCAATAGTGATTTAAAGCATTTTTAACATGACTATAGATAGTCTTCATTTCTTCATCTGAAAATTGTCTGTTTATATCCTTTGACCATGTATCAATTGGGGGCTCAATTTGATTTAATTTTCTCTATATTTTAGAATTGAGGCCTTTATCAGGAACACTGACTATAAAAATTGTTATCCAGCTTTCTACTTCCCTTTTTATTTTGGCTGCATTAGTTTTGTTTGTGCAAAATTTTTTTAAATTTAATTTAATGTATACACTTTGCAGTTCATGATGCTCTCTATTTCTTTGATCATAAATTCTTTCTTTTTTCAAAGATCTGAGAAGCAAATTATCCCTTCCTTTCCTAATTTGCTTATAATATCGCCCTTTATATCTAAATCATGTACACCCTTTCAACCTTATCTTGGTATAGGGTGTGAGATGTTGGTCTATGCCTAGTTTCTGCCATACTATTTTCAAATGTTTCTAGAAATTTTTGTCAGATAATGAATTCTTATCCCAGAAGCTGGAGTCCTTGGGTTTATCAAACAGTAAATTACAATAATCATTGACTATTGTATCTTGTGTACCTAATCTATATCACTAATCCATCACTCTATTTCTTAGCCCATACCAAATGGTTTTGATGACTGATGCTTTATAAGACAGTTTCAGGTCTGGTGGCTAAGTCACTGCCCTTTGCAGTTTTTTTTTTTTCGTTAATTCCATTGATATTCTTGACCTTTTCTTTTTCCAAATGAATTGTGTAATTATTTTTTCTAGTATACACAAGCATATAAATAGGCTAATTTAGGTAGAACAGTCATTTTTATTATATTATCTCAGCCTACCCATGAGCAATTGATTTTTTCCAATTGTTTATATATGTCTTTATTTTGTGTGAAAAGTGTTTTGTAATTTTGTTCATATAGTTCTTAATTTGTCTTGGGAAGTAGACTCCCAAATATTTAATATTGTCTATAATTATTTTAAATGGAATTTTTCTTTTTATCTCTTTGTGTGGTACGGAAATGGTGAGAGGTCACCATTTAATAAAAAAAAAGCTGGAGAGAGCTCTAGAGAAAAGCAAAGTTTATTGTACTTCTCGCGAGAAGGGCGTCCCACTCTTCGAGTAGACTATCGAAGAGAGGAAGCGCCTCCTGTGGGCAGGACAGCACCTTTAATCCCTAACGCAAAACGCCCCCTCCCACCACTGACCCTCATCCTCATTGGCTGAGAGTCTTACATTCTAAACGCGAGATCTACCCATGAAATTGAACTTGACCAATAAGTACATAGTTGCCCATATTTGGATGAAATAGGGAGATGTCATAGGAGGGCAAGGCAATGCCCTTCAGAGTCCTTCAGGCCTACTCGAACTCTGAAGTAGATGAAGCCTTACTCGATTTTCACAACTGTCTTGAAAGATCTCACCTCATCTCATTCAGTCCCTCCTCTTATTTTGTACACTGAGATCTCTTCAAATTTTTTTGTAACATAATTTCACATTTCCTATGAATTCCTCACTTCCTTCTGGTTTCTGTTGGCCTTGGGCCACAGGCTCCACCCTTACCCTTTTAACAGCATCTATTTAACAGACCCTTCAGCTTTCTCTTCCAACCTGATCATTCCAGATGATGAGTTTTGGACAATTCTGGTTATTAATCTGATCAAACAAGGGATGTAGATAGGGAACAATATAACACCACTAAAAGCTATAAGGCCCAACCAAAGGAGCTGCTTCCACCAGCTTCCCAAACCAGGACCATCTAGAAGTATTGAACAGTGAGGTCCAAGTCTGTACAGGAACATGAGCAAGTTTCCTAATGTTCTTAGTGATTTCCTTCACTAGATTACCATTGTTACCAATCTTTATACAACATGTGGATAAATTTAGTTTAGCACAAACTCTCCCTTCCTCAGCCAACAAGTAATCCAGCACAAGTCTATGTTGTAAAATAGCCTCTCTGGTTTGAGTAGCTTCATCAGCCAAAAGATGTAGTGCCTCAGCTGTCTGATTGGTGATAATCTCTACAACTGCCTGAAGCCTAATTATCCTGTTCAACATGTATATTGGAGTTCTATATCCCCAACTTCCATCTTGAGCCCAGGTCGCTGGCCCATACTCTTTGACTATTCTTTCTGGAGGCCAGGCCTCACCCCAACCATTTGCATCTCCAGTCCAAGTGATGGAGGTATCTAAACTCCGTTTCTCCCTTCCCAAATCATCATACAACTGAATCCCTAAATATTGGTTTGCCTGTTCGGGAAGAAAGAAAACTTTTGGCCTTATTAGTCCAATATAACAATTCCCTGTCCAATTGAGAGGCAGATGAGTATAGGCAGTTAAACCACAGATCCAATAATGACCCTTTAGAGCAGGTTGTTCCCTTGGAAATGTCTGAGCTATTCCTTGTAAAAGGGTAATATTGTTGGTCTCTCGTCCCTAGGGGGCTTCCCCCCACAAAGGGGACATACTGGCATTTCCATAAACCTTGCTCTTTTCTCCAACTACAATTGGCAACTGGCCACTGGCCTGTTAGATTAGAGGTACTCCAAAATGTGGAAAACAGAGTCCCATGTTGCCCGGGTGTCCCTGGGGTAACATTATACCAACCCCATTGGTAACTGTACCCAATGTATATGTTCCCTTTCCTCTTATTCTCTTTTATACATCTCAATACATCCCATTCTACTTCACTACACTCAGCAGTAGTGACTTGTTGATAGCAATATCCCTGCTCTCCTATTTCTGGGAGAGCATTCAAGGTACAGTCTTTCCAGTCCTTTCCACACTTCAATTGAGGATTCCTCCCCTTATTCTGCCAATATTTAGACATTTTTGTACAGTCAATTGTCTTTGGCCTCAGGTCTGTTCTCGAATAGGTCCACTCACATACACTAATTCCCAGCTTCAAACCTTGTCCTGTCTGATTTAAGCAGTATTTCCCTTTCCTATCTTTGGTCAATGACCACTGATGTTTCTCTTCTAAATTCCAGAAACCGGTCCCATTATGAATTTGGGATCTGTTGCTAAGGATCCAGGCTGGGCTTAAGGGGACAGGTACCCATGGCCATTGGTTCAATTGTTGGGATCCACCACAGATCCAACAATTTGATAAGTTAAATGTCCTCCCTATATTCTGCATGAGCAGGAGAAATTGGTTCTCATCTCTAGAAGGTCATAAGGAAATAGATAAACCCAAAGCTTAGGGAGAGCCTCATAATGTTCAACTATTATAACACCGTGAAGTTAAGGTGAACTTCCCAAAGGAAAATATATCAAATCACAAACAGGCAAAGAGACCCAAAGTAAGAAAAGTCATACAGTTACAATTCCCATTCAGTGGAGGTCCCCTCCTCTTATGTAATTAGAGGTCTCCCCTGTCTTCAACTGTCCACTCGGATAAAGGTGGCGCCACAGGTCCTTTTGTCCTGGTGTGGTGTGTCCAGCCTCGTTCCTGGGTGCGAATCGCAGTATCTGAAGTCAGTATCACTTGGTAGGGTCCGTCCCAGCACGGAGTCAGCTTCTCGTCCTTCCAGGAACGGATCAGCACCCAATCACCAACCTGAATTCTATGAACAGGGAAACCTAGAGGAGGAGTCTGAGCTATTAGCCCTTTTTGTTGAAGTCCTTGCAAATGTTCCAGCAATGATTTAACATATCTCTTAACAAACAAATCCTTAGTTTCTAAAATAGGGTCCCAGTCTCCCTTAGGATAAGCCTGGAAAGCATGACCATACAATAATTCATAAGGTGAAAGCCCAATATCTCTACGTGGCTTGGTCCTGATTCTAACCAGAGCGAGAGGAAGGCATTTCGTCCAAGGTAGTTGGGTCTCTAAAGATAACTTAGTCAGCTGCCATTTTATTTCTTGGTTCATCCTTTCTACTTTCCCAGAAGAGGGAGGATGACAAGGGGTATGGAGATCCCAAGTGATTTCTAAGGCCCTAATCAGATTCTGCAATACCTGGGCAGAAAAATGTGTTCCCTGACCCGAGTCTATCCTCTCCACCATTCTGTACCTAGGAATAATTTGTTCTAATAAGACCTTACTTACTGTCGAGGCAGTTGCTCGGCCTGACGGGAATGCCTCCACCCATGAGGTCAGATGGTCCACTATGACCAGCAAGAACTCGACCCACTGGTGGCAGCTCAGTAAAGTCCACCTGGATGCTTTGGAATAGTCTGATTCCAGGAGGTCATCCCCCTTTTGGAAGCTGGCGTTGGGCAGCCCTGTTAGTCCTTCGACAAACAAGACAACCGTCCACCAGTTGTCGAGCCATAGTATATAGGCCGGGGGAAACATACCTTGTCAGTATAGCATCACACAGGTTTTGGACATCCCAATGGCTGCCCTGGTGCAGTTGCTGAAGGACTTGCCTCATACTTGCTTTGGTCAGTACCTCTCTGCCGTCAGGTAAGAGCCATCATCCTTCCGAGTTCTCAACTGCTCCGAGAGTTGAGGCTTTCTCTTTTTCCTCCTGAGTAAAACTAGGAGAGGGTAGACTAGGGGGAAGTACAGGTATCAAAGCCATTATATGAGAGATTTCCTGATCTCCGGCTCCCTTGGCCTCCTGGTCTGCTAATCTATTTCCCCTTACCTCAAAAGAATTTCCCATCTGATGTCTCTTTACATGTATTACTGCTATATTCCTAGGAGTCAGAATATTTTCTAGTATCTCTCTGACTAGTGTATGATGAACCAGTTCTTTACCTTTACTGTTTACATATCCTCTTTCCTCCCAAATCCTCCCAAATACATGCACCACACCCCAGGCATATTTAGAATCAGTATATATATTCCCATCTTGGTCACACAATAATTTTAACGCTTGATTTAAAGCATACAATTCACAGCAATTCACAAGTTTGAGCAGACCAATGGGCAGGTAGACTGTCCTTGGTAACAGTGGAAGTTCTAACAAACCCATTTCTTTTCCCATTTACCATCCTAGAAGAACCATACATAAATTCTAAACAAATATTTATCATAACCTTGTGTTGATAACAATAAGGAATTTGTCCCAATGAGTTTATATCCAAGTAGATCTTTCATAAGTGAACATTATTCACACAAATCAGTTTGTTTTTAAAAACATCCAATGCAAATACAATCATATACAGAATGTCTAATTCCACACAAGAGAATTCAAGAAGTTTTGATAAGAGATTCCCATTAACTTGTAATGGGAGAGACATTCTGCTATTCTGAAACATAAGGTCTTATCAAGTATTCTGATAGAGGCAGGGGGGGGGGTTTTTTTGGCAGAACTAAGAGGCAAGGAAACTGAGGCAGGACTGAGTCAGGACAATAATTCAAAGTTAAAACATAAGCTAGCCAATCATAGTCTAGCAAATTTTCAGCTAGAGTCCCCTGTAAAGGCCTTTTGTCTCTGCAGCCTTCTCCCAGCATCTGCTAAAATCAGGTGTGTCTAGCTAGTGGACTTTTTGCAGCCTCTCCCTTATCTGTAGAGACAAGAGAGCGAGACAAAAGGAGACCTTTTGTCAATCGCAGCAATTCTTAAAAGAATTGTGCCGAGCATAGAGCTCTAACAACGATCCAGGCCAGAAGCAGCCTGGATGTCCGCTGCAAAAAAGAAAAAAAAATCTTTTACCTTTTCCAGAGTTCCATTCAGTACCCAAATTATGTCTAGTTTTCGAGGTCCTTCATCAGGGAATCAAAATGATGAGGTAAGCAAAGAGTTTCCAATTTGGCCTGAACTGAAATAAGACATCAGTTTTTCCCAATTTTCTGACCAGTTGAAATCTCAGTTTCCCTTCCCCCCCTGTTTACAGAAATTATCATATTATACACAACAGACTAGTAAATTTCCCAAAATAGCAATAGTCATACAGTTTTATACAGCAATAGTTCTGTTCTCCAGGGGACAAAAAGGAAGCAGGATTAAAATTTTTGCAAATAACCCTATCAAATTATCAGATCAGATTAAAATAATCTTTAAACAAGGAGACTATCACGCATGTAAATAAATATTGAATAACTTGTTTTCAGAAAACTTCAGTTCCAACTCCTTAGAACAGTTATAGACTTGAAAAATAAAAATAAAACATTCAGTTATCAACACCATATAAATGTAGGCTTTTCCTTTAAACAGTAGAAATAATTAATATCTAAATCAGCAAGGAGGTGCAGTTATTAAAAACAAACGAACAAACAAACAAAAAACCCCACTATACTTAATGGGAGGAGGGACCTCTCCACGTGGTCACCCTTCCCCCACACCACCATGCTTCCCGACCCAATATATCACAGCTCCATTTAAACTATTAATTACTTTTATAAATCAATCTTTCCTGTCCCGTCTTTAAGTAAATATATATGTATATATTTTTAAACTTTACACTTCAATGTTTGCACGTAACTGACCCAAATTTCATAAAACTTAATACATGCCCAACAGAGCTGACAAACACTTAAGGCATAGCTCAGTTACAAATTACCCAATTACCTCTAGCAAACATACCATCGAAGTAGGGAGATACAACCACAACCTCCCCTAAGTAAGTTACCAGCATTTTGTTTTAAAAACCTATGTTTTAACTTAAAATCCCAATCACAGCTTTAATTCCCAATAATATAAAACTACTTTGCCATCATATTTAAAACAATGAACTTCACCAAATAGCGGTTTCTTTCCCCCAGCCCACGTGGCCCTGCTGCAGTCAGGACTCGTGGGAGGAAGAGGAAGGAAGCCACCATCTTCACTGGCTCAATCCCACAAACTTCCCCGTGTACAGGGTTTCTGATCCCAAATGGGATCTACTAACAGCTATTTCTGGTCAGCTGGAAAGACCCCTGCTTCAAAAGACCTAGTTCTCCTCCCCGCCCGAAGGCCCCTGGAAGAGCTAATGGAATTAAATCCTCTCAGGTCCTTCCTTTCAGGTACCATTTAATCCTTTTGGCACCTCCAGTCTGCAACAAAACAACAATACCTTATCCGCTTTTTCTTGCTTTTTATTTTTCCTCATATTTTGGCAGTTTGTTCCAATTACTTAATTTATCTCCCAAGGGACTATCTACCGGTATTTTCTGATATTTTTCTCATTTCTCTCCGCGAGGGCTGGCTGGGACTAGGCCACACCCATTGAATTTGGAAGGAGTTTAACAGACTCCTAAACGCCCAAACACGCTAACTGTCACCAGTTAACCCAGTCACCCAGGAAGGCCTAGCTCTCTTCCTGTCTACCGTCTACAGCCCCCTCCAGAATCTATAACTAGACTCAAGGGGCTTCACAGGACGCTTACCTCCACTGGGTTGCTGCGCAGCAAATTTCTTGACTGATCTGTCCTCCACCAACCGGTTGGGATTTTCACCGCGGAGTTTCCGTTGCTTTTCTCTGAGTTTCTCCACTTCGGGTCCACTCTACGTCAGGGAGCAAGGAGAAGCCCCTGGATGCTGGCGGGCTGCCTAAATCAAGGCAGGGCGCCATCCCACTAGCACCCAGGAGTTCACTTACTCACCGAGTAAAGGATCCCGGACGAGCCCCCAAACTGTGTGGTACGGAAATGGTGAGAGGTCACCATTTAATAAAAAAAAAGCTGGAGAGAGCTCTAGAGAAAAGCAAAGTTTATTGTACTTCTCGCGAGAAGGGCGTCCCACTCTTCGAGTAGACTATCGAAGAGAGGAAGCGCCTCCTGTGGGCAGGACAGCACCTTTAATCCCTAACGCAAAACGCCCCCTCCCACCACTGACCCTCATCCTCATTGGCTGAGAGTCTTACATTCTAAACGCGAGATCTACCCATGAAATTGAACTTGACCAATAAGTACATAGTTGCCCATATTTGGATGAAATAGGGAGATGTCATAGGAGGGCAAGGCAATGCCCTTCAGAGTCCTTCAGGCCTACTCGAACTCTGAAGTAGATGAAGCCTTACTCGATTTTCACAACTGTCTTGAAAGATCTCACCTCATCTCATTCATCTTGCTGCTGAATTTTATTGGTAACATACAGACATGTTGATAATTTATGTAGGTTTATTTTATATCCTGCAACTTTGCTAAAGTTATTGTTTCTAGTAGTTTTTTAGTAGATTCCCTAAGATTCTCTAAATATATCATCATATCACCTGCAAAGACAGATAGTTTTGCTTCTCCATTGCTTACTATAATACCTTCAATATCTTTTTCTGAAAATTACATTTAAAAAATAAACTTATTTATTTATTTTCCACTTAATTTAGTATTTTGTTTTTCCCAGTTACATATAAAAACTATTTTTTTTCACATTTGTTTTTAGAGCTTTGAGTCCCACAGTCTCTCTTACTTCCTCTTCACACCCCACCCATGACAAGGCAAGCAATTCATATGTATATTCATGCAAATCATTTATATAAAAGTCATGTTGTGAAAGAAAAAAGATACCCCCCCCAAAAAAAAAAAAAAAAACTCAAGAAAAATAAGGTTTAAAAAAAGTATGTTTCAATCTGGTTATGGATAACATTTATCATTATAAATCCTTTAGAATTGTCTTGGATCATTGTATTGCTGAAAATAGTTGCAATTCACAGTTGTTCATCTTACAAGATTGGTGTTATTTTGTACATGTACATTTCATTTTGTATCAGCTCATGGAAGCATTTTCACATTTTGCTGAGAGCATCCTGTTTATCATTTCTTATTGCATATTATTTAATTATAATCATATATCATATACCAGCCATTGCCCAATTGATAGACATCTCAATTTTCAATTCTTTGCTATAAGAAAAAAAGCTGCTATAAATATTTTTGTCCATATAAGTCTTCTTTCTCTTTTGTTTTTTAATCTCTTTGTGGATTAATGCCAATGAGTGGTGTTGCTATGTCAAAGGGCATGCATGGTTTTACAACTCTCTGGGCATCATTCCAAATTGCTCTACAGAATGGTTGAATCAGTTCATAGTTCCACTAACAGTATATCAATGTCTCATTTTTCCCACATCCCCTCCAACATTTTTAATTTTCCTTCTCTATTCTATTAGCCAATTCAATAGTCATAAGGTAGAATTGCATAATTGTAATAATTTGCATTTTTCCAATCAGTAGTGAGTTAGAGCATTTTAAAAAAATTATAGTATTCTATGTTTCCAAATACATGCAAGGGTAGCTCTCAACATTTACCTCTACAAAACCTGGTGTTCCAGATTTTTCTCCCTCTCCATCCTCCTTCCTCCTCCACAAGACAGCAAGCAATCTGATACAGATTAAACATGTGCAATTCATCTAAACACATTTCATCATGTTACATAAAAAAAAAAATCAGATCAAAAGGGGAAAAAACACAAGAAAGGAAAAAACCCCACCAAACAAAGAACAGCAACAAAGGTGAAAATACTATGCTTTGATCCATGTTCAGTTTCCATAGTTCTCTCTCTGGATGTAGATGGTACTTTCCATTACAAATCTATTGGAATTGCCTTGAATCAACTCATTATTGAAAACAACCAAGTCTCTCACATTTAATCTTGCTGTTATTATATACAATGTTCTCTTAGTTCTGGCTATTTTGACTACTTCATCTGAAAACTGTTTATTTCTTTTGATCATTTATCAATTAGGAAATGGGTCTTTTTTTAATTTTATAACTTAAATTTTACAAATTAGACTGACTTTTAAGAAATGAGGTCTTCAGTTCCAATGGTCTTGTGATGAAGAAAACTGTATGCACCAAGAAGAGGACAGTGGGAACTGTTGTACAACATAACATTCTATTTTCACTCTTTTTATTGTTGTTTGCTTGCATTTTGTTTTCTTTCTCATTTTTTTACTTTTTAATATGATTTTTCTTGTGCAGCATGATATTTTTGGAAATATGTATAGAGGAATTGCACATATTTAACATATATTGGATCACTTGCCTACGGGGGGAGAGGATGAGGGAAGGGAAAAAATTAGAATACAGGTTTTTGTAGAGGTGAATGTCAAAAATTATCCATATATATATATATATTTTTAAATCTATAATTAAAAAAATAAATAAAAACAAAACAAAAAAGGAAATGAGGTCTTTATTTTTAAAAACTTGCTTCAAAATTTTTTTCAAAATTACTATTGTTAACTATTTTTCTTTGTTTATTCTATTGTGTCTCCTTTCATCCTGTCCCTCCTCAAAAGTGTTTTGTTTCTGACTACCCTTCCCCCAATCTGCCCTCCCTTCTTTTATCTGCTTTCTCTCCTACATTCTGTAAGGTAAGATAGATTTCTATATCCAATTGAGTGTGTATATTATTTCTTCTTGAATTCAATTTTGAGAGAATAATGTTCCCTCACTTTCCCCTTACTTCTTACCTCTTCCCCTCCATTGCAAAAGCTTTTCTCATCTCTATTATGTTATATTATTATCTCTATTTATTTCATTCTACTTCTCTCTTTCCCTTGATACAAGTACATTCCTATCTTATGCATGAATTTTATTTTTCTCAACTATCATCCCTTTATATTCAACTCACATTTATGCCTTCTATCTATCTATATTCTTAATTGCACTAATAATGAGAAAGCTCTTATGAGTTACAAGTATCATTTTTCCTATAATGGGAATTCCCACATTTTCCTATGTGGGAAAAAATAGTTTATTAAGTCCCATATAATTTCTCTTTTCTATTTGCCTTTTTATGTTTCTTCTTGTGTCTTGTACTTGAAAGTCAAATTTTCTATTCAGCTCTAATCTGTTCATCAAGAATACTCCTGAAGTCAGGAGGATCTGAGTTCAAATTTAGCTTCAGACACTTAACACTTTCTAGCTGTGTGACCCTGGGAAAGTCATTTAACCCAAGTTGTCTCAGCAAAAAAAAAAAAATATTTGAAAGTCCTCTCATTGACTATCTATTTGTTACCCTGAAGGATTATATTCAGTTTTACTGGGTAGGTGATTTTTGTTTGTAAATCTAGCTCCTTTGCTCTGTGGAATATCATATTCTAAGCGCTCTGATTCTTTAATGTAGAAGCAGCTAAATATTATGTTATCCTTACTGAGGCTCCATGATACTTGAATTATTTCTTTCTGACTGTTTGCAACATTTTCTCCTTGACTTGGGAGCTCTAGAACTTGGCTGTAAAATTCCTGGGAGCTTTCATTTTGAGATCTCTTTCAGCAAGTGATGCATGGATTCTTTTAATTTCTATTTTGTCCTCTAATTCTAAAATATCAGAGAAGTTTTCCTTAATAATTTCTTGAAAGATGATGTCTAGGCTTTTTTTTTTTTTTTTTTTTGCCATGGATTTCAGGTAGTCCAATAATTTTTAAATTATTTTTCCTGGATCTATTTTCCAGGTCAGTTGTTTTCCAATGAGATATTTCAAATTGTTTTCTATTTGTTCATTCTTTTAGTTTAGTTTTATTTTTTCTTGGTTTCTCATAAAGTCATTAGTTTTCATTTGCTCAATTCTAATTTTGAAGGAATTATTTTCTTTGATTAGTTTTTTTTTCTATTTGGTAAATTTTGTTTTTTGAGGCATTCTTCTTTTCATTGTGTTTTTATACTTCCTTTACCATTTGACTTAGTCTGTTTTGTCATTATTATTATTATTATTATTGTTATTATTATTGTTATAGTTTTTTAATTAAAAAAAACATATACATAGTTAATTTTTCAATATTAACTCTTGCAGAAATGACCAGCAGGATGAATACAGAGAGTCTTACATGAACTGATGCTGAGTGAAATGAGCAGAACCAGGAGATCATTATACACTTCAACAACAATACTGTATGAGGATGTATTCTGATGGAAGTGGATAACTTCAAAAAAGAGAAGATCTAATTCAGTTCCAATTGATCAATGATGGGCAGAATCAGCTACACCCAGAGAAGGAACACTGAGAAATGAGTATAAATAGTTTGCATTTTTGTTTTTCTTCCCAGGTTATTTTACCTTCTGAATCCAATTCTTCCTGTGCAACAAGAGAACTGTTCAGTTCTGCACACATATATTGTATCTGGGATATACTATCACATATTTAACATATATAAGACTGTCTGCCATCTAGGGATGGGGGTGGAGGGAGGGAAGGGAAAAGTCAGAACAGAAGTGAGTGCAAGGGATAATGTAAAAAATTACCCATGCATATGTACTGTCAATAAAAAGTTATAATAATAATTGCAAAATCTTCTGTTCCAACTTTTCCTCTCTTTCCCCTCATCCCCTCACCTAGACGGCAGGTAATCCAATACATATTAAATATGTTAAAGTGTATGTTAAATACAATATATGTATACATATTTATACAGTTATCTTACTGCATAAGAAACATCAGATTCAGAAAGAAGGTAAAAATTACCTGGGAAGAAAAACAAAAATGTAAGCAGACAATAGCAGAAAGAGTAGAAATGTTATGTTGTGATTCATACTCATTTTGCATAGTTCTTTTGCTAGATATAGCTGGTTCTATTCATTAATGCAAATTGGAACTGATTTGGTTCATCTCAATGTTGAAGAGAGCCACGTCCATCAGAATTGATCATCATATAGTATTGTTGTTGAAATGTATAATGATCTCCTGATTCTGCTCTTTTCACTTAGCATTAGTTCATGTAAGTCTCTCTAAGCCTTTCCAAAATCATCCTGTTGGTCATTTCTTACAGAACAATAATATTCCATAATATTCAGATACCACAATTTATTCAGACATTCTCCAATTAATGGATATGCACTCTGTTTCCAATTTCTAGCCACCACAAAAAGGGCTGCAACAAACATTGTTCCACATGTGGGTCCCTTTCCCTTTTTAAAGATCTCTTTGGGATATAAGCCCAATAGTAACACTGCTGGATCAAAGGGTATGCACAGTTTGATAACTTTTTGAGAATAGTTCCAAATCATTCTCCAGAATGGCTGGATGCATTCACAATTCCACCAACAATGCATCAGTGTCCCAGTTATCCTGCATCCCCTGCAACATTCATCATTATCGTTTCCTTTCATCTTAGTTAATCTGAGAGGTGTGTAGTGGTATCTTAGAGTTGTCTTAATTTGCATTTCTCTGATCAATAATGATTTGGACACTTTTTCATAGGGGCTTGGTCTGTTTTTTAAGATGTTATTTTTTTCAGTATTTTTTGTGTCTTCTTTACCCAAATTTTTCATAAAATTTTATAAATTTTTCAGAATTTTCCTACATCACTCTCATTTCTCTTCCCAATTTTTCTTCTACCTCTCTTACTTGATTTTCAAAATGTTTTTTAAGCTCTTCCATGACCTGAGACCAAATAATATTTTTCTTGAAGACTTTGAATGAAGTTTTTGACTTTGTTATCTTCTGAGTGTATGTTTTGATCTTCCTTGTCACCATAGTAATTTTCTATGATCAGAATCTCTGTGGTTTATTCATTTTTCTATTACCTGAATTCTAACTCTTATTAAAGTAGGATTTTGTTTCCAGGATGGAGGATGCACTGTCCCAAGCTTTAGCAGTTTAACAGCTGTTTTTGGAGATATTTCTAGGGACCTGTAAGTTTTTGGTTCTTCCAAGTTAGTATGATCTAAGGAGAAGTGTTTACTACTCTCCTTGTTTGCTTTTGGTCACTTTTGATCACTTGTTCTTCTCTGGAATTGTGATCAGGGTCTCCACTCCCCTGTGACCACAAGCTCTGGACTGTGATCCAGATCCACACATGGGCAAAGCAATAGAGTCCTGCCTCAGTGCTAGTAGAGAGACCCATGTAATCTCCTTCTCACTAGTTGTTCACTTTCTCATTATCTGTAGGCTGAGAGCTCCAGAAACAATCACTGCTGCAGTTGATTCACTGGCTCCCAAAGCCTGTTCTTGGTTCACTGGGATTGGGTTTGTGTTGGTGCAACCTGTGCTGGATTATGCTCCACTTTCACTCTGATACAAAAGACCTTTCCTGCCAACCTTCTAAATTGTCTTGGGTTAGAAAATTGTTCCTTTGTGTAGATTCTGATGTTCTGGAATTGTTTAGTGTTATTTTTTAAAGGTATTGGAGGGATTTGGGGGTGAATCCTTGCCTTTACTCCAGCACCTTGGCTCCACCTTCTGGGTAGAATACATTATATGTGAATGGCATTATATGGCATGCAGCTCTATGTTGGGTTTGGTATATCACACACAGACATTGACATGGTCTAAAAGCTTATGGTCTAAAAGAAAGCTTATACTAAGATAGTCAAAATGTCCAGCACCAGGGAAATCATAGCCCTATTATAATCTGCATTGGTTAGATTACTTCTGGAACACTGTTTTAAGTTTAGGTTTCTATATTTTAAATGGACATTGATAGGTTGAAAGTGTCTGGAACAAGGCACCTAAAATGGTGAAGAACCTTGAAACCATGATAAATATAAATAACTCTGAGGCTCAGTTTCCCCATTTACAAAATTAGAGCATTAAATTAGATGATCTCTAAGATCCTTTCCAGTTCAAAATCTATGATTCCATGCTATAACCACATGAAATATACTTTTACTATTATTACCATTATTATAATTAATAGCAGATATTTAACATTTATATAATACCTTAAATTTTATGAAATAATTTGTATACATTCTAATTTAAGACAATTTCTTATTTGGAAGGTTTTCCTACAAAAATACCACAGGTCCCCTCTCACTTCTTAAATGTGTCACTATCTTGAAATTCTAGCCATTTATTAGGTAAATATGTTTCAAAAGAAAATATCAGTCTGATATCTGAATAAATATGTCGGGCCTATTTAAGGTCTTGGAATTTGGAGTGGTACAGCCACACTGATTAGATTCAAGCATTCTTGCCCCAGAGGTCAATTCTCTTTGGCAATGGCTCCTCAACTTCTCCTTTTTGTCAGGTTTTCAAATAGAATGGAAGAGAAAGATCCATCCAACTGATCAAGTAGGGTCAATATATCTCAAGTTCATGGCATTTTCATATAAAATGTAGCATGAGAAGAAAAAACTCTCAAAACTCTAGAGGAATTTTCTTTAATAATGTGCCTCAAGATTTATTGAGATAGCTAAATCCCATTTCCAGCACATTAAAGGGCCTGATTACTAATCTACAGGTTATGTATTTTGTAATATATTTCTGACAAAATTCAAAGAAGGGGGAAGAAAAGATATTTTTGGCAGATGGATTCTTCGAGGGCAAAAGGATGCTGGAGAACTGAAAAACAGAAAGGTGATTGGGTTTTAATCTTCAAATAAAAACTGCATTTGATTTTGAAAAACAATCAGCAAGTCTCACATTTTTGTGTTTAACAACCACCTTGAAATTGGCCTGTCTCCTAGGACTAAGCAATTCTAGGCTACCTTAGCATGAATGATTTATGGCATTCATGAACCTGGCAACTGCATCAGTTTTCCTAAACCTGGCATCTAACACCACCTGCATGTTAAGTAAAGATTTATGATTTATAAAACTCACCTCATTATGCAGAGGTACGTGAATTGTCTTATGTGTGCAGTCTATAATTCCCCAGAAAGATGAAAAGTCATCTATGTCACATAATTTGTGGCTCCTGCCTGCTGAAGATGAAGTTTGGGGGGAAGCTAAAGAAATAACTGGCCCTTAGGAGAAAAATAGCTTCAGCTACCCATTATACCACCAAATGATGAAAAGGCTATAGCCATCCACTACATCTCCAACCAAAAAAAAAGGCAACTAACAGAGAAGGTCACTTTAATCACAGCACTGAACTATGTCTATGTCCTGACAGCTGCTGTAATAGACGAATTCTATGTGACTCTTTGGAATTATCAAGTACTCTGTCAGTTTAATTTTTTTTCCCAGTTTGGTGGCTGATTTTTCATCAAACAGCCCAGTTAAACCCCCAGCCATGGTCTTCAGAGAAGACAGCTCAATACACTGTTCTGTCCAATGACCTCCTATATATTCTCATAATGTAAAGAAAAACAAACTCTGGGCCCTGAGTTTGGAGTTTGAGAATGCAGCTCAGTTCTAATGCAGCTGTAAAAAACCTAAAGGTAAGTTTCTCAATTCAACTAGGATTTATTAAATACCTATTCTTTATCAAGCCCTGAGAATACAAAAACAAAATAAAACAGTCCCTGCCCTCAAAGAACTTAATTTTACTGAAGAGATACAATTTATACACTAATTACTAGAAGGATCAGAAAAAGCCTTGTGTGAAAAAAAAAAAAAGTGGGAAAGGAGAGGCAAGGGAATAAATAACCTCATTATTCTCCCATTTTACAGTTGAGGAAAATAAAGGACTTGCTAAGGTTGACAGAGCTAGTAAGCATCTGAGACTACATTTATACTCAGGTCTTCTTGACTCCAAGCCCAGCACCCTATCTACTATGCTTCTAGTTGCTTCTTCTTCTTTTTTTTTTTTAATTAATTTTTATAATTATAATATTTTCTTTGACAGTACATATGCATAGGTAATTTTTTTTTTTTTTACAACATTATCCCTTGTACTCCCTTCTGTTCCGAGTTTTTCCCCTCCTTCCCTCCACCCCCTCCCCTAGATGGCAGGCATTCCCATACATATTAAATATCTTATAGCATATCCTAGGTATAATATATATGTGCAGAACCACATTTTGTTGTTGTTGTTGCAAAGGAAGGATTGTATTCACAAGGTAAAAATAATCTGGGAAGAGAAACAAAACAAAACAAAACAAAACAAAACCCAATGCTCTCAGTTTACACTCATTTCCCAGTGTTCCTTTTCTGGATGTAGCTGATTCTGTCCATCATTGATCAATTGGAATTGGATTAGTTCTTCTCTATGTTGAAGATTTCCACTTCCATCAGAATACATCCTCATACAATATCATTGTTGAAATGTATAATGATCCCCTAGTTCTGCTCGTTTCACTCAGCATCAGTTGATATAAGTCTCTCCAAACCTCTCTATATTCCTCCTGTTGGTCATTTCTTATAGAACAATGATATTCCATAACATTCATATACCATAATTTACCCAACCATTCTCCAATTGATGGACATCCATTCATTTTCCAGTTTCTAGCCACTATGAAAAGGGCTGCCGCAAACATTTTGGCACATACAGGTCCCTTTCCCTTCTTTAGTATTTCCTTGGGATATAAGCCCAGTAGTAGCACTGCTGGGTCAAAGGGTATTCTAGTTGCTTCTTAGTGGCACCTGAGTTGTACTTTAAAAAAATGGAAGTGATAAAGGAGAACATTCCTGGTGTGAGGCACAGCTTATGCAAAGATCAGGAGATGGAATATGGAATGCTGAGTTTACAAAACTGTCAACAGGCCAGTATGGCATGTCATAGGGAAACATCTACTAAGAGTGGTTAGAGGCAAACTATGAAGGGCTTAAAATGCCCAACAGAGGAGTATGCATTATATCTTAGATGTAGGAGGAAACCACCTAAATTTCTTTAGCAAGGGGGAAAAGGGGAAAGGAAATAAGCATTTATTAGGTGCCTACCATGTGCCAGGAATTGTAAAGTGCTTTACAAATATTATCTCATTTGGTCCTGACAACAACCCTGGGAGGTAGATAGAAGAGTATCATAGACAGTGACTGTGTTTTAGAAAGGTTATTTTGGCAACCATGGAAAATGTAGATTAGAAAAGAAACAGAAAGCAGGAAGACTAATTAAGAGGCAAGTGCAGTAGTCTAGAAAAGAGGTGATGAGAGCCAAAACTAGGGCAGGGGGCGTTTGAATAGAGAGACAGAGACAGATGGGAAAAATGATATGAAGACAAGAGTCTGTAAGATTTAGCAACTAATGGGATATGGGGAATGAGGAATAGTGAAAAGTCAAGGATGATTCAGAAGTGGTGAAACTGGGTGACTAGAAGGATGATGGTACCCATGACAGAAATAGGGAAAATTAGAAAACTCATGGGAAGCAAATAATTCTATGATCTCAAGAAATAATGAGCTGCAAGAATGGCATTTAGAGCTGAAGGGGACCTTAGAGATTATTTAAATTCTTCATTTTGCAGATGAGGAAACTAAAGCCCAGCCAGGCTCAAGGACTTGCTGAAAGTCACATTGTGAGGAAATGCCAGAACTAGGACCAGACCTGAGCTTTCCTGTTTCCCAATTTAGACTCTTTAAAAATCAACAAACAAAAATCCCCCAAATTCCATTTTTACTATTTTTCACCAAACCCTACAAAGACATGCATAACCACCTGTACAGCTTATTCTATCCTGACTCTATCCTGGCAATTTAACTTTGGAGTAAAAACTAGACCAGATTTGTTGTCTTCCCAGGGCAGTAACCTGGGATATAACAGAGGGCCTCCCCCAAATTGACAGAAGTAATGTCTACATGTGCAGCTTATGATTCAGGTAGGAAGAAACAAAAGCATCAAAAAAGCATTGCTAAGAACTATGAAATCATACACACACATACACACACACACACACACACACACACACACACACACACACACAATTTTAGGGCCATAGGTAGTGTTTTCATTACTCTTACTGACTAAAGATAGTAGATTAAAGCAAAGCAGATTAGGGAAGTAAAGAGTTGATTGAGGAGATAATATCTCAGAATGAGATTCTGATTATTAACCCACAGCTTTAAAGGTAGGTATAATGGGCTCATAGCAAGGAATAGAGTGTATTTGACAAAAATCAATAAAAAATATTTGCTTATTCAACTGGAACTGGAAAAAAAAAACTTCTCATCAAGATCTGATAAACTTAGTACCATAAAAAAGCATCAGAGATGAGCAAAATGGGAAACTGAGGACTTCTTTTGTAACTGACTCAAGACTCAGCACCAAGGATCTGTTAATCATTAAGGCTCCCAGAAGAAGAGCAAAAAACTTACTCTTCTAGCAGAAATACCTGAGATAATCCCCTTGACCTTATTTAACTGCAGAGAGAAGAACCTGACTAATTATTTAATGGCCTGGAGATATTCAAGAAGTCTCCAAACTAGCTATCTCTATTTGTTCATTGAGCAAGCCTGACATAAACTAAATCTCCTTGGTTATTCCAGAAACTTTTTAACCCCTTGGGCTTAATCCATCACTTACCTCTAAATAAATCTCCTTATTGTAGGGGATTATGTGGTTTCTCATAAAATCATTAACTAAGGTAGATTGAACCTATAATCTAAATTTTAGTTTATGAAAGTCCAATGGGTTTGGGAAAAATGAAATTCTTTGTACAAACCTTACAATAGAGTACTCATACTAGCTCAAACACACCTGCAAGCATTTGCAAAACTGACCACCATAAACTTAGGCAAACACACCTGCAATAAGTCAACTATATTGGCTTGACTAGAATTTAGCAAACCTTTGCTACTTCCATTTAAGCAAGCAGTGAAAATTAACCAGATTTTTTTTGGGGGGGAATCATAGGTTCCTGTGGGTTTTGACTATTTAAATCATTTCTTGGCCTTTGTAGAATTGGCTCTCCTCTCTCTGAGCCTCCAGTGAGTGGACTGCCCGCTTTTCCTGAGATTCTAATAAAACTTCTGTTCTTTACTTTGAGAAATCTCTGAAGTCATTTTGATTTAGGGGTTGCCGTCCACACAGAGACAACATAGAAGGAAGCATAACAGAAGAGAGAACAGGTAATTCACAGGACACCTAGTAGTGATTAAGTAATAATGGTTATATATATATATATATATATATATATATATATATATATATATATATATATATATATACATATACAAATGTGCAGATTATGGGTAATTCAATTCAACAAATATTTACTGAACATTTGCTCTGTACAAGGCACTGTATTGAATGCTGAGACTAAAAAGATTTTTTAAAAAGCTTGTCTTCAGAAAGCTTATATTCTACTGAAGAACTTATATTTTCCTGGGTAAACTAAAGATCTTCAATAAGGCAGGTTTGACTTCACAGGTATCTCTGAGACTTTGTAGGATGAAACTCATTCTTTATATACCAAAAAATTCTTCCTTATTTCTTTTCTTTTATTACATTTTGATTTATTTTTGTTTACATTTTAAGTTCTAAACTATCTGCCTTCCTTCCTCCTCACCCCACATTAGAGAAAGCCACTGTTTCTCTCTCTTTCACACACATACACATAATATGTATAATATATATATATAAAACCATACTTTACATACTTCTATTTAGCAATTTTTTCATAATTGTCTTATTACCATTCTCTTTAATAAAAACAATTTGTTTCTATTGCTTGTTCCTTAACATACTCATGCTTTAAGATTAGGTTATTTACTCTCCAATTATTTTTTAATCTGCATGCCCATAATCCTTATTAAATATGATTTTATTGCATTATAGTCTGAAAATAATGCATTTAATACTTCTGCTTTTCTTCATTTCATTAAAAAGTTTTTATGCGCTAATATATGGTAAATTTTTGTACAATATACCACTGAGAAAAAGGGATATTTTTTTTCTATTCCTATTCAATTCTCTCCAAATAACTCTCATATCTAGCTTATCTAAGATTCTATTCATCTCCTTAACTTTTCTTATTTTTTACTTATAGTTATCTAGTTCTGAGAGAAGTTTAAAGTTCCTCACTATTATTATTTTGCTGTCTATCTTCACCTGTAATTAATTTAGATTTTCCTTTTAAAATGTGGATGCTGTAAAATTTGATACATATGGATTTAGTATTGATATTACTTCATTTTCTCAGATACCTTTTATCATAATATAGTTTCTCTATCTCATTTAATTAAATCTATTTTAGTTTTAACTTTGTCTGAAATCATGATTGCTACTTTTGCTTCTCTTGCATCAGGTGAAGAATAATACATTTTACCCCAGCTCTTTATTTTTACTCTCTATTTTTCATTTTAAAATGTGCTCCTTGTAAACAACATATTGTCAGATTCTATTTTTTAATCCATTCTGCTATCCAATTCTGTCATGGGTGAATTCATCCCATTCACATTCAAAGTTATAAATACTACTCTATCCAATTTTTTATTACTCATCTTTTTTTCCTTCTTTTTATTCTACCCCTCCTCAGACATTTAATTTATTTCTAACCATTGACGCCATAATTTGTACCCCTTCTTAGAATTTCTCCCTTATCTTTTCCTCTTATCCTATTCCTTAATCTACCTAGCCTTCTAAGAGACTTCATCTTCTCCCCTTACCTTCCTATTTCTTGCTCTACACACCCTTCTAAGAATTCCTTCCTTATCCCCTAAATCTCCTATTTCTCCATAAGAAAACTTTTATATCCTTTGAGATTAACCCAATTTTGATGAGAATAAAGTTAGAGCATTTAGCCCTCCACTATAACAGTTTTTCCATTCATGCCTCAAGTGTAAGAGATAATTGCTCCATTTTACCTCTTTCTACCCAAAATTATTATAATTATTATTGGCTGAGGCTGGGGTTAAGTGACTTGCTCAAGGTCACACAACCAAATTTTAACTCAGGTCCTCCTGAATTCAGGGCTGGTATTCTATCCACAGTACTATCTAGCTGCCACCAAAAATTATTTTTAGGGTCATCCCATTACATTCAACTCGGCTCCAAGCCTTCCATCTATATATGCTCTTTCAAACTACACCAGTAATAATAATATTCATAAGTTATAAATATCATTATATATATATACATATATATATATATATATATATATATATATATATATATATATATATATATATATATAAACAATTTGACCTCATTAAATCCCTTGTAATTGTTCTTTCATGTTTACCTTTTTATATTTCTCCTAATTCTTATAAGTCAAATTGTCCATTCAATTCTGGTCTTTTCCTCATGAATATCTGAACATGTTTTAATTCATTAGATACCCTTTTTTTTTTTTGTTTGTTTTCCTATGCAGGATTACACTCAGCTTTGCTAGATAACTTACTCTTGGTTGTAAACCCAAATCCATGGGTCTTTGGCATATCGTGTTTCATGCCCTTTTAATCTTTTAATGTAGAAGCTGTTTTATTCTGACTGCAGCTCCAAAAAATATTTTTCTTTCTAGTTACTTGCAGTATTTTCCCCTTGACTTGGGAATTGCAAAATTTAGCTATATTGTTCCTGTTAGTTTTCATCTTGAGATTTCTTTCAGGTGGTGATAGATGGATTTTTTCCATTTCTATTTTACCCTCTAATTCTAAAACTCTAGGGTAATTTTCCTTAATAAATTCTTGAATTACATAGTATCTAGACCGTTTTCAATCAGAACTTTTAGCTAGTCCAGGAATTCTTAGATTGTTTCTCTTCAATCAAGTCAGTGATTTTTTTTTTAATTATAGCTTTTTATTGTCAAAACATATGCATGGGTAATTTTTCAACAGTGAGCCATGCAAAAACTTCTATTCTAACTTTTCCCCTCCTTCCCTCCACCACTTCCCCTAGATGGCAGATAGTCCCATACATGTTAAATATGTTAAAGTATATGTTAAATCCAATATATGTTTACATATTTTTACAATTATCTTGTTGCACAAGAAAACTTGGATTTAGAAAGAAGGTAAAAATAACTTGGGAAGATAAACAAAAATGCAAGCAAACAATAACCGAGTGGAAATACTCTGTTGTGGTCCACACTCATTTCCCAGTGTTCTTTCACTGGGTATAGCTGGTTCTGTTCATTATTGATCAATTTGGATCCTCTTATTGTTGAAGATAGCCACTTCCATCAGAATTGATCCTCATATAGCATTGTTGAAGTGTATGATGATCTCCTGGTTCTGCTCATTTCACTTAGCATCAGTTTGTGTAAGTCTCTCCAAGCCTCTCTATTCATCCTGCTGGTCATTTCTTACAGAACAATAATATTCCATAACATTCATATACCACAATTTATTCAGCCATTCTCCAATTGATGGTCATCCATTCAATTTCCAGTTCCTTGCCACTACAAAAAAAAACAAAACAAACAAACAAACAAAAAAAAAAACTGCCACAAACATTTTTATACATATAGGTCCCTTTCCCTTCTTTATCTTTGGGATATAAGCCCAATAGAAACACTGCTGGATCAAAGGATATGCACAGTTGATAACTCCTTGAGTATAGTTCCAGATTGTTCTCCAGAATAGTCGGATCCATTCACAGATCTACCAACAATGCATCAGTGCCCTAGTTTTCCCACATCCCCTTCAACATTCATCATTATCTTTTCCTGTCATCTCAGCCAATCTGACAGGTGTGTAGTGGTATCTCAGAGTTGTCTTAATTTGCATTTCTCTGATCAATAATGATTAGGAACATCTTTTCATATGATTAGAAATAGTTTCAATTTCTTCATTTGAAAATTATCTATTTATATCCTTTGACCATTCATCAATTGGAGGATGGCTTGATTACTTATAAATTAGAGTCAATTCTCTATATATTTTGGAAATGAGTCCTTTATCAGAACCTTTAAGGTCAGTTATTTTTCTAATGAAATATTTCAAATTCTCTTCTGTTTTTTCATTCTTTTGATTTTGTTTTTATTATTTCTTGCTATTTTATTTTAAAAATTATTTTAAACTTAAATACAACTCATCATTTCCTCTACTACAGCAATATTCCAAACTTAAACTATCTAGTTTTTTCAATTAATCTAAAACAATATTAATATGGCAGACAGTATAATTTCCCTATTTTTCTCTTTTATTTTAATCAAATTTAACTTTAACTTTGAGATCAATGATTATTATCCCTGCTTTTTTTCTAATAAATTCTACTTCTAATCATTATTATTAGCATATTTGTATATATCTTATTCCTATCCCTGCTGGTTCTTCTACCCCTTACCTTACCTTGGTATTATTTAACCCACCCCCATTTTAAGTACCCTTTCCTTATCCTTTCCTCCCACACTTTCCCTCCCTCTTTATCTCATTCCCTTAATCTACACATCTTATCCCTTTCAAGTTAATGTCACACTGTTCTATACTCCTTTATCCCGTTCCCTTCTCTTACTTTTTTATAAATTTAGAAGACTTTTATACCTTTCTAGATACATATGTATTGTTCCCTCTTTAATCCATTCACAATGTGAATAAAATTCCAGAACTACGAGCCCTTCTCCCCCAATTCCTTTGTGTTAGTTCTTTCTCCCTCAATTTATTCATATAATATAATTACAGTTTTTACCTTTTCCTACAAGAATTTTCTTTTTGGAATCACATACTCAGACCTTCTCTAATCATTTTTCTTAGTTGAAACCCAAGAACTAATGACAACCTTAGCCATATGGTTTCCATTTCCATGTATAAAACATAAATTGTTTCTCCTTATTGATCTCTTGAAATTAGTCTTTAATGCTTAAATTGCTTCGACCTTATATATCAAGTTTTCTATTAAGTTCTAATCTTTTTGTAAAAAAAGCTTGAAAAATATGGCAATGTATTGAATATATATATATTTTAAATTTGGGATTATGCTTGACTTTATATTATTTTTGGTTGCAACCCTAGTTTTGTTCTTTGAGATATAGTGTTCCAAGACCTTCAGTCTTGTAGTGGAGCTGTTGCTAGGTTTTGCGTGATTTTAATTGTGGTTCCACCATATTTTAATTTTTTTTTTCTTGTTGCTTATATCTTCTCCTGTATCCAGGGGTTTTAGAATTTGTCTATGTGTCTTATGAAGTCACTAGCTTTGTTCAATAATTAAGAAATTATTTTGTTCCATTACTTTTTGGATCTCTTTTTCCATTGATTGACTTTGTTTTCATAATTTTCTTACTTTTCTTGCATTTCTCATACTTCCCCCTAAAGTTTTCCTCAACCTCTCTTATTTGATTTTTTGGTCCTATGACAATTTTACATTGTTATTTGAAGCAGAAGTTGCCATTTTCATTTCATTATTTTCTTGTAGCTCTCTATGGTCAGGGTTCTTTTTTCATCCAAAGCAAACCATAATTGTTTTTTTTCTTTTTCATTTTAAAAATCATATTACTGTTTTTTTATTGAAATAGTCACACCATCTAACGAACTTCTCTCATTAAAATTTTTTTATATACCACCTTAGCTGTCTCTCAGTGGTTTTTATTTTTCCCCTCAATAGTATTTTATTTTTCCAAATCCATGTAAAGATAGTTCCCAGAGAGGGAAGATCAGGCCTTGGGCCCTGGGTCCAAGGACCACCCTGGGAAGTCACATGATCTCTAAAAAGTCAGACCCTTAGGACATTAGTAAAGTGACAGGAAGTGACATGACCCACAAGAAGCAGACACGATTGTCCAAGGATGGTTATGTCCATTTAGTCTATTTAATGAAAAGGCTTGGGTCTTTTGCTTTTTAAATCCCCAACAAGCAGGAAACATGTTCCATGAACACATAGTGGGAGTTGAGATGGTTCCCAGGTGTGTGTCTGAGCCTCTCCCTGCAGGGACTAAATAAATGCTTTCTCTTTGTATTTGAAGATGTCTCTGAGTAGTTAATTTGGGAAAGGGGATCTAGCACCCTTCCCATACACTTCCATCACCCCTTCCCAAGACAGTAAGCAATCTGATATGCTATACATGTACAATACTCTTAAAACATATTTCCATATTTGTCATGTTGTGCAAGAAAAAGATCAAAAGGGGGGAAAAAACATGAGAAAACAAACAACAATGGTGAAAATATTATGTTTCAATCCACTTTCGGTCTCCATAGTTCTCTCTCTGGATGCAGATGGCATTTTCCATTATGGTCAGGTTCTTTCTCTTTTGCTTACTCATTTTTCAGTGGGTTATTTCTTGATTTTTAACTTTCTGTTAGAGTTGGGTTCTTGTCCAAAGGTGTGGGAAACAATATCTCAAGCTTTGGGTTTTTCATACTTTTGTTTTCTGAGCTCTATCTAGAGGTCTGACCTCAAGTACTCCTCTCCACCCCTAAGTTACAACCTGGACCCTGGCCCCCCAGCAATGCTGTCACTGCAAATGTTCTTATTCCCTCTGGTCCCTCCTTTGGGTGCAAGCTTTGGCTCATCCCTCTTCCCTGGAACCAAAATCAGACTCTGATTTCTTGTGAGTGCTCACAGCCAGCAGAGTCTTCACCCTCTATTACCACATTCACCAGTAGTGTGTACCACTTTCTCTTTGCCCACAGGCACAATTTGAGACCATGTTGGTCAGTGCACCTAGGCTAGCAAAGGGCCCTACAATTTTCCCCTTATCAGTATTCTGACTTCCACAGTGTTTATGGGGTGAAAATTCCTGAACTGAGAATACTGCCTTCAAAGCTTCCCTAGGACTGTTTGTTAATTTGGTGTTTTGATATCTTTATTTCAATCAGGCCAGACTCCAGGAAATCAGGATTTTCCTATTTCCCAAGTTGTTCTTGGCTATAATTGCCTTACCCAGATTTTTAATTATTTATATTGTTCTAAAGTTCACTTTGAGGCATTATTTTAAATTATTAGTAGGGGAATTTGGGAGAGCCAGGTAATTTTCTATCTTATTTCACCATCTTCCCAGAATTCTCCACTTGATTCTTCATTATTTCAAAAGGAACAGAATAGATAAAATGGGGAGAAGTAGAGTAGAATTTTAGTAGTTTCATGTGATTGTATATCATTTCAGACTTGAACACAGTCACTACATGAATTAGGGTTAAAAAAAAGCTATAAAAAAGCTATAAAACTTTAAAAAAAAAGATTTTTTAAAAATGCTATAAAACTTAAAGCATCTCCTATGAAGGTCTGAATTCCTAATACTGTTAATACCTTCATTTCCCCCCCCCCCCCCCAGATTTTTCTTGTCGAGAAAAATTTCAGGCTTTTCTTCTTTAATCATAGTCATAATTAGGGGAGAAAGGAATAATTTCACAATAACTTCTTAATCATGTTCCACATGAACTCTAAAGGCCAAAGATCACGAGAGATCCCATCAGAAATCTCCATTATTTTCTTATGGTACATCTGTGGGCCAGAGCTCTGCAGACTCATGCTGCAAACTCACCATCCTTGATGTATCTTAAGAGGTATTTTCCACTCATCCTAGTAACTATATTCTCTCTAGTAGTTTAGATTCTGCTAGGTCTAAACTCCAGATGCCCATGAGAAATGTGGGGTCTTCCTATACTTACGTCATAGACAGAGTGACTCCATCCACTCCCAATTCTCTCCACACTGATGGCACACTACACTGACTCTGGCACAGTTGCTTGGCATGGTGCCTTGGTATGCTGATCTGCCAAAAAAACAATCTACTTCCTAGGTTTTAAATGTCCCATTCAGTATAGCAATTAATGATACTTCCCTGTAGTCTAACCTGGTTCATTACAATTGCCAAGTCAATTTGTTGACTTTTTCTGTTCCCGTGGCACTTTTACAAAATGCAAGGGAAAATTTTTGTGGTTGGTCATAATTAGGAATGAGCAAAACTAACCAACGCAGAAAATGGGCTCTGATACTACATGAAACATTCAACCCCTGGTCCTTTCTCTTTCTGACAGAAGAAACAAAGTGTGTTTCTTTATCTGTTCTCTAGGACCAAGATTGATCATATAGTTAGAATTTAACTTCCTTTTCGTATCCTTTTCATTTACATTATTACAGTTATTGAATATATTGTTTCCTTGACTGCTTATTTCCTCCCTCTGCCTCAGTTCATGCTAGTTTTCTATGTTTCTCTGAATTCCTTGTATCCATATTTTTAATGCACAATAATATCCATTTATGTTCACACACCAGTTTGTTCAGTCATTATAGTACTTTTCTACCACAAAAGTATAACTTCCTGTTAATTATATGATAATCGCAGCTGTTTCCACCTGTTGAAGTATAAAGCTAAATGCTGGTATCCATGGACAAAGCCCCAGTCAAATTATAACTGCTGTATATATCAGTACTCTATTGTATACTAAAATTCATTTAAGGAATTTCCATAAATTAAGGGGAGAAATACAGTATATAACAACTGGATGAGGATAAATGCCTATAGAAACAGATGTAATACTATTATTAGAGGTAAATTATAGACCTCTTTGATAAGAAACATGGGGAAAATGTCAAACCTGGAATGAAAGTATGATATTGCATTAAGAAGGAACTTCTTATTTCCTCTAACCATCTGGTCATCTTCTGGTTCTCTCTCTTCTCTCTCTCTCTCTTCTCTCTCTCTTCTCTCTCTCTCTCTCTCTCTCTCTCTCTCTCTCTCTCTCTCTCTCTCTCTCTCTCTCTCTCTCTCTCTCTCTCTCTCTCTCTCTCTCCCAAAAGCAAAGCAATTGATAAGTTTGCCTTAATGATAATTGCAGTCTTATAAAAGTGGAGGAAATGACAAGGAGAATTCCTATTCTGCGCCTGAGTCAGACCAACAAGGAGGAATTGGTTGCTGAAGTAGAAACAATAGCTGATGAATTAACTCCATTGGAGAGTCCATGATATTGAGGTAGAGTTAGTATCAAATTACCTAATATTTTGAAAGGAAAATTGGTTCAGGAGAGATAAGATGCTCACAAGAATAAGGCTACACATATACAAATATTAATTATTTCTATGAAGATTGGGAATCTATGTGGGAAGGACAAAGGGGAACCTCTGGACAAATATTCCTCGATTTAACCTTAAAGCCTATATAAAAACCTCTGTACCACTCTGTCCCCCATCCTACCCACTTTTCTCACATGACTACAAAGAGCAATACGGTTCTATAAGAATTGTAAGGAGCACCAAAGCCTACTACAAGGAAATACAAGTAAAAAATATGAAGGAAAACTGTAATGTGCTGTTGTCTCCAGAAACTGCCGATCGCTCTCTGGGAGGAGATCTGCTGTGTCACCTCAAATCTCTAGGACAGATTCTTCTTTCTGTAGAGAAACGTTGTCTCCAGACAGTTGCTGTTAACTCTGGTCCAGAGTAGTGACTTCCCTTCCTGCAGAGAACAGCCTCAAGTCTGGTCCAGACAAGACACTCTCTATCTCTGGAGTGCCGCCCTTTTTTATCCTCCCAGAGAATGGACGTGGGATAGGATAACGCAAGGGCTTCTGGGAAAAATTACTTCAACTAATGAACTTGCTCCTCCCCAGGAGTTCACAAGTAAAACTCCCAATAAAGGCCGGAACTAGAGAATTATTAAGTACCGACTTAGCACTTAGTAAAAACCTAATATCTCATTATCTCATTAGCACTTAGTAAGAACCTAACAGAAAACAAACCAAAAAAAATTTGTGTGTATTTGTCATTATTTTTAAATAAATTATTATTATTATTTTTTTATTTCTTACATCATCATAGTATCCCATGTATCCTTGTAACCTTAAAGAGCTATCCCAATATGACAACAGTATTTTTGGGAAAGGGAAAAAATGTCAGCACAACTGATTGGTATGTAGAAAAAAATTTTTAAATATGCAATATATAATACCTGTGGACCTGTCATATCCACAAAGGGAAAAATTAGGGGTATCTTTTTACATCTCTTAATATAAGTCTTACTTGACTTTTATAATTTTTGTATTTACTTCTGATTTTGTGATGCGCCATTGTTCTTTCCATTTACAGTCGTCACTGTGTATACTACTTTCTTAGTTCTGCTTCCTTCATTCTGTATCAGTTCATAGAGATCTTTTCATGCTTTTCTGTATTTATCTGAGCATTTTTTAAAGCTTGGGGTTAACAGGAAGATCAAAGAAAGGCTAACATGCTGTCTGATAGTGAAAATGATAATTCATGAGAGTCTGAATGCTAAGTTGTTCAATTCTTTTTTTGTTGTTGTATTTTTTTCTTCCAAGAAAAACATTCTATTTTTATCTTATTTTTCCCAGTCCAAACAGAAACAGGAGCCTAAGATAAGTGTGGAGACAATCAAACAGGATCTGACTCTATGAATCTTTGTCACCAGGCCTATCATACTCAAAAAAACTAGCAGATATGGAGGAACTGAACTCAGTGGCTTCTAAGGTCCCTTCCAGCATGCCTACCATATGAAGCCTTTCCTGATCTCCCCAGTTGTTACTGATTTCTCCACAAATTATTTTGTATGTAACATATGGATTTTGTGTTTACTTTTCTGTATAAATGCCATTTACCCCTTAGCTCAGTCAAGCCTAACAATGATAATGACCATGAAGATAATGTTAATAGGTAGCATTTATATAATGTTTTATGATTTCCATTTTATATATGTTTTCTCATTTGATCCTCCCAATAATTTTGTGAGGATTACTATTGTTTATCCCCATTTTACTGGGGAGTAGTATAGAAAAGGAAACCGAGGCCCATAGAAATTACCTTGCTCAGAACCATCAGTAAGGGAGTATGTGAGACAGAATTCAAGCTCAGGTCCTACATTAGATGCAAAGTGCTATCTAGCCCATCTAGCAATTCAATCTCAGAATCAATATTCAATGAAACACACACGGACCATAAAATTAAAGAAACATAAATTAACTACTAAAAATAAGATGAAAAGGAAATCATTTTTTAAATTACCCTGCTCCCCTCCACCTCCGTATTCACCAGAGAAATAATCGTGGGTCAGAAAGATCCAATGCAATCCAGTGCCAACTCAGCCAAACTTCAGGAATACTTAATTCCCTTTAGGCTGGGCTCATTTTTTTTAAGTTTTAGGTTCCTTACACTGTCATCCCAGAACCTTAGAGAAAATTACTTATAGCAGGTATGGATGATGTCTGAGATTGCTCTGTTTTGAGTAGAAAGGGTCTCAATGTACAATATAAATCGAGTATATGACAGCCATTTATTTCTTCTACACACAAAAGAAGGAACATTAAGGACTAAACTTCAAGGACTCACAAATTCAAATTGGCCCCAAACTCCACAAAACTTACATAAGGAAGCAGTTACTTTGAACTATTATTATATCCTTCCAGGAGGTTGACTTAAGCAGTAGAATATGAAAATATTGGTGGGACTGTTGAATTGACATTTTCCATTTCATCTCAGTTTTGCATGATTCTAAGAATTCTCTCCAGGTCTCAGTTTTCCCCCAAGCCAGGTCAGACCTTTGGGTTATTTTCTGGTTAGTGGTCTTCCTTTGCAATGCAGAAAGGCAGCCAGATCCAATTGAGGGAGGACTCAGAAGCTTTGATCTCCAGAACACAAATCTCCAAAGCCAGAATTGTCCATCTCAAGATTTGTTCACCCATGCTCAGGAAACAAGCATAAAATAGAAAAAGCAGTTGCAGGTCTAAGGCTCAGCTTCAGTTACCTAGTTGAATTCTTCTTCTAGATTCCACATACTTGTAGTCAATATGCTGCCAGGGCAGAATCAAGGGTATTGTCCTTCTCCCACTGTTTACAGAAAGCTATTTGTCACACATTACAAAAAGAATAAGAAAGAGCAAGGTGTGGAAGTTATATCTTCTTTTTTAATTAACCCAGCACTTCATCTCCTCAGCCATTATAACAGAAGGAAAGGAGTAGAAACAAACCAGGATTTGTTACATAAAATCAAAGAGCCATATATTTTCCAGAAAATGGCCAGGGTATAGACTCAGTATTCTATAAAGTGTATTTTAGCCAGAGAAGACTGGAGGAGCCAGATGTTTATGCTCAATTACATCTATATCAAACTCTTAAAATACCATTAGAAGTGAAAGGGTTACAATCAAGATAATAATAAAGTGAAAAAAAAAAAAACCCTGCCACTTTTTTATTGGCAGCCTATAAAGAATAGATTGTTCTTTTTTTCTTTCTCTTTTTCCTCAGATTGGCAGGAAGTAGAGATCTACAAATTGTCAGTCCATAATTGATCAGAGGTAATTCCTTTAGTAAGAAGAGAGAAAAGGCAAAGTTCTCAAGTGGCCCCTGGCAGTTCAAACTTTAGGGAAAAGCCAATCACTCCCAGTAGTTTCTAGGCTGGCCCTTCATGCTCCAATGTTCTCATCAATAATCTGCCAATTTAGTTCTAGAATTGGGAATGGAGCATCCCAGACCAAAGTGCATCTTTTTAACCCCTGTAACTCTACTTTTCCCCATGAATTAGATTCTTTTCCTTAATTTTTTTCTTCTTCAGAATTCTTAATTCTAAATTCTAAATCTAAAACATCACTGTTTCTGTGGGTAGAAGTTTCTTCAGTTGCCATAGGATTTCTAGCATCTTTAGTCTCTTTGGTGACTCTCACTGACTGGTAATCCAGGTGAAGTGACTTGAATATCATTGACTTGGATGGGAACTGTACAATTGACACAAAGTATGGATGGATAACTAATATATTGGATTATAGAGCCAAGTCAAATGAAATAATATCAAATTCTTAGTTTAAAAACTCAATTTCATATATTAGCATTATAGAATAGAAATTTGTCTTATGGGGGAGGGATCTAGGAATTTTAGTGGCTTGCAAATTCAATATTATCAAATGTGTGACATAGAAATAAAAAATCCTAAAACTTCCCATGCTGTGCATAGCTCTATAATATCTATAATAGGGGATGGTAATGGTACTACCATATTTTGCCTTGGACACATAATATCGGGAGAATTTTGTCCATTTCTGCACACTATATTGTTATTCAGTTATGTCCAATTCTTTGTGACCCTATTTGGGTTTTTTTTTGGGGGGGAGGCAAAAATACTGGAATGATTTGCCGTTTCCTTCTCCAGCTTGTTTTACAGATGAGGAAACTGAGGTAAAACAGTTAAGTGATTTGCCCAAGATCATATAACTAGTAAGTGTCTAAGGACAAATTTGAACTCGGATCTACTCAGGTCTTCCTGACTCCAGTTCTGGCACTCTATCCACTGGAGCACATAACTGCTCCAATTTAACACTACATTTTAAAGAAGACTAAAAGGTTCCAGGAAATTGTATTCTTCAATTAGCCTCATAGGCTTTTTCATTTTAAAATTAAAGAAAATAAGACCAAAGTGACTTGTCCAAAATGACACAGCTGCTTAGTTCTAATTCTGACTGCACCAATAACTTGACTATGGGACATTGGGCAAATACATTTTTAGACTACAGCTTCTTCATCTACAAAATGAAGATTTATACAAGATCACTTAAGAGATTATAAAGAGTTCATATGTATAAAAAGCATTATAATTTTGATCTGTAATAAACTCACATAAAAGATATAGTTGGCTTTTCAGTTGTAGTAGATGCTATTGATACTGACAAAATAGAAATCCATTTAAGAGCATAATTCATAGTAGGTATCTGCTTTTTCTCATTTAATAGCTACTTTAATGTATGGGATTGGGATGAGGGATTAATGTATGAAAATCTGAGAAACATAGATGATTTAAAGTATAAAATCCTTTGTTTTTATATTTCTAAAACCCAGATCTCCAGAATCCCATTCAAGTGAAAATTCTATGTGATACTAGTCAAATATCATAAGATTCTGGATCCCATAACAAAAATTTCAAGAAGAACTGCCTTATCTTTTATTAATTACAATTTAATACGTCATCATGGAGAAGAAATCCTATTTTTGATTACCTTCTCACATGGATCATTCAGTGGATGTCATCTAAGTATAAATCTACCTAGGATCAGAGTCCTTGGCTTGCCCTACAGCCCACCATATCTTGCATATGAATGAAAATCTATAACCATTTTAATTGACTTTCTCTGTGCATTAAAACCACATTATAGTCAGGGTGCAAACATATTGACTAATCAAAGTTACATTTCTTTGGTTTGTTACTCACTTTTCACTTTTATTCCTCATTTCTCTTTTCCTCTGTAGAGGAATGTCTGGTGTATTACCAAGCATCTGTTCACTAAACTCAATAAAATGAAACCTGCTAATTGTCACAGTCCCTTAGGGAGAGAGTTATCAACCTGATGTCGTGTTTTACATGCTTCACTGGGGTGCTCTCTGTTGAACCAGATTTTAGTAGTGCAACATAGAGCACTGCCCTCCAGTGCTTGAAGATGACAGTGTTTTAAATATATTAAAAATAGAAGAAAAAAGGGGGAAACTGGGACTCCTCAGATTTGCATAAAATTTCCATGAAGAATGAAAAGGACACATTCAAGCAATTTGCCACATTTAAAACATTTTTTGCTGATAGCAATTACCATAAAAATGGCAGATAGCATATAAAAAATTCCTCTTTTGGGAGACTGGATTTTTTTTTTTTTTTGTAAAAAGAATTCATTGCTAATTTTAATAGATTACTTTTTTTTTTTACTGTAATCATAATTTATTTCACAGGATGAACTGCCTTCATTGTTTTGCTAGGTCTTGCATTGTATAAAAAGCAAGTTAATGATGAAATTATCATTTTTTGCAGATGATATGATGGTATACATAGAAAATCCTAGAAAATCAACTAAAAAAACCCACTACAAACAGTTAACAACTTTAGCAAAGTTATAAGATATAAAATAAATTCACAAAAATCATTGGCATTTCCATATGTTACCAACAAAGTCTAGCAACAAGAGATAGAAAGAGAAATTCCATATAAAATAATTGTACATAATATAAAATATCTGAGTCTATGAGCCAAGACAAAGCCAGGGACTATAGGAACACAACTACAAAACACTTTTTACACAAATAAAGTTACTACTAAACAATTGAAAGAATATCAAAAGCTCATGGGTAGGCTGAGCTAATATGATAAAAATGATAATTCTATCTAAATTAATCTGCTTATTTAGTATCATACTAATCAAACAGCCAAGAAATTACTTTATAGAGCTAGAAAAAATAATAAAATTCATCTGGAAGAATAAAAGGTCAAGAATTTCAAGGTAATTAATGAAAAATAAAAGTAAACAAAGGTGGCTTAGCTGTACCAGACCTAAAACTATATTATAAAACCATTTGATACTGGCTAAGAAATAGAGTAGTGGATCAGTGGAATAGATTAGGTTCACAAGATACAATAGTCAATGACTGTAGTAACCTAATGTTTGATTAACCCAAAGACTCCAGCTTCTGGGATAAGAACTCACTATTTGACAAAAATTGCTGAGAAAATTGGAAAAGAGTATGGCAGAAATTGGACATGGATTAACACCTAACACCCTACACTAAGATAAGGTCAAAATGGTTTCATGATTTAGATATAAAGGGTGACACTATAAGCAAATTTGGAGAACCAGGGATAGTTTACCTCTCAGATCTGTGGAGAAAGAAGGAATTTACAGCCAAAGAACTACCATAGTACATTATGAAATGGAAAATGGTTAATTTTGATTATATTAAATTTAAAAGTTTTTTTTTTGTTTTTTTGTAAAATAAAAATGCAGGCAAGATTAGAAGGGAAACAAAAACTGGGGAAAAATGTTTACATCCAAGGTTTCTGAAAAAAGGCCTCATATCTAAAATACAGGGATAATTGACTCAAATTTATAAGAATACGAGCTATTCTCCAATTGATAAATGGTCAAAGGATATGAACACACAATTTTTAGGTGAAGAAATTAAAGCCATTTCTAGTCATATGAAAAAATGCTCTAAATCACTATTGATTAGAGAAATGCAAATTAAGAAAACCCTGAGGTACCACTACATTTCTCTCAGATTGGCTAAGATGACACGAAAAGATAATGATAAATTTTGGAGGGGATGTGGGGAAACTGGAACACTCATACCTTGTTGGTAGAGTTGTGAATTGATCCAACCATTCTGGAGAACAATTTGGAACTATGCCCAAAGCATAAGCTTTGATCATGCATGTTTCTCCTGAGTCTGTGTCATAAAAAAAGGGAAAAGGACCCACATGTGCAAAAATGTTTGTGGCAGCCCTTTTTGTAGTGGCAATAAACTGGAAACTGAGTGGATGCCCATAAGTTGGAGAATGGATGAATAAATTGTGGTATATGAATGTTATGGAATATTATTGTTCTGTAAGAAACAATGAGCAGGAGGATTTCAGAAAGGCCTGGAGAGACTTACATGAACTGATGCTAAGTGAAATGAGTAGAACCCAGAGATCATTGTACATAGCAAGAACAAGATTATGTGATGATCAACTGTGATGGGCATGGCTCTTTTCAGCAATGAAATAATTCAGGACAAATCCAATAGACTTGTGATGGAAAGCGCCAACTACATCAAGTGGGAGGACTGTAGAGACTGTGTGGATCACAACATGGTATTCTCACCTTTGTTGTTGTTTGCTTGCTTGTTTTTTCTTTTTCACTTTTTTCTCTTTTGATTTTTTTGTATAACATGATTAATGTGGAAATATTTTTAGAAAAATTGCACATGTTTAAACTATATTGGATTGCCTGCTCTCTAGGGGAGGGGAGAGGAGGGAGTGAGAAAAATTTGGAACACAAGGATTTTCAAGGATGAATGTTGAAAACTACCTTTGGGCATATTTTGAATAAAAAGCGATTAGCATAAAAATTATTTTCTGTATCACTACCTAAATATATATATATATATGTGTGTGTGTGTGTGTGTGTGTGGATATATATATATATATATATATATATATATATATTACAATTAATGTAGTAAGCATGTTGCAGGAGGAGTTAGGTACAAGTCCTTCCCCTTTCATATATGAAACTCCCAAAGTACATATGCAAGGGGATAGTTACCTGACCAAGCAGATTACAGATGATAGATAAGAGGAAGGAGTGATGCATTAGCAGGACAAATTGAGACACTAAACTTCACAAAGACTTGGAGGAAGGAAGGCCTATGCTAAAAGCCACTCTCTAGGAAAGAAGCAGCCTATAAGAGACAGGAACTGATTCACAGTAGGAGCACTGAATCCTGAAAAGGAGAGAGAGCAATATAACAGAGAACCACAGAACTAAGACCCAGAGGTGGGGACCAAACCAAGTATCCAAAAAGCATAAAAAAAGCCTCAGAGAGGCAAAATTTTAGCACTTCCCTCTCACTGGTATCAAGAGGCATGTGGACTGTAGGTCCAGGAAAGAAGGATGACTTTCTAGCAATTTCAATTAACAAAGCATAGCATAATATCATTGTATAATGTACATACACACACATACACACACACACACACGTGTGTGTGTGTGTGTGTGTGTGTGTGTGTGTATCCCTATTGGAAGGAGTGAGTTTTTCTTTACCATTCATGGGTTCAGGAAAAAGGCTTTTCTATTCTTTGCTGTACAATCTTTTCTGTTTGTTGTCCTGAAGGCTTGCAGGAAAATTGAGTGCTCTTGGGGAAGAAAGAATGTTAAACATTGAAATTTCAGGTATTCTTTAAGAGCCAGAGAGATTTTATACTACAGTTCTTGTATCAGGACAGACACTATGACACCAGGGTCATAGTAATAATGGTGCTATACTATTACGAATCATAGGATCACAGATTTAGAGCTGGAAGGTACTTTAAGGTCATCTAGTCCAAATATATCATTTTGTAAATGAAGAACTAGAGGTCCAGAGAACTTGTGGCTAGCCCAAGGCCACATAGGTGATAAGCAAAAGGCAGTATATGACACCAAATAAAATTCTCTCCATTTCAAGGTATGTAAAATGGACTGAGGCAAGTTCAGACTTGGTTACAACAAATTCTAATGTAAGGTTCATCTTTTGATTTAGACAATTTTATTTATGAAAATAATAAAAAAACAGGGACAATTCTGAGAGAAACTCTGAGAAAGAAGACAAAAACTGAAGGCCAAGATGAACAAGGTATCATTTCTCAGCAGCTAATTTACATATTCCTATAATAAAGACTTTGAGATGAATTGCCAGGAAACTCTTAAAACTTGAACTTTTTGATAAATATAGGACAATTCCATGTTCCCATTTGTGATGTATCTGAAAGAAATTAGGTTTTTAATTTCTCATTCTAAAGTTATTTCACTATTTAAGTATTTTATTTCCTCTTCTGTTAACCTGTGCAATTTATATTTTTGTAAATATTTATCCATTTCGGTTAGATTATCAAACTTGCTGCTGTAGAGTTGGGCAAAATAGCTCCTAATTATTGCTTTAATTTCTTTTTTCATTGATGGTAAGTTCACCTCTTTCATTTTTGATGCTGGTGATTTTATTTTTTTCTTTCCTTTTTCTGATCAAATTAACCAAAGGTTTATCTATTTTGTTAATTTTTTCATAAAATTAACTCTTAGTTTTGTTTATTAGTTCAATAATTCATATCTATTTTATTAATCTCTCCTTTGAATTTCAAAATTTCTAATTTGATAAAATTGGGGGCTTTTAATTTATTTTTCTTCTAGCTTTTTTTTAGTTGCATGCCTAATTTATTGATCTCCTCTTTCTCTATTTTATTTGTGTAGCTATTTAGAAATATAAATTTTTTTTTCTAAAAATTGCTTTGGCTGCATCCCATAGGTTTTGATATGTTGTTTCATTATTGTCATTTTCTTGGATGAAATTATGGATTGTTTATGTGATTTGTTGTTAGACCCACTCATTCTTTAGAATTAGATTATTTAATTTCCATTTGTTTTTAGTCTATCTTTCCCTGGCTCTTTATTGAATATAATTTTTATTGCATTGTGGTTTGGAAAGGAAGTATTTACTATTTCTGCCTTTTTGCAATTGGTTGAGGTTTTCATGTGTTTTAATACGTGGTCAATTTTTGTATAGGTGCCATGTACTGCCAAGAAAAAGGTGTTTTCTTTTTTGTCCCTATTCAATTTTCTCCAGAGGTCTATCGTTTCTAGGTTTTCTAGGAAGTCACTAACCTCCCTACTTTCTTTCTTGTTTATTTTGTGGTTAGATTTGTCTGATTCTGAAAGGGGAAAGTTGAGAGTAAGTTATTTCACAAAGTAAAACTAAAGCAGAATGAGAATAGAAGCAGAGGAGAAAAAAGACAAGAAAGGAGACTTAAAAAGTAAAGCAAAGGCCAATACTGTTCCCTGCTAATTGAAGAGAGAAGCAGAATCCACCTGAAAGAAAAACTAATAATTGAGAATGCTTTCTATTGCTTAAAGAGTCTGAGCTTAGCCAAGGCTAGCTGAACAAATGGTTCATAGAAAAATAATCAAACTGGGAATTGAGAAAAGAGCCTAGAACCTAGTCTGTTCCTCAGTTGAGTGGGCTGAAGGAAAATAGGCTTTGCATTTTTTTTTTTTTTTCTGGGAACAAAACTGATTGGAGTAAAAATTTTCCAATTAAAAGCTAAACTGGAAGAAAAACGTTGCTGCTAAGAATGGATTAGAGAAAGAATAAATCTTCTTTTACTAAATAGTTTGTTGGCGGGGAGGGGGAATGTAGTGACTTTTTGGCCTGGTCCTTTACCTAGGTATTAGGAGGGGGAAAAAACACTCAGAGGACCCCAAAGAGAGGTGACATGAATAGCTCTGCAGAGCCAATGTTTAAGAAAACTGCTTTTGACTAAAAGAGCATAATATTGTCTTAGAACTTAACCAAAAAGAACCTGCCCAGAAGATAACTTTTGGTACATACTATTCCCTAAGAAGACAAAGGACATTAAGTCTAGTGGGAATTATCCTAGGTACATGGCCTTCTCTACTCCTGAGTCTTTTTGCTAGGTTTCTGTAACTTTATGCCAACTCTTTCTCAAAGACACCTTGTATTTTGGTGGGAGAATGTGAGCCTGTTTTATGGGTGGACTTTTACAATTATTCCAACTTTACATTCTGTGTAGTAATTATTTCATGATTAATAGTGTCATCTTGATTGATTTGTTTAAATGGAAATCATTTTGGTGTGAATAACTTACATACAATTCATTCTTCCATATTTCTGTTATACTTCAGACCCTGAGAGTGAGTTCTAGCAGTATAATTGCATTTGGAAATCACTGAGGAAGGGAAATCACTCCCCTCACCAAAAAATTCTTACCAACATGTGAGCAATCTAGAAAGACAGAAATAAAGCCAGATAGAACCCTAAAAAGAGAGGGTGTCTGACCACACCCACATTACATTAATCCAAATCCAAATAATTTATATTAATATCCATTATATAAATACATTAAGTACATAAAGCATCATGTATAAAAAATGTTGTAAAAACAATAATCCTACTCAAATACATCTTCCATAATAAAACAGTACTATAGTTTAAAACAATTGAACAACCATCTAGGCTAGTAGTAGACATTTATTTACCTGCCTTTCAAGGTCTTTGTGACATTTTCTATATAGTAATCCACAAAACTTTGTACCTGTTCTTCTAAAATTTTCCATTATACTTGTAATGATGTCAGTAGTGAGCCATAGAAGTATGAAGAATTACAGTTCCTTTGTTATTAGGCTTATTATCCAATGGTTATTAGCATGCCTTTTATTTGTTGCCTGATCTCTGTTGATATATGTCATTACTTTCTACCTCTTTTTGCCTCATTTCATTCAAATCTTCAGTCAGTATTAATTTGCACAGCACTGAAAGCAATTTAATTCAAACACTTATAAGCCTGCTATGTGCAAAACACTGTGCTATTGCAGAGGAGAGACAAAGGCAAAAATTAAATAGCCTACCCCAAGAAGCCTGTACATTTTAATAGAGGGAATACAACTTGTATACAGATAAGTACATGCAAAATATTTTTGGGAAGAAGAGCACACACTAACCACTTGGGAACAAGGATTCTTGCAGGATATGGTACCCAAGCTGAGTCAAGCCTTAAAAGAAACTAAAGAATTGACCAGACAGAAAGGTTAGGAGGAAATGTATTCCAAATATAACCTTACACTGTAATCTGTCTCTGAGCCACGGTAACCATAGAGATTCTGAAAGTCTTCTTGGATTTGATTGGTCACTGAAGTCATGAATTGTGTAAAGGTTCCTGAGATTGTTTATGGAGAGTTCCAAGAAAAAAATCAGCCTAAAGAAGGAGGCTACAGTTAAGGGGTGAATGGTCAGATCACCTCCATCTTCAGACCATGCAGATTTTGCAGAATTAACCACTAAGCATGAGATCTATTTTCTTCAAAGACTTTGAAAGAAGGGGTTATTTATAACTAGCAACTGTGACAACTAATCATTTAACAATATAGTTGAGCTCTGTGGAAAAATTGTGACCAATGAGCCCGGAGCCAAGTGGACCAATGATCTTTTGCTGCCCTAAAGACAAATAAATTCTTCTCGTGGCTCTGAAAGGAAAAGGAAGTTGCTCTTAGTCATGACACTTCCAGCAATTTTTGCTTTAATTCTTTCCTGTAAATTGTAGGAATTAAGCAGGAAAGCCCTGATTACTGTGGCAAATGGTAGCACATTATCAATGTACATCCACAGTGATTCCCCTTTTCTTAACCCTGCTACTTCTTTGCATTCTTCTGCTATTTTTTCATATAACATATAACAATAACCACTACTTTTGTTTATGTATTAATATGAACAACAGAAATTGGGTGTCATGTAGTCTGGAATAATGCAGTACCTTCATCTAGCATCCCCAAGGGAGGCAGAACAATGAGCTCTTCCCAGGAACTGGAAAGGGGGGCTTTCTACAAGTATTCTCTGAGCTCTCCCAAAGTGTTAATCAGAGGAAACAAATAACAAGCAAAGAAATCTATAGCTAAACCCTCATTCCCATATCCATGTTTAGTATGTGAATGACAAGCCCAGTCCTCATAAGAATATGAAAAGCATTCTTCGATGTGATCTGAATGTAGAAAGACCATGCACATTTTAGAACCGGTTCCAGTCAGCCAACCTTATAATGAAGAAGCAGATTATTGATTGGCTGGATTTGTAGGCATTAAGAAAAGGGCCAGTAATACACTTTTGGCAGGAACTCTTTTCTGACTGGCTGGGACTAGAAAAGGATAAAGGCTTTGGGCTAGAAAGGGGCTCTCAACTTTCTTTTACCTAGCAAGAGGCTGAGAGCACATGGCTCTACTGTTGCTTCTGTCTCTGTTGTGACTATTCATTCCTGTTTCTAAGTGATTTATGGAAATGACTATGGTCTTGTGAGCAAAGGCAAGAGAATGAACTACATGCGACCTTGGAACAAAGTTCATACCAGGTTTTGCAACCAACTCAGTCGGACATTTAGGCTCCAAGGGATAACCTTTGAGACCCGGTGGTAGCTGAGCTGTGGATTCAGCTAGTTTAATTTTACTATATTTGGACATAAACTTGGTGATATTAATGTAGAAACTGTTAAGTTTCTTTCCACTACTCTTCCCAGGCCAAAGGTGTTAAAGAGAGGAGGAATATATGAACTTCTGTACTTGCTTTGTCTTCAAAATAAATATCTCTTTGTAAAAGCTAATTGATGTCAATTGGTTAAATGGAAATGAATGTTAATCATTAACTGGTAACCAAGAGAGGAATATAACAGGAAAAGTGCTTAGAAATAACAGGATTAGAGAAAAATATCCCCAGATTCTTAAGGGTACTCCTAGAACTCTGAGGGGAGATATGTCAGCCCCGAGGAGTGAGGTCAGAATAAGTTCACTACACATATATGCATACATATGTACATGTATGGGTGTATATTAAATATATAATGGTGAGCCTAGGACTAAAGACAAAAAGGGAACAGAGCATGGAGACTGGCAAAATGAGCTCTCCTTATTCCCATAACCTGAGCACTATAATCTGTGTTACAGACAGGAACTTTAGCTGTATACTATTTAAGCAGAGTGTTTAAAATGATTACTCCAATTTGGGGTAGATAGCCTGGGCAAAAGCATAAAGGCAGGAAATATAATGATAAGTTTGGGGAATTGCAAGCAGGCTAATTTAATTGAAATATAGAGGACTGAAGAGAAATAATATAAAATAAATTCTGTGAAATTAGGCTGGGCAACAGATTTGGGAGAGGAAGGGTTAAGTGCCAGACCAGAAACATTTAGGAACATGATAATAGTGAGTCAATAGAAAAAGGATAAATACTTTGAATTACCATTACAACCTTGGTGATACCTTTATAATAATCCATTCATATTCTCTTCCTAAGCCCCCTTGTGGTCAGCAGCTAACTGGAAACACTATCATGAATAAATGGACAGAATCACTGCCTCAAAAAGTTCTTTGCCTAATTCCATTTAATTTTAATAATAATTTGTTTTAACGGAGTCCTGCCTTGGAGGAAACATGTCTATATAGAATGATATAAGTAAATTCACAGAAAGATGAGCAGAAAAAAACAAAAGGCCTAAAATCATATAAATTATCTCTATTCACTATACGTAAGTTTCTACTAATTTATCCTTACCAAATCACCTACAAATATAGGTACCCTCTCTATAACACAGGTTCTGGTGCTAAGGTTAAGAGAACTGAGAATAGCCCATTTTGGCACAGTCTTCATCTCTGTTCCCTCTTTGTCTTTAGTCTTAGGCTCACTAAAATATTTTAAAACATACATACATATATACATATATGCAAATATTTGTACATGAATATACATATATATATGTAGTAAATATATTCTGACTTCACTCCCCAGAGGTGAAACATCTCACCTCAGAGTTCTAGGGATACCCTTGAGAACTTGGGAGTATTTTTCTCTAATTCTATTATTTCTAATATTATTACAATATAATATTGTAATTTAATATTATTGAAATATAAACATTAAGCCCCTTGAGGGGAGGATCAATGTCTTTTCCAAACTCTGGGACTTGTTAACATCCATCTAGGCATTTTCAGTACTTTGCTTTGTAAAAAACTAATAGTTTTTACTTCTAATTTTAATTTGTATACTATGTCAGTATTTCTTTCAGTACCTAGTATAGTATTTTTGTTCACAGCATGTTCTGTTATGCAGTCTCTTTCCTACTTATATTTTGGTTCAATATTTGTTACTTAATTGTATTTATTTCCATTATTTGTTCTTATATAATATTGTTGCCTGTCTTATAATGTAAGCCCTTAGAACAGAGACCAGCAATTTCTTCAGTCCTGCTTTCCCTTTAAAAAAAAAATTCCATTTTAATTTTCAGTTCTCAATTTTCTCCCTCCCCATCTATTGAAAAAGTAAGAAAAGCAAAATCTCTTACAAATATGTCATTAAATTACTACTGATTTCCAATGAATAAGTAAAGGAATAAGGGGATGGAAGGCAAATAAAAGTAGTGACAATTGTTGCTTGTTTTCCATTTTTAAAAAGGACCAATGACATCATATAGTCATGTCTTGACTTGCTCGTGAATCTATGAATTCGATTTGTGAGGCAGAGATGCACAGAGTTGGCAGCCTCACTCTCTCTTTCAGAGTCACTGAAGTCTAGTGGGAAGAGAAAGTTCAGACAAGTGGAAATAGCTCAGAATGCAGGGGATGACCTTGATGTCTTCCATATCTGACCAAACTCCACAGCACTCCAGTGCTATGGCCTTCATGGCCTTTGGAACAAATTCCCATTCTACCAGGGGAATTCTTTACAATTTGGGGTAGATGTTCCCCTAACTCTCCAATAGGTTTGAGGGCTGTTGATTATCCTCAATCTGGTTTGGTCTGTCTGCTGAGACAGTTATTCCTAGACATGGTGCATATGCTGCAGCTTCTTAGAGCCACAGATGAGAATTGGGTGACAGATAGACACCAAAGGTAGATGAGAAGCCCTGAAAGGCAGCCATCATAGCTAATTCTCTCTAACACCTAGTACACTCTAATAAGACAATAAAAGGATAGGAAAAAATGAGAGAAAAAAATTTTTTAATTGTTTTATGATGATGATGACCCTTTCCCTAATCACTAATTACACACTCAATCATTTGTTAAAACTTGTCGATCTCATTTTCACATTTCTCCCCAAATCATATTTCACTGGATATTGCAATGACCTTCCAATTGATCTCCTTGATTCCAGTTTCCAAATTTATAGTCCTAAAATATAGTTCTGACCATGCCATCCCCTTACTCAAAACCCTTCAATGACTCTAGGATAAAATACAAACTCCTTGGTCTGGAATTTTAAAGCCTTCTACAATCAGGTTCCTTTTTCATTCTCCATTTCAGTTGCACTGGCCGTTCATCTCTTTCAGTAGTACCTTTGTACAATTAGTCTTCTGTGTCTGACTACACTTTCCTCTTAACTTATACCACCTAGCACCCCTAGCTTCCTTCAAAGCAGAAGCCTTTACCTCCTACATGAAGCCTTTCTTGATCCTTACAGTACTCAACTTTACCCGATTTCAGTATGTTGTCTTGCTCTTGTACTTAATTACTTGTGTATATGTTGAATAGAAAAAGTAAGCTCTTTGAGAGCAAGAACTTTTATTTTCATCTTTGTATCCGCATTACCTAGAATAGTGCTCTGCAAGAGTAGGCCTTCAATAAATGCTTGCTGAATTGAATTAGCACATATATTCCTTTCTGCAGCTTCAGATACTTCTCTGTTTGTGCTGATGCTATATTTACATGGATTTTTGTTCACTTACTTGCAATAATCCTATCTCTATCAGATCACAAACTCTTCTGAGGAGAGAAATTACCAGCTACTCTCAATACTACTGACTTGACTGAAGGAATTGGGTGTTGCTGATTTTTCTTTGAAACGAATTGCAGGGATTAGGATGCAAAGCACAGTTCATACCTTTATTTCACAAAAATCATGTGTCCTTAAAATTTAGTGTATCAGTCATGGATCTGAATAATAGATATTTTTTTTCTTGCTAGAAAGTTTGATGTCATTCATAATCCCCCATTTTTCCACACTTATAATCATCTGAGCTCAGAGGACCAATGTTGGCTGTAGTTTTCACCATTTCCCTTCCAGACAGGGAACAGGCAAATCCAAACAGGGTCTTTGAGCATAGAATAAATAAAAATTTGTGGGTTTTATGCTTAAATTGGGTAAATTGCTTTATCCACATTCCATATATTTGAATTGTCAAGATATTTGAAGACACCCTTTTTCCTAGAGTTAAGGTCCAGCATGCAGGCTGTGCACCTCTGGCAAAGTGTATTGTTTTGACCAGAACTCTAAATATTCACTGAAGGATTGTTGGTTTTCATATTAACCATTAACTGTTTAGACTTGTTGGAGTTCCCTATTTCCCAGGGACCTGAGAACCAGAAGCAGGTGACGTGCTACAGTCCAAAGCCATCTATCACATCCCCTGACATTCTAGAAAAGCCTGAATTCCTGTGTCTGTGTAACTGAACCAGAGATTGCTCCATTCCAGTTCCTGCCATGCTAACTAACTCTGGTTCTGTTACCCCTATGAAAAATCACAAGGGTCAACCACTTTTGAGACAATAAACCTGGAGACTGTTCCTATAGGACCCAAAGACACGTCTGCCTGGGAATTGCTACTTAATATCTAAGAATAATTATGCTGTCAACCAGCCCCCTTGTGGTTTTTTATGTATATAAACCCTGCCTTTGCCCCAGTTTGTTAAACTCTCCTTCTCAGATCAGGATAGAGAGACAAAAGGACTTTCAAGTCTTTTCCTCACTCTGAAATTAATTAAATTGCTACTTGTTTCCCAACACATCTGTTTCTGGCCTGCTCTGCTCTAACTCCCAGGTTAGAAGCTGGTTCTGGTCCAGTTGAACAATGCTCTGCATTTCTAGATAATCTGACCTATCTTACCTGCTATTATCTCTCTCTGATTTTCCATTTCCCACCTCCAAGCTTTTGGACTGTCCCCCCAAACATTCTTTCCTTGCCTCTGAATCTTAGAATTCCCCCAACTTCCTTCAAGCTCAGCTTCTCTGCAAGAGGCACTTTGATTCTTTTTGTGGCTGTGGGAGACATCCCAACAATATTAGGGTCCCCAGGTCAGTGTCGCAAGTATGGGGAAAGAATCTGCACACTCAGTTCTTCTTAAAGTTAAGGGGCTATGGTTTATTGCATTGTGACAGGCTAATTTCAAAAGAATTTTGCAAAGAATCAGGGTCAAGAAAATAAATTTATTGCAAATTAAGACGACTCTGAGGTACCACTATGTACCTCTCAGATTGGTTAAAATGACAGGAAAAGATAATGATGAATATTGGTGGGGATGGGGGAAAACATTGTTGGTGGAGTTGTGAAATGATCCAACCATTCTGGAGAACAATCTGGAATTATTCCCAAAAAGTTATCAAACTGTGCATACCCTTTGACCCAGCAGTGCTACAACGAGGCTTATATCCCAAAGAGATCTTAAAGGGCAAGGGGCCTGTATGTGCAAGAATGTTTGTGGCAGCTCTCTTTGTAGTGGCCAGAAACTGGAAGATGAATGGATGTCCATCAATTGGAGAATGGTTGGGTAAATTATGGTATATGAATGTTATGGAATATTATTGCTCTGTAAGAAATGACCAGCAGGAGGAATATAGAGAGGCTTGGAGAGACTTACATCAAGTGATGCTGAGTGAAATGAGCAGGACCAGGAGATCGTTGCACCCGGCAACAGCAAAATTATACAATGATCAGTGCTGATGGACACAGCCAGGTGATTCAGGCCAATTCCAATGGTCCTGTGATGGAGAGAGCCATCTGCCCCCAGGACAACATAGCATTCTCACTTTTTGCTGTTTTTTTTTTTTTTTTTTTTTTTTTTTGCATTTTGCTTTTTCTCATTCTTTTTTTTCTTTTTGAGCTGATTTTTCTTGATAATTGTGTTAATCCGTATTGAAGAATTGCACATGTTTAACATATTCGATTACTTGCCATCTAGGGGAGGGGGAAGGGAGAATGGAGGGAAACACTTGGAATACAAGATTTTGCAAGAGTGAATGTTGAAAACTGTGCATGTGTTTTGAAAATAAAAAGCTTTAATTTTTAAAAAGTTGAATTTAGGGGCAGCCAGGTGGCGCAGTGGATAGAGCATCAGCCCTGAATTCAGGAGGACCTGAGTTCAAATCTGATCTCAGACACTGAACACTAACTAGCTGTGTGACCCTGGGCAAGTCACTTAACCCCAGCCTCAGAAAAAAGGAAAAAAAAATAGTTAAATTTATTGTAAAACTAAAAAGACCGGGTGCTTCACGTCACTCATATGCTGATTTTATGGCTTATAGGCGGAGGGGAGGAGCGGTCTGGTTTGCACCTTACTGCCCCAGAAACTTTATCCCTGACCTCAGATTATTCTCTAGCAGCAGTAGTCCATGGAGCCGCGCATTCCCAAGGCCAGGGCCCTTAATCTCCTCTAGAAGCGGCACTTCCGTCACCTTCCACCCCCACGTTATTTTGTATTTATCTTTGTTTCCTAAGGGCCCAGCACCGTGCCTGGAACATAATACAGATGCTTAATAAATGCTTGCTCACCCGTCACTCAACTGTCTGTGATACAGAAACTTTACAAATTTGTTTAAAAGACCTGAATCTTGCAAAAGCTAAGGCAGAGACTGTAACTGAAAAGGCCGACAATTTTCCCTTACTAAATCACTTGCGATTCTAGGTTCTACGGCAAAATGGCGCCCAGCCAAGACCAGAGAAGAAAACGCCCAATTTTCTGCACTGGAAGACACAAGACGCGCACGCGCCCCAGGCCTCTTCTGAGGCGCCATGCTTTCCAAATAGCCATGCGCTGAGGACAGCCAATGAAATGCAGAACTAGTCTTTTACAGCCACACCCACTTCTCTCTTCCGCCTCTTCCAGGGCACATGCGCCACTGGAGATAGCGCCGTTGCCGGCTGCGCAGGCGTAATAGCATCCGCCTCCCACGTACCTGACGCAAGGCGACTGTAAGAGGTTCGCACTTTATACGGTGTGACCTTGAGTCTTGCCGGCCCTCGAGGACCTGGGCTGTCTAAAGTAGTGCCAACATAATTGACCTAATTTTGCAAGCTTTTTCTTGGACCCGAAGCCATAATATGTCAAAAAAAATTAGTTCTGTCTTTATGTCAATTAAATCAAGCCGGTATTGTAGATAAGCCTAGGTTTGAGGAGCCAAAGAATGAAGCTTTTATGTTCAGGCTCCTACATGGGCTCCTCCTAGAGAGAGCGGTCTTGTGGGACGCAGTGACCCAACCCCCGCCCCCACCCCCCACGTGGTTAGAGGTTTCCAGAAGAGCTGCGACCGCTGTGCTACGCACCTCCCGGCCCCCTCGTTCACTTCGCCGCCGACCCCTGCCCGCCCACCCACCATGCTCAGCGCCAGCCGCACCGCTGTTGCCCGCCTCGCCGGAGCCGCCTCCCGGAATCCAGCTGCCAGTCTTCGCCAGGTGAGCAGATTGTTGGGGACCGTCTTGGCCTTAGAGCCTTAGTGACTAGCGGTCTCTTTTAGGCCTCCCGGGAACGGGACGGGGCAGTGGGGCGGGCCGATTTGGAGTTTCAGAGATACGGGAGGCCGCGATAGGATTCCTCTCCCGCCCCACCGAGAAGTAGGTGAAAAGAGCAAAGTCTGTCAGGGAAGGAGGGAATCGAAGGCGTTTGGGGGGGCAGTGCCTGGGGGGAAGCAGGACGGGAGGTCTCGAAGCCCGGCCTCCGGTCTGGTTCCTGCTGAGTCACGTTTGGTTCTTTTCCCACTGTATGGAAGTCAGCGGGGACCCCGGGTTAAGAGAAATCACGGGGGTCGGCCCGGCCTATGGGCCGGGCGAGAGCCATAACTGACGTTTAGGTGGCGGAGCTGGGTCATCTTACGTAATAATATCTTGGGGAGGAGATAGCTATGGAGGGGGTATTCCACTTTTTATACTTGGGGAAACTGAGGCCTTTAATTTAAAGGTCACAGGATAATAAAGTTAGGACATGTAAGTGATAGGACTTGAACCTAGTTTATTCTGACTCTCGATTGTGATCCTCCTGTGTTATCTTACAAGTTTCACTTGTTGGGGTCTTGTTTTCTAGAGATTTAACAGGTATCAATTGAAAGCTCACGTCTGAGCTCCCTAGGCCAGGGGGTTGTGAATCTTGAAGAGGTGTGTGTCATACTGTAGGTGAGAAAGAAGGGGCCTCCTAGGGAAAGGAGGGTGAGAACCAGCAGCTGAGGGTGTTCCCTCTCTTCATCTCTCTCATTCTGCTGTATGGCCATTAGCAGGGATAAAAGGCAGAGTAACTGCCCTGGGTTCTAGTACTGTTCTCTACCTGAGGTTCCTTGTGGTTTTCCTGGGTTCTCTCCTTCCCTCCCATCATTAGTGCAAAGTAGTTTCCATAAAGTAGCTATTGTGAATACATTTCAGACCAACTTAAAAGAGATTTATATTTATGTACAGAGGTTGTGGGGAAAGTTCAAGGATTCTAATTTAATTCATGGGAAGTAATATGTTCTGGAAAGTATTTTTGTTCTCTTTACCTCTATTTACATGGATTATAAAGAATTAGTTTCTAGGCAGAGGCAAGGTTGCAAAGATCTTACTCATCCAGGATTTGTGAGTTAGACAAACTGAGGAGGCCATTCTGGGAGTTTTTTTCCTCTTTACCCACCAACCTGTCAAGTCCTTGACTCTGCTAGATAAATCCTACTACACTTAACCAGTTATGTCACAAGGTCATAGGAAGTGGCATAGAATTACTTAAAACTTAATACAAAGGCCACAGTCAGATTTGCTTGTACTAGTGGAAATCAAATTCTTTAGTTGGTTTTTTTTTTTTTTTTTTTTTTTTTTTTAATCAGTCTACTTTGCTTTCATGTAGAAGAGCTTTGTGCCTGCAGTTTGAATTGCAGTGGTTTAGCAGATTTCTAAACCTATTTCTATAATTTTGGGAATTTTGAATGCTTTTTGGAAAAAAATCTTTATATTTGCAATACCATCATTGATGGAAGATCTGTAATGTCAGTGTTATAAGATTGGTTCAGTTCAACAAATCCCTAGATGCTAGAGATACAAAGGAAAAAATACCACTCTTTACATTATGTGGGACAGTAAGCAATTTGTGGCATTGCATTGTGTTAAAATTATTGCTATAGTGAAAAGATTGAGTCAAGAGATTTGGATTCTAGTCCTTGAGCCTGCCAAATTCTGCAAAACAAACTTTTTGTACTTATATAATAATTAAGCGCTTAGGTTCAGTATTTCCATATGGTGGTTATTGTTATTTTCTGTACTAATATTTTTTTTTCCCCTAAAGGATGGCTGGAATGGTCTTAGTCATGAGGCCTTTCGAATCATTTCAAGACGAGACTATGCGTGAGTATAGCAGAATTTTCCTTGCAAGGAAATCAACACTAAAATTTCTAGTTGCCATCTGTAGTTAACAGTGTTTTTGTATGTGTCTTATAGATCAGAGGCAATCAAGGGGGCCGTTATTGGTATTGACTTGGGTACAACTAACTCCTGTGTGGCAGTAATGGAAGGGAAACAAGCAAAGGTGAGTTTTAGTACAAAATACATGTTTGGGTTGGGGGGGGAAGGAAGGTTGTTCTTGCTATATAGGTTTAGCTATATAGGTTTAACATGGGTACTAAGAAAGTTAAATTTCCTGCTTAGTTTTTCTTTTGAATGCAGCTTTTAAAGTCATAGAATTAACTAATATTCTATTTTAGGCACTGTAAATGAATAGTAGTCTCGTGTTAAAATTTTTTCTGAGTTTTTCTTTTATCCTCCTAGCTTTTAAGTAATCCATAAAGTTAGAATAGTTTCTTCCCTAAATAAAATGAAATTAGAAAGCAAACTTTTTTTTTTTTTTTTTTTTTTTTTTTTTTTTTTTTGAATATATATTTGCTTTTGGTTTTTTGACAGAACAGGTAGCTTTTGAGGGCCAGTAGTGAGAGTGTTTTCCTTGTGTTCAGTGGCCTTCGTTTATAGTTCTTTTGATTAGGGAGGGTGCAAGCTGTGCTGCAGGAGCAGAACAAAGCTAATTAGCCCTTAGAAGAACTTAGTTCCCATTTCAAATCTAACTGATCCCTGATCTAATTGCTTTGGCTAACTTCATCTCTATCTCTCTCTTAATAAAATCATACAATTTAAGAATTAAAAAAGTTTCAGACCCCTTTAGAGCCAAATTATACATGAAAGAAATCCTTCCTATGATGTCACTCAATGATACCATCCAGCTTCTGCTTGAAGACCTCTTTAAAAAAGAAAAAAGAAAGCTATTTCTGACTAGTATATTTCTTTGAAGACTTCAGAGTTTTCAATCATCTTGTAATTTTAAAAGCCACTAATTAGCCACTGCTATTGCTAATTTTGAAGAGGTTTTGAGGATACTTTTTTGTAAATTAAGTCCCTTTTTCGCGGATTTTCCATATAAATTTTGCTGTGTTTTGCAACTCTTCGTTCTATGGATTCTTATGGCTGTACCACCTTGAGATTTTAGGTGTTGGAGAATGCAGAAGGTGCCAGAACTACTCCCTCAGTTGTAGCCTTCACAGCAGACAATGAGCGCCTTGTTGGCATGCCTGCCAAACGACAAGCAGTCACCAACCCAAACAACACATTTTATGCCACCAAGCGCCTCATTGGGCGTCGTTTTGAGGATCCTGAAGTTCAGAAAGACATGTAAGTATTAACTCTTTTCTTCTCAACTCCTCTGTGTCCTTACTCGTAATTCCTTCCTGTCACTAAAATTTTTATAATCTAAGTCAGCTCTTTGCTTTTCTTTATTTCCATTATATCTATTCAGTTTCTAATTCTTATGACCACTATAATTTAGGCCCTCTTAATTTAAAGCCTTTTACAACTCTGTGCCTGGAATGTACCTTTGTCCTGAGAGAATCTCACCTTCCTTAAGATTCAGCAGTATGGTACAGTCACTTTGAAGTCATAGAGCCTGGTTTTGAATCCTGTTTTTGCTCCATATTACTTTGAATAGTAGTCACGTCACCTCCTGGGCTTCAATATCCTGTTTAAAATTGGGGAACTGGACTAGATGGCATTTAATTTTTCTTTCACTTCTGTGTTCTTAGATATTAGTGCTTATTCCCTTATTAAAGCATGTTTCCTTACTGAGTATGGTTCACAACATAGCATTTTACTCTTTTTGTTTGCTTGCATTTTATTTATTTTTTTTTTTTTCTGGTTTGATTTCATTTTTCTTGTGCAGCATGATAATTCTATAAATATGTATGCATATATCAGATTTAACCTATTTCTACCATGTTTAACATATATTGGACTACATGCCAACTAGGGGAGGATGTGGGGGAAAGAGGAGGAGGGATTGGAACATGAGATTTTGCAAGGGCTAATGTTGAAGGATTGTCCGTGAATGTTTTGAAAAATAAGTTTTAATAAAGGGGGAAAACTCATGTTCCTTTTAATTATTTAAGGGTTGGAATCTCTAAATTTAAATTCCTTGAGGTCAAAGGACTATATTTTTCATTTTGCTTTTTTACCATCCATTTTTAAACAGTGCTTGACATTTGAGTTAAATTGATTTATAAATTCTTACTCAGGATCCAAAAAAACCTCTGAGAATTATTGTAAGAAAATTCTTTTAAAGGATCAGCTAATTTAAAAAGTCTCAATCCAAATCCCAAGTGGTCTTATATAAAAGTTATTTCAAAAATGCTAGGTCTAGGGGCAACTAGGTGGCTAGAGCATCAGCCCTGAAGTCAGGACCACCTGAATTCAAATCTGGTCTCAGACACTTAACACTTCTTCCTAGCTAAGTGACCCTGAGCAAGTCACTTAACCCCCATCTGTCTCAGAAAACAAAACAAAAATGATAGGTCTAGATTGTCTTATCTTGGCTATACATTTAGATTTTTAAAATTTGACTAGGACTACTCCTAGATCATATGAATAGCATTTAATTACATACGTAGGAAAACTAGTAGATTTTACTTGTTGATCAATTGTCAGCTACTACAGTTCATGAGTAGTATTTAAATCTAGTTAGACCTTCCCTAAATATTAAAAGAGTAGAGAGTAATAGATGAGTCTTGACATCATAAGCTCTTAACAGTGAAGTGTCTTGACTTTTGCCATCTTTTGGGCACTGATAATTAGATCTTTTAAAGTCTATTTTAAGTCTACTAATTTAAAGAGAATTAGTTTGCTTGCAGACACACTCTTAAGATATTTGGTAAAAGAATTGTCCTAAGCCAGTATTCTCATTCTTGTGTCTTTCAGTAAAAATGTTCCTTTCAAAATTATCCGTTCCTCTAATGGTGATGCCTGGGGTAGAAGCTCATGGGAAACTATATTCCCCAAGTCAGATAGGTGCATTTGTGTTGATGAAGATGAAGGAGACTGCAGGTAGGTAGTATTTCAGATTTTTTTTTTTTTTTTTTTTTTTAAACAAAGACAGAAAGCTTCATTGTGTTTATCCTTTCTAAATTGGCTAAGATTTGGATAACTAATGTTTATTATACTTTATTGTATAGATTACCACTGATTTATTTTCTACTTATTAATAAAGTACAATTTAGAACAAATAAGTATATAATATCTATCTTGTTAGTAATGTCATGTCTTCATTCTATACTTTGTTAATTTTGTTCTTGGTTTAGTTTCAACCAAAAGAATTGTTTACTGATTCTGATATCTGGTTTAAATAAATTTAGTCAGCTATTCCATCCTTTCCTCCTTTTTCCTAGAAGATGGGTTTTGATATAAAAAATAGAAAGATCCTAAGAATAGCATCTCTGATACCTTGTTCATGATTTTTTTTAAATAAAGGTTGAGAGAGAGAATTTCTTGTTTTAAGAAATTTGTATCAACTCTAAAAGAAATTAAATCATTGTGGTCGAATTGTTCTATATTTTGGCTTGGGGACCATGGTCAGGGAAGGGGTGAAGTAAAAAGGTATCAAAAATAATAAAATTCAAAATAAAGATGACACTTTTGGAGGACTAATGTTATATCTATAGTCCAACTATGTAACAACAAATGGTTCTTTAAATTTTTGTCATAGCATATTCCATTATATCAATGTTTCTAAATTTCAGATTATTATTGTACATCTGTGGCTGTAACTTTAAATATATGTTATGTATCTTTAGAATAAACAAGTCGTTAAATTCTTTTCATTGTATTTCAAGGATATTTTAGCAATAGAATCACTGAATTGGAGTCCACTTAATAACTCTAAACTATTGCCATAAAAGTCTTTGCTGTTTTGATTGGCTCAGTCACATAGGAGTGATTGTTTAGTCTGAGTCTTATCTTGCATGGATAATACATTAGGAAATTGTTGTTCAGTTAAATAAAATACCCTCGTTGATTTCAGTCTTTGATTCTTTCCAGAAAACTATCTAGGACATTCAGCAAAAAATGCTGTTATTACTGTGCCTGCTTATTTCAATGACTCTCAACGACAGGTGAGATCACATCAACTTCTCTTCATGAAACTCAGTGATGATTTAAAATGAACGGTGTAGAAATGGATTTTTTTCCCCTCTGTTAGGCTACCAAAGATGCTGGGCAAATATCTGGCCTAAATGTACTTCGAGTGATTAATGAACCTACAGCTGCGGCCTTGGCTTATGGCTTAGACAAATCTGAAGACAAAATGTAAGCAAGTCTTTGTTGTTCTTACTGCTTTTTAATAACATTTTTTCCCAATTACACATGAAAGCGATTATTTCTTTTTTATATAAAATTTGGAGTTCCAAGTTTTCTCCCCTTTTTTTCTCTCTCTCCCTCTAAGATAAGTAATTTGATAAACTCACAAGGTTGTTATAAAGATTAAATAATATATGTAAATAATTTTGCAACTCTTAAAACCACTATTTCCCTGGTAGTGATGAGGTTAGTGTTTCCTTAGAGCATCCCTCTCTTCAGAAAGGGCTTTTTGTTTAATAGTTCTCAGAATATAATTTCTTTTCTTTTTAATTTAAAAAAAAAATTTCCAGGGTCAATTAGGTGGTACAGTGGATAGAGCACCAGCCCTGAAGTTGGGAGGACCTGAGTTCAAATCTGGCTTTAAACACTTAACAATTCCTAGCTCTATGATGCTGGGCAAGTCAGTTAACCCAAACTGCCTCAGCCAAAAAAGAAAAAAATTCCTCAGTTATGTTTAAAACATTTTTTTTTTTTTACATTTGTTTTTACAACTTTTGAATTCCAGATTCTCTCCCTTATCCTCGTCCCCCACTCTACATTAAGAAAGCACATGTGAAATTCTACAAAAAATTTCCATAAAAGTCATGTTGTAAAAGAAAACATCTATCTTCTTTCCCCCCAAAAAAAGAACCTCCATGAAAAATAAAATTAAAATATGCTTCAATCTGTATTCATATACTGCCAATTTTTTTCTCTGGGAATGGATAGGATTTTTCATCCTAAGTCTTTCAGATGGGCATGGATCATTGTATTGCTGAGAATAGCAAAGTTATTCACAGCTGATTCTCCCCAAAATTTATTTTTACTTTGAACATAGTATATTTCACTATGCTTGAGTTTGTGGAGGACTTTCCAAGTTTTTCTGAGAGCATTTTTTCCCATAGAACAATATTCCATCATCACATACTACAGTTCATTCGGTCATTCCCTAATGGATGAGCATCCCTTCAGTTTCCAATTTTTTGCCCTAAGAAAAGGGAGTTGTTATAAATATTTTTGATCCTTTGGTCTCTTGGAATTCATGCCTAGTAGTTAGTTGTATGGTTAGGTCAAAGGATATGCATGATTATATAGCCTTTTGGTCCTTTTTCAAATGGGGGGTTGTGTGGTTCTTTATATAAATTTGACTCAGTTCCCTGGGTTTGACAAATGAGGCCTTATTCAGAGAAACTTTAAGCAAGTCTTAAGGTCATTTTCCGCTAGTCCCAAAAAGATAAAAAGGTTGAGTTATCTGAGATGGGAATACTTTATACAAACATTTGGAACAGTTAATATATATACATTTGTGTTCTTTTGGTGTTTGAGCCTTGCAGTTAGAACTAAAATTTGCTATTTTCCTTAGGACATTCCTTAGCCTATTTGAACATATGTATACACACAGTTTTTCATCTTAAGTAAATTGGATCTTTCAAAAGCAACAAGAGAGAATTTTTTAATGCTGTAAATTACATTGATATATGTTGGTTAAATAAAAATATAATTAGATGTTTCATTTACTCTTTATAATGGGTTTCAATTTATTATTACTAAGTACCTGTTAAAACTACCAGTTTTAGAAATTCAGAATTAAACCAATATTAAAGTAATGTTTTATTAACCAAAATATTTTGACATTTTATACCCAATAAATAGCTTGACATTTATCCAATTACTAGAAATGCACTTTCCTTGTCCAGTCTTATTAAACTGTCCTTTTTTTCCCTTCCTCTTAAAGCATTGCAGTGTACGACTTAGGTGGTGGAACTTTTGATATTTCTATTCTGGAAATTCAGAAAGGTGTGTTTGAGGTGAAATCTACCAATGGGGATACTTTCCTAGGTGGTGAAGACTTTGACCAGGCCTTGCTCCAGCACATTGTAAAGGAATTCAAGAGAGAGGTTGGTGACCAGTTTGACAAATGTTGCTACTTGAATTGAAGTCTTGAATATTTTAGAATACTTCTTAGTAAAATTGATTGGCATATGAGCAAGGGCTGGGAAAATATCCTAACAACTACTTGTAAGTAAAAGAATCTTGGTACTGAAAAATCACCAGTCATCTAATGCACTATGTAATCTCTCTACTCATCTTTAAACTCTTTGAAACTGGGAGGTTACCTGGTCCAGTTCAACTAAAACCTTCCAATTTCACAACTTAGGAAATTGAGACCTAGATATGAAAAATTATATGTGCACAGGATAACATAATAAAAGTGAGGCAGTCTTTTTTCTTTCTAAAATTCTTTATTGTATGTAAGTGATGGTAATTGGGGGAAAGATACAGAATATTAAAGGTAATGTCAGTTTGTTCTTTAACAAAATAATAGATGCTTCACCAAACTGAAATGTTATATGGTTCATCTCTTAGACAGGACTTGATCTGACCAAAGACAATATGGCTCTTCAGCGAGTACGGGAGGCCTCTGAGAAGGCCAAGTGTGAACTTTCTTCTTCTGTACAGGTGAGATTAATGAATCTCAGCTCTGGAGTTTTGTTTATTGGAGTGATATATCCATTGAATGGTGTTCAAAATATCAGTGAGCTCAGATATTGCTGATTTTGACTGTAATGATTTTTAGGAATACATCCTTTTGCAAAGTTAGAATCAGAATACGCTTGAAAAGAAGCTTATTACAATAACCTTTGTGATAGTTACTTCAAGTAAAAATGTCATCCCCATTTAAATAAGTGTGCTTTGCCAGAATTTTTCTTTTCATATTTTGGAAACAGAATGTAGGCCAAGGACATGTACTCTTTGCTATTTCTTCCTGCACAAAATAATTTGATCTTAAATCACTAGAATCAGCACAACCTGTCTCAAGATATGAGGGCTAGACTTAATTAACTTTTAGATATTACTAAGAAAAAATAGTTCTTTTTTAACACAAAAAAATTGTACGATGATTGAGTATTGTCTATAATGCTTTATAAAATGTACCGAATATAGTTCCTGCATTAGCTTTCAATCTTAACTGTTCTGTGGAAAAATAATTGTTTATAAGGGGGGGAAAGTCAATTACTCCAAAAAATTAGTCATCATTTTCTATTGTGGATCATCCTTAGAGCAAAGTGGGCAAAGGTAGCTTCTCATAGGATTCTAAGGTATTTTCAGTACCTCTGTTGCACTTAAAAACTAATGAGCATTAGATAAAGATTATGTGTCATAATCTAATTTCTAATAATTTTCTTTCTGGAAATTTCTAAATTTTCTAATTTCTAAAAGTTGTTTTTTGGTGTATTTATGCTATGATGTATTTGGTTAACCCCTCATTCTGAAGAAAAAAAAAAAGTGTGGTAATAACCAGAACTGAGCAATAAATATACCATTTTAAGAAAGTGTTCCTAAAACTGGATAGTACTTTAAGAAGCCTTGGTTTAGAAGGACCCTATGTAACATGTAACATTCTCATAGAAAACCGGGGGGGAAAAGGGGGAAAGCCTTCCTAACTACAACTGCCTTCAGGCTGATTAATTGCTATATTCTACGGTACATAAGAGCAAGGTCTGCACAGCATTTCATGTGTATCATCTTTTTTGGTCTTTATTCCAACTCTGTATGATAAGGTACTACTATACCTCCATTTGGCAGATAAGAGAAACTGAGACATGACTAGCCTAATTGTCCAAGAAAGGATTCAGAACCCAATCTTAGTCATGTTTGATTCTTATGCTGAAGGAACCAAGACAATTGGAAATTACATTTCACTGCTATATATAGTTCAATGGAAATTGTATTCTACCTTTGTGGGAACTAAGTGAATAATCCTATTTTACACTTCTTGTAAGCACTTTATTATTGGCTTGTCTGCTCACATTGAATGTTAATTTTGTAGACTGACATCAACTTACCATATTTAACTATGGATGCTTCTGGGCCCAAGCACTTGAACATGAAGATAACTCGAGCTCAGTTTGAGGGCATTGTCACGGATCTCATCAGAAGGACTATTGCCCCATGTCAGAAGGCCATGCAAGATGCTGAAGTCAGCAAGAGTGACATTGGAGAAGTCATCCTAGTTGGTGGCATGAGCAGAATGCCAAAGGTATTATAGAGTGGAGGTGGAGTAGTGGCATTTGGATAAGTAAAATCTAGCATTAAGAGGGCAATGTCAGGGCAGCTAGGTGGCGCAGTAGATAGAGCATCAGCCCTGAAGTCAGGAGGATTTGGGTTCAAATCTGAACTCGGATACTTAATACTTCCTAGGTGGGTGACTCTGGGCAAGTCACTTAACCCCAATTGCCTCAGCAAAAAAAAAAAGGGGCAATGTCATCCAAAGAATTTTCTATCATAATGAGTTGTCAGTCAGTCAAAACCTGAAAGCTTCTCTAGAGACTTGTCAGAAGTAGCCCTTTCCATTAGAGAAATTAAAATAATCATGATATAACCTCTCTGCCTCTTCCCCCCTTCCCTAATTCCCCAGATATGGATTGGTTCTGATGGAATGTAAATGATCCCTGAATAATCAGACTTTTTCTTTGGTCTCTAGGTTCAGCAGACAGTACAAGAACTCTTTGGCCGGGCCCCTAGTAAAGCTGTCAATCCTGATGAGGCTGTGGCTATGGGAGCTGCCATTCAGGGAGGCGTGTTAGCTGGTGATGTCACAGATGTGCTCCTTCTGGACGTCACTCCTCTTTCTCTGGGCATTGAGACATTAGGAGGTGTCTTCACCAAATTAATTAATAGAAACACAACTATTCCAACTAAGAAGAGCCAGGTAAGTTCATTTTCAACCTATCTCAAAGCTCTACTTTGTAGCTTTAGTGTTCTGATCTTTTCCAGAAAGAATCTTTTTTGATTGATAGCCTTAAGTAGTTAGACTTAGTCTATTCTTCCCATTAATTTTCCTATTAGTGGAATTTCCTCAAGTAATCTGAACTTGCCTAGAAATTCTTCACTTTTTTGGTGGCCAGCATTAATGAATGCTGCTTTGTGGCAGGAAGGGGGAATAAATGGTTTATTCTTCCCAGATCGTACTTGATTTCAGAAAGAGAGGTCAAGAGCTATTTGATCAACAGTTCTCAGATGCTTTGGGAAGAAAGTTATGGAGGCTGTGTCAGTGTACTGATGTGGCCTTTAATATGTGAAATACGAAGGAGTTATGTAAGGGACCATCTGTAAGGTAACTTATAGTTGGGTGGGGGGAAAAAACAAAAAACTATTTTTTTGTTTAGTTGGCAGGAACTATTGGAATGATTATATTGATTCCTTCCCACAATCTCCACCTTTGGTGCTGTGTATTCAAGAGTTTGTAAGAAATTAAAACTATTGTATTTGTGCTGTGATGTTTTTGTCAACCCTTCATTCTGAAGAAGAAAAAAAATGTGGTAATTACTAAAACTGAGCACAAAGTACTTTTTTCCTCTAAAAATCAGTTCTCAAAAGTATTTCTCTAGGTCCCAGATTAAAATTTTTTTGGAGATACATACCTCTAAATAGCTCTTCTGTGAGTGTAGGTCACATTTTACATTTTACCCTCTTTCATGATCATATTTATATTTTTGGCTGCCACCTAAATGCTGAAGTAGATGCTGCTTATCTTACTGCATTTCTAAACACTTCCATTTCCAATGGGGAAGAAACTATTATGTACATGGGGTATTTTGGAGCTTTCCCTTTTTATGAAAACTAAGGAGGGGAAGAAAGAGATCCTGTAGTCTTCCTTGTCCATTGACTTGTTTCCTTGACCAATAGGTGTTCTCTACAGCTGCTGATGGTCAAACACAAGTGGAAATTAAAGTGTGCCAGGGAGAGAGAGAAATGGCTGCAGACAACAAGCTTCTTGGACAGTTTACTTTGGTATGTAATCCTGAAACTCGAAAAGGCCTGTAGTTCCCAAAGAGTACATTCTCTCTTGAGTTAAACTTGTACTGCCACCTGTAAAATCTAGGTGGTATGAGACTCCACTCAGGAGTTTGTAAGTTAACAGAATCATAAAAACAACCTATAATTTGGAGAAACTGACAGTAGTTGTGATTTGCTGGCAAACCATTTTTGGTTTCCCCAGAATTTCTTGGAGGAGGGAGAATTGGTATTGGAATAGACTCTTATTTCCATTATCTGAACATCCTAAACCTTTAGAAAAAACAGGGTATAGAATGGGGAATATTGTGAGCTTACTCTTAAGCCATGGTCATATTTCAGATTGGAATTCCACCAGCCCCACGAGGGGTTCCACAGATTGAAGTCACATTTGACATTGATGCTAATGGGATTGTACATGTTTCTGCAAAAGATAAAGGCACAGGACGTGAACAACAAAGTAAGTTTACTTATCTTTATCATGCGGTTTATAAAAAGTAGTGTAAGAACAAAGAAATTTGGCTAGAGCTTCTAGTTTGAATGGATTTTGTTCTTCACTTTTACCTAACACTGAGATAAGAATGTGCTCACAAGCTACCAGATAGAGGCTTGGCCATGGGGTCGTTAAAACTGTAGGCTTTTTTGATCTTAACAAAATCAAGTGGCAGACATTGAACTTTAAAGCCACTTGAAACTTCCTTTCTGACATAAAAGTTATGTTTACCTGAAAGTCAACTTGTTTGGACCACAAATACTATTGCTTGCTTCAGTTGTTTTAGTTGTGTCCAACTCTTCATTCCTCCATTTGGGGATTTCTTGGTAAAGATACTAGAGTAGTTTGCTGTTTCCCTCTCCATTTGCCAGCAATTAATCATCTATTCTGGACATGAGTATTAATTTCAACAGACTAGGCTTAAAGTCAATGAACATTATTATCTACCCAATCTATCCTTTCAATGTACTGAAAGTAAGGAAGATGAAAATGAACCACTTAATGTGTATTATAAGTAATTATAAGGTTTTATCCTTTTTTCTTATTGTAGTTGTGATCCAGTCTTCTGGTGGCTTAAGCAAAGATGACATTGAGAATATGGTTAAGAATGCAGAGAAGTATGCTGAGGAAGACAGGAGAAAGAAAGTAATTGCTTTTGGCTTAGTTTCCCATTACTTTTATTTATTTTACTTGCCTCTGCCAATCCTATTATGCTACCTGTCATTTTAATTCTTCCTTCTGAAGTCATCTCAGACTGCTGTAATCCAAAGTAATACCCCTATTCTGTCTCTCTCTCTGCAGGGGAACGGGGTGGGAGCCCTACTAATATTCTGCCTTAAGATAAATAATAATAATCTAGAACTCAAAAGGCAGCTTGTCATTGTATTTTTTTGTTGACTTCTCAGAAACTGTTATTACCTATATTTGCTGAACTGATTAGGAGGCTGTGTGTTAATATTGCACTGTAATATTGGTGCTTAATATCTCACTCAGGAACGTGTAGAAGCTGTCAATATGGCAGAAGGAATTATTCACGATACTGAAACAAAGATGGAAGAATTCAAAGATCAACTTCCAGCAGATGAGGTGAGTTGTGTTTTTAAACCAGAGTTAATCAAAAAAGTACTATGTCAGTGATGACAAGAGGCAAGGAGAAAGTGAGGCAAACCAATAATCATGTGTTTACATTTTTTCCCTTTCAGTGCAATAAACTAAAAGAAGAAATTTCTAAAATGAGAGAGCTCTTGGCTCGCAAAGATAGTGAAACAGGAGAAAACATCAGGCAGGCAGCATCTACTCTCCAACAAGCATCATTAAAGCTCTTTGAGATGGCATATAAAAAGGTATCGAGTTTTTTTTTGTTTTTTCTTTGTGAAATTTCGTGAAAGTTCGTGAAATTGAAATTATATTAGCTAAAACAAAAATGAAGATAAGACTAAAGCTTCAGCTTAATAATTTCACAAATATTTTCTTTATAGATGGCATCTGAGAGGGAAGGATCTGGAAGTTCTACTTCTGGGGAACAGAAGGAAGATCAGAAAGAAGGAAAGCAATAATGTCACCAGTTGACCTTGACTGGAGCAGAAATTGGGAAAACATTTGTGAAGCTTGGGAACAAAGGGGCACAAGGACCTTCCTGAGCAGAAATGGGCAAACTTCAGTCTTACTGTGTTTTTGCAGTATTCTATATATAATTTCCTTAATGTATAAATCTAGTGAGTGTATTAGCTAATTATCATTTGACAGGTAATTCAGATAATACAGAGTTCTAAATGTTCATCCCCAGCCTATCTTTATTTTCCAACTGCATGTAAAGTAAGAGGGGATTGATTCGCTGATCATTATAAAGGCTTGACACAGTTGTTTGCAGCAATGACTGTAATTCCAAGGAGTGAAATAAAACCATGTCACGAAATTGAGAGTAGGGGACCACCATAATCCTTATTATAAGACTCAGTAGGAACCCTTCTAGTTAGTCAAGTACTGATCTGCCATGGCTGGTGGACTCCCAATCCGTAGTCCATGCAGGATCAGCTGCATTGCCAGAAAAGGGAGAAACTAGACTGAAAGACATGGTTCTACTTTGTTTTATCTATAACTATTCCTTTTGAAATAAGGTGATTAATGAGACTTTTCAGCTTACCCAAAGCATTGTTTTTCTCCACCTTCTAGCCTTTGCTTTTTGGGTACCTCCTTAATTGGTAATTGTTCTTTTGATCCGTTCTGGATTTTTTAAGAAAAATAAAAATGAAAAGAAGGTTGTTTTGTTGTTTGTGAAAAGGCCCTAACTAGCTAGCCACTTTGGCATCTAAGTAACTTACGGAAAATTTAATATGGTCAATGAGAAATTATTAAAAGTGACTACTTTCTAATGAATGCAAAAAAAGTTTTTCTTAGTAGTTTTTAGTTTCAAGATCATCCTTTTAACATTTTTCCCCTGTTGCACTATTTGTTTGTCTTTGGAGACTTGTCTACCATAATTCTTGTGGAGTGCTGGAAACCATCCTAGATGAATTTAGCAGATAGTCTAGTTCAGGTGCCCTATTCATCAATCTGCCAGCGATGAGGTAGTTCAGATCTCATTGCCCATTCACATTTGAAAAGTTATTTATTTCCTTCTTTAGGATTGGGCTTTGTATCCATGAAAGGGTGGGATGAAGTCACTATTCAATAGATAGAACTCTCAGGGAAGATTTGGTGCTATGGGAATAGAAAAATGAAAAATAGGCCTTGATCTCAAGGAAGTAAAATTTCAACAGGGGTTAGAAAAAAGGTGATTGGAGAAAAAGGGGTTAAATGATGAGATACAAAAAGGTTTCCTGTAGAGCAGTGGTCCTCAAACAAATAGGGGGTTATTCACTGTCAGACTGTTGGAGGGCCGGACTATAAAAACATAAGCTCACACTCTGTCTCTGGCCCTTAGCCCATTTGCCATGACGTCTTTGGGCCACATAAACATCCTCTGCGGATCACATCTGGCCCTCAGGCCATAGTTTGAGAATGGCAATTGATACAAGCCTTGGTGGAAACTAAAGAGAGATGAGGGTAAATTAAGAGTGCCCATGTGAAAGTAAAGAAAGGGATTCATGTATGAGTTTTTTACTGGATGTGTTTTTGGAGGGGTGGGAAGTTTGTCATAATTTTATTTTTATATAATTTGTTCCCACAGAGCATGTGGAATTAGGGAAGTCAGTAATCTGATAGAGTTGAATATACGTGTATATGTATAGTAATTACATAAAGATAGTTCATCTCATGAAACTAATAGCTCACTCAATTTTGTTTCTATTTTCAATTAGAATGTTTTAACAGAAGTAACAACAAAAATGGATGTGTGAATTGATAAGGAGTAAATAGTTATCCTTGATTGAAATAATCTTATAATGGAGATGCTATAGAATTAAAGATTGCTAATGAGTATTTAGGAAAGAGTAATGTTTATGAACTAGCATAACTTGATCAAGAAGGGATTATGTCAGACTAACTTCATTTCCTTTATTGGTAGTTAACTAGATATATCAGGGAAATAATAGCTTACCTAGAATTAGAATCTCTACTATTCTGGGAAATGAGACCTCAAATATGCGAAATATTGATGAGATAGGTGCCATATTTGTTGCTGGGCTCAAAGGATAATTTAATAGTTTAATGTTAGTGTTGCAAATGGTCTTCAGGCTGATTAGTTCTGTGCTTTTTAACATTTTTTATCAGTGACTTGCATAAATATAGGAAAATGTTCATTAAGTTTGCAGATGATACACATCTGGGATGGCTAATAATGGATAACAGGTTTCCAAAATTTTAACTTGGGCTGAGTTTAATAGGGTGAATTCAGATATAGGGATAAATTCAAGGTCCTATGGTGGGGTTCAAACAACAAGTAAACAGAGAAAAATTTAATGATGGAAAAGGTGATGTGGCAGCCAAAAAAGCAATGCGATCATGAGCTGCAATGAGAAGCAGGCTTTGTGTTCAGGAAAAAAAAAATGGTTTCTTTTACACTGACCACAGCTAGAGTGTCAGTTTAGCAATGACACTGAGCCTCAGTAAACATTGATTGAAAATAGAATGTTTGATATCATATTTTATGAGGATTGCTTGAAGGAAGTGAGAAACTTGAAGTGAATGACGTGAATTTTTTCAGTGAAGTATTGAGCAAAAGGCTTTGTACTAAGAGGGAAGGGAAGAATATGAGCAGTGTCAAAACTCAAAATAGAAATAAGCGCCATTAGTTTAGAAATAATAGATGTAGTGGCCTTGCTGCCTTAACTTTAAAATGTAAAATCTTATTTTTTTTTCTTGATTTTGTTATATATTTCCCTGTTACATTTTTATCTGGTTCTGTCTGCACTTGAAAGCACTGTGGTTACATTTAATCAGGAGTTTGACACCTCTAGTGTAGATGGTTTTAGAGAAGATTTGGAATAGCTGTTGTAGAGCTTATCTTTAAAACTGATTTGCAGCCCCATATTGAATGTCATAAATGAATGCGGGGATCATGAAATTGCTTTATCATCAGTAAATATTTGATTTGTTATATCCAGGTATCCTAAAAAGAATTGCAAGTAGGAAAAGATTAAAAGACACTTTTGTCATAGAGCACATGCTAATCTTGAAGAATAAACATATTGGTATGTAGAAATTAAGGAGCCAGTTCAGATTGGTTCACAAATTAAAAACCTGAAAGGGAGGCTATAAACTCAATGTCTTATAAGTACCCAGTGTTAAACCAGAACTCAAACCATGGTCCTTTGATTTTAGCATCAGCTCATTGCTATCTACCACACTAGCCTTTTTGATATAGATATTATTTAGATTATTCCCCTATATGTATTTTGTTTGGCTTAGTAGTCCCACTCTTCAAACATTAGACCCTCCAGATTCAATGACATTACATTATGTCACCTATGTTTGAAATGACTTCAACTTTTTCTCCTTCTAAATTCCAACTTAATACCATTTCAGCAATGTGTTCTCCAGTGCCCCTGGACAACACCACTTTCCCCCACTTTGGACCTCCCAGAAAAATTTTCAGGTTTTTATGTGATATTGGGTAGCATACTGCTTATTACCCTTGTGGACTTAAATGACTTAAGACCTGTTTCAGTCACTAGCAGACTGCTCTGCTCATAGCAGATGCTTGATAAAATGTTTTTTAAATGGATCAATAGAATACTCCCACATTGGGTAAGTGTATCCAAGTCATCATTTGGTCCAATTGCCTTTTATTACAATTAAGTAAATGAGGCTTCAGAGAATAAAGCAACTTGGCTTAAGGGCACAACAAAGGGCAAATAGATGGGAATCTTAGCCCTCCTGACCCTAATCAAGTGATTGAACATTGGGTTAGTGCTTGATGATGTATTAGAAGCCTACATGAGGATCTGTGAAATCTTCACTTTTCCAAAGTATTGGACTCAAAAGGATTGTCCACTGGAGTCTTCTGATAAAATGAACCACTTTGGACATTCTTGATACCTGGAGCTTGCAGCATTGAAGAATATAAATGAGAAGAAAGAATTGAGTTGCTTTTTTGTGGCATGAGATAGGACCTTCATTCTCAAGGTTGTTTGTCCTTTATCTAAGAATCATTATAGGATTGAGTGAGGGAAAGTGCAAAATCACCAACCTCACTTTCTCCTCTGGAGTCTTCAGGATCCATTGGATGTATGAAATAGGAGGCCTTGACCTTTTTTCTAAAGTCTTTTAATCTCTAAGCCAACAATCAGTGATTAAGGCTATGTAAGAAATGAGGCAGACTCACACCTAACCTCCTATAACAAAGTCAAAATGGGTTCATGATTTAAACGTAAAGAGGGATATAATAAGCAAATTGGAACAAAGTGAACTTTACCTCAGATTTGTGGCCAAAGAAGATCTGGAAATCATTATTGGACAAAAAATAGGTAATTTTGAAACAAACGCAGACAAGATTAGAAGGGAAGCAATAAACTGGGAAAATATTGTTTACATTCAAAGGTTCTGATAAAGGCCTCATATTTGATCCAAATTTATAAGAATTCAAACCATTCTCCAGTTGATGAATGGTCAAAAGATATGAAAAGGCAATTTTCAGATGAAGAAATTAAAACCATTTCCAGTCATATGAAAAGACAATGAGGAATGTTGGAGAGGATGTGGGAAAATTGAGACACAGACACTGTTGGTGAAGTAGAGTAGTTTGGAATTATGCCCAAAGGCCTATCAAATTGAATACCCTGGATCTAGCAGGTTTTTGGGTTTTTTTTCTTTTTTGCTGAGGCTATTGGGGTTAAGTGATTTGCCCAGAGTAACACACTAGGAAGTGTTTAAATGCCTGAGGCTGGATTTGAACTCTGGTCCTACTGACTTAAGGGCTGGTGCTGTATCCATTGCCCCACTTAGCTGCTCCTCCAGTGTTTCTACTGGGCTTAGCTCCCAAAGAAATATTAAAGGAGGGAAAGGGACCCATGTGCAAAAATGTGGCAGCCCTTTTTGTAGTGGCAAGAAACTAGACTGGATGCCCATCAGTAGGAGAATGGCTGAATAAGTTATGGTATGTGAATGTTATTTTTAATGAATATTTTTGTTCTATTAGAAACTATCATCAGCAGGATGATTTCAGAGGCCTGGAGAGACATGAACTGATGCTAAATGAAATGAACAGAACCAGGAGATCATTGTATACAACAACAAGATTATGCAATGATCAATTCTGATGGAAGGGGCTCTTTTCAACAGATGATTCAGACCAATTCTAATGATCTTGGATTGAAGAGAGTCATCTACACCGAGATAGGATTGTGGGAATTGAGTATGGATCATAACAGCATTATCACTTTCTGTTTGGTTTCATTTTATTTTCTTTCTCATTTTTTCCTTTTTTTGATTTGATTTTTCTCACACAGCAGATAATTTTACAAATATGTATATATTGGATTTAACAAACTTTTATCATGTTTGATGTTAAAAAAAAAAAAAAGAGAGAGAGAGGCAGAAAAAGGGCCTCTTTTACCTAGTCCAACCCCCCCCCCCAAAAAAAAAAAAAAAAATCTGCCAACTCATTTGCTATTTATGTTTACTGAGCCAATGCAGGCCCAAACCATGACCAGGTAGAGATTGGCCTAAAACCTATTGTTGGTGAATCAATGAGAGCCAGTGATTTAAATTTTTAAAGCATGATCCTGGCCCCATAAACCCCAAGATATCTTGGAAGATTTCCACAATCAAAATTTACTCTCATGGATATATAGTGAAAACCACTGACAATAATGATGTGCCCCATAGGCTAGCAATGATCCAAGAGCAACTTAGATCCTTCTATTCCTTCTAACTTGGGCTGTCTTAATGTGTAGTTTTGTCATTTGCTCCCCATTCTAAGTTACATACACAAGGACTAAGAAAGGAACCTAAACTTAAGATTAGCATTCCAGGGTGAGAAACAATGCTGGGCCTGAGACTTTGTACTCAGAAGAAGATGAGAAATAGTGCTGAAGCCAGGAGTTGAACAGGGTCTCATTTCCAATATAGTTTGCAGATCTATCCTCATTGGCTGAATTATGAATTTAATGGACACCTATACTAAATGCAAAGCACTACAAAAGATGCTGGGCATACAAAGATAAAAATGAAACTCCAGCAGCAGTTTACTCTTAACTTCTAATCAGAGATGTGAAAAAAAGAGTATTGCACAATCCAGGTCAGGACTTGGGAGATGTAAGACCATGGTGGTAATTAAATCAGACTTCTCTTGAAATAATAAATACTTTGGGATCCCTGATCTCAGGTCTTTGGCCTAAAGTCCTGCAATAACAATACTTAATACCCCATGAAAGCAGCAAAAAAGATCAAAAAGAATGATACTGTCTGAATACAGGCTGAAGATACTATTTTTCATTTTTTAAAAATTTGAGTCCTCTATACAAAATACGGAAATGTTTCACATGATTGTATAAGTTACAGAAAATTGTTTACTGTCAGGGAGAAGAGAGGCGTAAGATTTGGAACTCAAAACTTTTTTTAATATTTAAAAAACTTTTTAACATGTAATTGAAGGTAAAAAAGCCCAGTCCTATTTAGAGACCAGCCTTAAAATCAGAAGTCGGGAACCAGGCTGGAAGAATTGAGTAAGCTGAAAAAAATCCCACGATAAAAAAAAAAGAAACAAGGACACTCAGGACACAAATCCAGTGTGACACTTCATGTGTCATTTTAATCTTGAGAGGTTGGCATTATTTACCAGCCAACATTCATGTCAACAATCAGTTACCAGAGAGAGTTGGCTTAGTAATTGTAGATAAAAGTCATTTTGGGGAAATAGTGGAAGAAAAGCAATACATTGCTTTATGCTTACTCAGGTCTAAGATTCTACATACTTAGTTGTCATAGGGGCTAAAGTGAGGTATAGCACAAAATCTAACAATTATTCTGTGCTCAATTGGACAGTAAAATCAGTGATTGAGTGAACTGTCAGCCATTTTTTAACTGAAATGCATACATAGGGGAAAATAGGGACTAAGTATTTACAAAGTGTGAAGTACTAGGGTACATGCACAGCATCTTGCCATATACTTTACAAAGGTTTTCTAATTTTATCAAGATTGTGAAACTTGAGAGATCAGTTCACAAAATATCTTCAAGAGGCCAAAAAAATCATATTAATCCCCCTCCCCAAAGTGATGAAAGAATATAAACTGTACCACCAACACCTATTTTCCCATCTTAAGAAAATCTTAGAGACTCAAGACATGAATCTAGGGCATTCACACTGAAGACCAATGAAGTATAACATTATTTCACAAATAACTAAAAAAGAAATATAAAGAATATAAAATGTCACTGCTTATTATGACATTTTATTTGGTAAAACAAAATGGTTCTTTTCAACACCAACAAGATGTTTCCCATGTGAGATAACATCAAAGATTTCCTTTGTAACATTCTTAACCAAATTAATTTTTTTCCCCTGAGGCAATTGGAGTTAAGTGACTTGCCCAGGGTCACACAGGAAGTGTTAAGTGTCTGAGGTCAGATTTTAACTCAAGTCCTCCTGACTTCAGGGCTGCTGTTCTATTCTCTGTGCCACCTAGCTGCCCCAACTAAAATAATTGTTATATGGCCTTCTGATCTGACTGGAACAAGAGAGATCTATGTATCACACCAGTGTACTACAGATCCAGTGTAAAATCTTTTTTTTTTTTAATTTTATAATTATAACATTTTTTTTACAGTACCTATGCATAGGTAAATTTTTTTTTTTTTTTTTTTTTTACAACATTAGGCCTTGTACTCCCTTCTGTTCCGAATTTTTCCCCTCCTTCCCTCCACCCCTTCCCCTAGATGGCAGGTATTCCCATACATATTAAATATCTTATAGCATATCCTAGGTACAATATATATGTGCAGAACCAAATTTTGTTGTTGTTGCAAAGGAAGAATTGTATTCGGAAGGTAAAAGTAATCTGGGAAGAAAAAAAGAAAAAAGAAGAAAAAAAGAAAAAAATGCTCAGAGTTTAAACTCATATCCCAGTATTTCTTTTCTGAGTGTAGCTGATTCTGTCCATCATTGATCAATTGAAATTGGATTAGCTCTTCTCTATGTTGAAAGATATCCACTTCTATCAGAATTCCAGTGTAAAATCTAAGCTGAAGAGGGATTCCTTGTGAATGTTGAAGTCCTCCAGATGCATATTTAGATGACATAAATGCATCAAGCCCAAGAATGACACAGCCTCTTGGAAGAGATCTATAACTACTCATTTTTGTGTTGATCATACCCAGATCAAATGTATGTTCAGAGTGACATGCAACTGGACAACCTATAGAGTTTATACATCAGTATTATGTATGTCTGGAATAGACAATGCACATAGTTAAGTTGGGCCCAAAGTTGAACAGAAAGTTGATGGAGCTAAATTGCCTTCAAGAAACTATAAAACTTTTTTTAAGGATATCAGTCTTCTTAAAACAAAAGTCATCCTTTTAATATCAATATCTAATGGTGCCGTGTGGCTGCATGTTCAGAAATAGAAGTCTCCAAAGAATGGAAAAAAATCACATAAAAGGCAATGGAGAGGTATAATGTTGAGTATGAAAAGGCTGCAACATATAACCAATGAAGAACAAAAGTAAAGAATGTCATTAGGGAAATGTATCATAGGAAAAGAAGAATTAAGCACATAGCAAAAACAAAGAATGTTGATAGATGAACAGCCTAATGGTATTTTCACAATATCAGGAAAACATGAGGAAGACTTCATTCAGCAAGGTGGATAGACAAGAACCCTCACTATGGTAAATAAACAAAAACAAGAGGTGCACAAGCAAGAACTAGCTGTAAAGGATGGATGAGCAGGCATGGATGAATTAAGAGCTGCATCTTGTTAGTACAAGAACTTCATCCAAACAATGAAGTCAGAAATCCATTTTGAAAATTAGAGTGTTAAAAACAACATTAAACACTAATACAAACAACTACATAATGATTCGTGTATAATTTTAATGCATAAAATATAACTTTCAAGTCCTTCCTTTGTTGTCCTCACAATCTTTTATTTGCATTAATTTTTTGTTCATAATTGTAGTTGACAAGGTAAAACTATTCTCCTGAGTTTGTTTGTTTGTTTGTTTTTCATTTTGCTTTACTTCAAACAGATCTAAAAGGGGTTTTTGGTCAAATTTGTCTATCTTTTAATGCTATAAGTTTGCAATTCTATCAGCAATGAGATTGCTTCTCCATAATCAGGAAAACATTGCATTTTGCTTTTGACTATTTTTGCCAATTTAACAAATGGAAGTATGATTACAAAATTGTTATTTTTATCTCAATTAGTGAGGTTGACTGTTAGGATTCTTACAAGGTGCTAAGTCACTGGAATGGATGAGACAATAATTATCTAATTTAGCATGGTTCAGTATGATTGATCCGACCCTACAAGAAGATGTTATGGGCCAGAACTTGAAACAAGGTACTGAGTGGAATTGAGAAGACAGTGGTTAAATCTAATTTAGCATCGACTTAATCCTACAACAAATAATGGTTTCCTAGTGATTAAACGATTAGTGTATAGCAAATAAGCAAGAAGCTCTCAGACCCAGAGGGGACTTTGGGAGATTCACAACTAGGATTGACTTCTGGGAGATTCACAAGCCCACAGAAACCCACAATCCTACTCTCGGAGGCGGAGTCAAGATTCATTCCAACTTCCACCTTTGTGCTGACTGGAGACATTCGGACAAGAGGTCTCGGGAACCAAGGAGAGAGATAGGCCTCTATTAAAGCTAACCAAGCCCAAGGAAGGAGACAAGACTTGGAAGGAGAAAATAAAGGATTTGGACTTTTAACTCCTGGCTGCATTTGGGATTATTGAACTGAACTGAAACTAAGGCTCCCTTCAGAAGCTCTCTAAGAAATCTGCTCCCACAGAACAATTACAATTTAGAGAAGAGAATATTACAGTTGACCATCTTTTTAAATGGCTATGAAAAATGTTTCCTATTTTGAAAATTGTTTATCTGTATTTTTGACCACTTATATATTATGGACTGAAAGTTCCTAAGTATTTAATAGTTTATACATTTATACATTTTAGCTATCTATTTTCAGATTTTTCTCAGTCTGCTATTTTTTAAGTTTTGGGGGATTTTTTGTACTTAAGTTTTTGAATTTGACTACTCAAGTAGGATCTTTTATCCTTCCACCTTTTCTCTATAGCTGTTTTTAGCCTAATGAAAAGGCTTATTAATTTGTACAAGGAACTTACCCATGAAGAGAATCATTATATTCTAAAGCAAGGGTCTCCAGCGTGAGGGATAGAGTATCCTGCACTATAGGGGGTATGCAAACTTATCCACTGGGGTATAAGAAGAAAATAACATAACAGGTATTTTCAGTCACTGCCTACCCTCAAATACTCTCTTTTCTCTCTCTACATCTAAGATGCTATCCTCTATTTTCCAGGCAGGTACCAAGGGCAGATGATTGTTTCTTACCACTCTCAGAGGTTCCTATACTTATTCCTCCACTTTCATCGTAACACAACTGTTCCACAACCCAAGACGCACAGGTCTCAGAACTCTTTGCTACTCTTATCCAAGCTCTTTTTTCTCCAGGTCCAAGTGATTAGGAGTGAGTGCCTCATCTTGGGAAATGATATAAAGTCTGAAAAAAGCCAGGTCAGCAGTAGCAAGACCAAGAGTCAAAAGCAAGCAGCACCTGGCAAGAAGCAAGAGTGGCTGCTGTTGTTGCCAGGTTTGAGGCTCAAGTAGCCAAGTACAGAGCTCTTAGAACTGTGACCCTCATCAACCTCTCAAACAAACACAACAGAGAGCCTAGAAACACAAGAAAATTCATTACCAAAAAATCAGGCCTATCAGGGCACCTTGCCATCTGCAAAACCTCTGAGAGGGATTTAGGGAGGGGACACAGGCATATGACATTCATTGTATGTTATATAGTGATCATGTTATAGAGAAAAGGGGAAAAAATATGAGGCATGTGTTAACAAGACCTGGCAACTAACTGAATATAGAGTGTTAAAAGAGAATACAAATCTAAGTGGTTTCCTCTCTACAGTGGAAAAGTAGATAAAGGAATGAGTCATCTCCCAAGTAATAAATGGTTAAAGGATATGAATAGGCAGTTTCTTAAGGAAGAAATCCAAGTTATCAACAAATATATGGAAAAAATGCTCCAAACTACTATTTCTTCATTATAGCTTTTTATTTACAAGATATATATACAAGGTAATTTTTTAGCATTGACAATTGCAAAACCTTTTGTTCTAACTTTTTCCCTCCTCCTGCCCACTCCTTCCCCCAGATGGCAGGTTGACCAATACATGTTAAATATGTCAAAGTATAAGTTAAATACAATATATGTATACATGTCCAAACAGTTATTTTGCTGTACAAAAAGAATCGGACTTTTAAATAGCATACAATTAGCCTGTGAAGGAAATAAAAAATGCATGCGGACAAAAATAGAGGGATTGGGAAGTCTTTGTAGTGGTTCATAGTCATCTCCCAGAGTTCTTTGACTGGGTGTAGCTGGTTCAATTCATTACTGCTCTATTGGAACTGATTTGGTTCATCTCATTGTTGAAGAGGGCCACATCCATCAAAATTGATCATCACATAGTATTGTTGTTGGAAGTATATAATGATCTTCTGGTCCTGCTCATTTCACTCATCATCAGTTCATGTAAGTCTCTCCAGGCCTTTCTGAAATCATCCTGCTGGTCATATTCCATAATATTCATATACCACAATTTACTCAGCCATTCTCCAATTGATGGCATCCACTCAGTTTCCAGTTTCTGGCCACTACAAAGAGGGCTGTTACATTTTTGCACATACGGGTCCCTTTCTTTTCTTTAAAATCTCTTTGGGATATAAGCCCAGTAGTAATGCTGCTGGATCAAAGGGTACTTTTTGAGCATAGTTCCAAATCACTCTCCAGAATGGTTGGATGTATTCACAATTCCACCAACAATCTATCAGTGTCCCAGTTTTCCCACATTCCCTCTAACATTCTGCATTATCTTTCCCTGTCATTCTAGCTAATCTGACAGGTGTGTGTAGTGGTATCTCTGAGTCATCTTAATTTGCATTTCTCTGATTAATAATGACTTGGAGCATCTTTTCATATGGCTAGAAATAGCTTCAATTTCTTTCTCTGAGAATTGTCTGTTCATATCCTTTGAGCATTTATCAATTGGAAAATGGCTTGATTTCTTATAAATTAAGAGTCAATTCTCTAAATATTTTGGAAATGGCTTTTATCAGAACCTTTGACTGTAAAAATGCTAAACTACTATTAACTAGAGAAATACATGATAAAGTAACCCTGAAGTTCCATTTTATACCCATCAGATTGACAAAGTTAATAAAAAGGAAAATGAGAAATACTGGAACAGCAGAAATAGGAATACTGATACACTTTTAATGATAATTGTGAATAATGAAGTCAGTCATTTTTTGCAAAACAATTGGGAACTATGCCCAAAAAGTTATTACTAAACTGACCTTTGACCCAGATTTTTTTTTTTTTTTTTGGTAATTTAATGTAATTCTTTCTTTTTTTTTTTTTATTTTTTTTTTTATTTTTTATTATATATATATATATATATATATATTTTATAATATTATCCCTTGTATTCATTTTTCCAATTTACCCCCCCTCCCTCTATTCCCTCCCCCCGACAACAGGCAATACCATACATTTTACATGTGTTACAATATAGTCTAGGTACAATACATGTGTGCGAATATCACTTTCTTGTTACACAATAAACATTAGAATCCGAAGGTACATGCAACCTGGGCAGACAGATATTAGTGCTAACAATTTTCATTCCCCTCCCAGTGTTTCTTCTCTGGGTGCAGCTACCTCTGTCCATCATTGATCAACTGGAAGTGAGTTGGATCTTCTTTATGTTGAAGATTTCCACTTCCATCAGAATACATCCTCATACAGCATTGTTGTTGAAGTGTACAGTGATCTTCTGGTTCTGCTCATTTCACTCAGCATCAGTTGATTTAAGTCTCTCCAGGCCTCTCTATATTCCTCCTGCTGTTGACCCAGATTTTTATTCAACAGGTTTTACAGGTAACATAAGGCATCTGATGCATTTTACAGAGATACTCAAGAAAATAGTGCAATATAAAACCCAGAGATTAACATTACATACATACATAATTGTACAATAGTTCACAAGGAAACTAAAGGATACTGTATAAAATTAATAAGAACATATAGTCACTCATTATATTCTTAAATTCCTTTTGCATATTACCCAACTCTAGTTTGTGTGCTTTCTATATACATGTCCCTGTTTTGATAGAGGCTTCTATACCATCATAATCAGGCTAACATCTTGGACAGACCTTTAATTTAGATAACATGTCATTAACAAGATTCCACTCTCCTTAAGTCCCTGCTATTAGTATGTTACACTATACCCTGTGGCCTTCCTGGGCAAGATACTGACAAAGATATTTCTCAATTTTGCCAGCTCTGGGTGACTGGAAGGTAGAATATTTGTTTTCAAAAAATAATGTATTATATAGCATAGTAGTAGTATAGTTCTTATTGTCCAAAATTATTAAATCTAGTCTTAGGGCCTCTCCTAGTCCTGGAACTGTTTGACAATTTAACAAAAACAAATCTGAGAGTTTTTTCCCCAACACATTGTTGGCTTAACCAGTCTTTAGAAAGGCATGGGCAACAGCTCTGTCTGTTTAGGACCACATATATGGAAAGCATTTCATTTCATGTTTCTTATCAATGACACTGCCACTTGTCTTCAGAATCAGATCTCCTGATTGCCATTCAAACAGGGTGCAATCTAGTCTGGCTTTGTGAATTTAATTACAGTCTGAAAGATAATGTATTTCTCTTTCCTCATGAAAAAAAAAAAGGGGGGGGCATCTTGGTGGTGCAGTGGATAGAGCACCAGCCTCGAATTCAGGAGGATCCGAGTTCAAATCTGGTCTCAGACACTTAACACTTCCTAGCTGTGTGACCCTGGGCAAGTCACTTAATCCCAGCCTCAAAAAAAAAAAAAAAAAAAAAAGTGGGATTGTAGCTATTAAAATATATTTTACCTTAGTTAGGTATGCAAACTAGCCCTGTTTAAAATATTATCTCAACATTTGTTCCTTTCAACTCCTAGAATAGAAACTGTCATTTAGTCATGAAAGCAAGATACCATTATTTGCTCTTCTCTCAACTGTAGTTTTACCTGACAAACTTCTACTAGGGTTAGACAAAAAGTAGATCAAAGAGGAAAGGAACTCCTGTGTACAAAATATTTACAATATCTCTTTTTATTTTATGGTGGCAAAGAACTGGAAACAAACAAGGTGCCCACTAACTGGGAATCTGCTGAACAAATTATTGCCTGTGAATTTATCGATATAGAAAAGGCAATTATGGACATTTTGGGAAAAAAAAAAAAGAGATTAATGGCAGGAAGTGCTGAAGAGGTAAGAATTTAGAAGACCACTCCTAAGTCTGACTTTTTGTTTATATTATTCTTGGCCTCTTGACTTTTTTTTGTACTGCAGAATGGATAAAAAGGAAACAAGATGGAAAAGGTGTTGGGGAGGTAGGATAATAAAAGAAAATAAAGAAACCAATAACAGCTTTAATATTTCAGAAAGGCTTCTTATATATTTCCCCTGGCTTCCCAGTCTACTACATTATTCCCAAACTAAATTCTTTGCCTTGGTCTAATAGATTCTAATTCCATGCATTTTTATTAGTGAATTCAAACAGGAATATTTTGAAAAATATTTTCACAATTCTTTCACCTCTTGGTTTAGATGAGAATTGTTCCCTGTAGAAAAAAGCATATTAATCTCCCTTTTAGATCAACTAAAAATATGAATTTTCTAGTCTGAAGCCATTTGAGGGCATGCTCCCTATTTCTGTCTTTCCATGGTATCCTCCCCCTTCATCCCCTCCCTTACCACAGTTCTTGGCATATACTGTAGACATTATATGCTGGTTGACTGACAGTGATTTTTCCAAATCTTTAGGAGGGTGTAGAAAAGATGAGAAACAAATGCTAAGGTCTAGAAAACAAATTAAAAGTGGGAACCAAATTTAAAACAAATATTTGTTTAGTAAACATCAGTCTTCCTCATTCCCAATGATATTAGTTAAAAGCTATCTAATTGAGGAGGGACTTATTAGATAACCTCTACTTCCCCAATCAGGATGGATTAGGGAAGATCACTAGAAGAAAGATTAGCTCAATCCTTGGGTGGAACAAGGAAGGAACTGAGTAGTTTTAGGGGAAAATGACTGTTAATCTATTATTAACTCAGAATCATATTTTAACATATTAAGAACTTTTATTTCCAACATATACTACACTCAAGTTCCAGAGTGCATACCTGGGATGTGGTAGGAAAATGATCAATTGGCAATTTGTACATTTCTCTAGACTGGGAATGCCTAGATTTAGAAATATCACTAGGGGAGAATTCTGAGAAAATGGAGAAGTTGGTAAATTTCAAGCTTTCCTGATTTTCCCCATAAAGAGAACAAATTTGCACCTCAAGGAGAACACAGATTAGAGAAAAATCAAGAAGACTTGGGGAAGGACAAGGGTTCTCGGGATATAATTGGAGAAAATCTGGTGAAAGAACATTAACTTGTGTGAAGTGCAAACAGCTCCAGGATAGCTCCATAGAAACAAGTGGGGAGCCCTAGGATTAGCTGAATGTGGCTGGAGCCTCAACAGGAACCACAAAAACTTTCACCTCCCTGGACAGTTTAAAGTCTATGTCTAAGTCAGGGAAGATTGTGGGAACCCCAGCTGTGCTTTGGGCCAAGGAACCTGCATACCCATGAGTGAAGAGGCAGAGGTGCAGGGACACAGCTGGCTGCAGGTACTTCCTGGAGGGAGTAGCTCTTGGTTTGGGGATCCAAGGGGAGAGTTGAAGTGAAGCCAGAGGTACTATCTTCCCCTCCCCAGGAATAGAGGTGCTTATATTAATACCATTTATTTAAAAAAAAAATGAATTGGCAAAGAAGAAAGAACCCCACCATAGAAACATATACTACAGGAAGAGGGAAGACTGGGGTTTATCTTCAGAGGAGAACCCCGAGGGGAAAAAAAAAAACTTCTACCCCAGAGTAATATGAAATGGCTTTCTGCTCAAAGAGAATTTATAGAATACTCAAGAATTTAAAAATCAAATGAGAGACACTGAGGAAAAAAAAAAAGCTAAAGCCATCCAAGAAAAACAAGATTATATAAAAAAAAAAAAGTTAATCAACTAGAAAAGGTGATAGACTCTCAAAGATGGAAATAACTTTTTGAAGATTAGAACTAAGCAAGGGGAAGACAGTGAAGCTATAAGAGACCATGAAATTAAAGAATTAAAAAATAGAACAAAATGTGAAACATCTTATAAGAAAAATGACAGATTTGGAGAATAGATCAAGAGAAAATATAAGAAGAATAATTGGACTACCTGCAAGTAGTGATTAAAAAGGAAAAAAAAAATATCTTGACACAATAATGCAAGAAATAATCCAAGAAATTGTCCTGGAGTGATAGAACATGAAGGGATAGTAGAAATAGAAAAAATCCACTGATCACTACCTTTGTGGAAAACACATAGGAACATTATTGCCAAATTTTGAAATCCCCAGATCAAAGAGAACATTTTGCAAGAAACAAGAACAATTCAAATATGCTGGAGCTTCCATTAGAATTGTATAGGATCTATCAGCAGCCACAATAAAAGACCCAAGGTCTTAAAATATCTACCAACAAATAAAAGATCTAGGCCTATGGCCAAAAATATTATATCAAGCATAGTCACTTATATTATTGAACAAGAAAAAAATGGACATTCAATGAGCTTGCAGATTTTTAGGGCTGTCTAGCAACCAAACTTGAACTTAATAGAAATTTACTCAAGTTCTTCAGGAAAGGAACTTGCATAAACAGGATAAATAGTAAGCAAGTCACTTTTACAAAGACCTTTTGTATTCGTATAAGTACATATATATATACATGAATTATATAAAAATCACACACATATTTATCTTAGCAGATAGTAAACACTTCTCCCTCCTCCCTTCAAAAAAAAAAAATTCCTAAAAGGCATTTATAGCTGAGAATTCTATGTAAGCACTTATTACTAAAGATACAAAGACAAAACATTTAAGCTTCCCAGCCTTCCAAGTTTACATTCTATCAAACAGTATGTATTACATTCTATCACAGTTTTTCCACGGTCATAAAAGTTACAGTAACAACTTACATAGATGGCACTTTCAAGTTTTTTAAGACTTTCCATATACATACTTTACTAAAACATTATGACGCTATAAGACAGCATCATAATCTATAAGATATATCGCAATTATAAATATTATCTCAAATCGTAGAGAGGAAATTAAGGTCCAAAGAGATTTAGGAGACTTGCCCACGGTCATATAAAAGTCATAGTAGAATTGTATCTTTATACAAGTCTTCCGGATTCCCGAGTTCAGAGCTCTACAATGCTAAGTATTACACTTACGTAGCCCTTTAAAGTTTTCAAAAGTGCTTTATAACTAACACTGAAACATGAGGTCCACAACGATCTTTCGAAATATTACATATACCATCTTCAATTTACAGATGAAAAGACTCTCAACATTTTTATCTTTCCCGCCAGTGTTTTCCTATTTTCTTTCACGCACGCCTCGGGGGCAGCGCAGAAAGAATGATGCCCATCATGGGTTAAGACTGCACAACCCTCCCAAGCATGGAGCCCCAGCGCTACTCCTTATTGCTTGACCCATGAGGTCCCAGACCCTGAATTGACCGCCACTCCGCTAGTCCCTCACTCTAGAGCCAGCGGCCGTGACGTCACGGAGCCCGGAGTCGACGTCACTGAGGAGGCCAGGAGCGCTCTAGTCCAAGGCCTGCAAGGCGCCATTCCCGGCGCGCAAGGCGGCGCCCGTAGCCTAACTGGCTCAGCCGAGGAGCGAGCGGGGAAAGCTGCGGCCAACCCAGCCCATCGATCCCCAGAGGACATTCGAAGCTGAGCCATGGGGATCCCATGCCCTAGAAATCCGAAGAGAAGCAGAAGCTGCCACCTCCGACCACCATGCATTGCCCTCTATGTACCCACACCTCACTGTCCTGACGCGGCAGTGATTGAAAGCTCGCGAGAGTCTCACAGACAAGTTCTTTTTCACTCCCGTCTTCCACGCCCCGGAAGAGGTGGTAGCTCTCTCCCCTCGCCTCAACCCTCCAGCCCTACCTCACAAGGCAGCGCGGCCCCGATTACGACCAATCACTAGGCCCGTTGTTAGAGGCCGCGCGATGAGCCAATGGAGCGCAGCAGCGCGTGTCCGAGTTCCTCCGACCCCTCCCCCTTTCCTCTTGCCGCTGCCCCCCTCCGCACCCAGCCCCTAGCTGCGGAAGTGATGTCACAGGCCCCATGTGAGCAGATTGCAACACATGCAGCTGCCTGGAGAGAGGGAGCCGGTGTCCTACGTCAGAGCCGCCGCCGCTGCCGCCGCCGCCGCGGAGCCGCCGCCGCCGGGGAGGAGCCGCTGCCACCCGGGACTGGGCCCTTAGGTGAGGGCTGGAGGATAGGAACTACAGTGACCGTGGCCGCAGGGTACAGGCGGCTTTGGGGGAGGGGGTCCGGGGGGAGAAAAGGGCCGCTCGGGGGCAGCGGGGAAGGGGGCCGCTCTGCCCCGGCGGCGGCGCTAACTCTGTGGTCTTGGTGTCTCCGGGCCCCGCCGGGCCGCTCTAGGGAGGAAGAGGCGAGAAGATGGCTGACGATCCCAGCGCTGCCGACAGGAATGTAGAGATTTGGAAGATCAAGAAGCTCATCAAGAGCCTAGAAGCGGCCCGCGGGTGAGCGCCGCGCCGCGCCGCGCCCGGGGATCCCGGGACTCTCTCCCTCATACCCCGTCCCGCCCCGCTCTGGGACTCCCTTTGGGAGAGCTGGCCTATCCTCCGCGCCGCATGGCCGACTGTGGAGAGCCGGGCCAGAGAGGGCACGGCCAGCCCCGGGGGCCGCCTCTGGGTGGGGCCCCCGGCGTGGGCCTCTCCCCGGCTCCGGCCGTCCCGGCGTCCATCACCTCCCTCCTTCCGGCCCGTCGGGGGCGCCGACCCCCCTCCCCATTTCCTGCTCCACCAACCTGGGCCCCCTTCCTGGCTTTCTCGGTCCCTAGTGCTTAGTCGGTCCCGGGGATGGGGCTCCGACGGCCTCTCGGGAGAATGAGTGGGGGAGCGCCTCCTTTCCTCGACTTTCCCTCATCTCCTCTTCTCCCTTCTCTTTCTGAAGCTCGGAAGCCCAAATGGGGAGGCCATTTTGACGAGACTTAAGAGGAAAGTGATGTTGGGACGGGGTTGTAAAGAGAAGCCTACTTGGGGGGGCATCTCCAACTTCCCCTGCCCTCCATCCCCTGCGGGGGGGCTGCCAGCCTCGGGGGACCTGGCAGGGGTTGAAGTTGCAGCAGTGTTTGGGGAAAGGTTGTCCTTACCTCTGGAAGCTTTGAGGTGCTGTTTCCAGATGTTTCGAAGGAACTCCTAGGTGGTAAAAATCTAAAAAAAGCATGGGATGGCTAATAAGTTTTTAAAAGTGACCGGGGTTTTGCTAGATACTGTATCTAATGAAATTACATTTGGGTTCTACAAAAACCACTCCTGTGGAGTGTTAGGGCTGTCATTGGTTGGAGAATGGATATAGCCAACTTAAGAATACTCTTGTTTAAAGCTTTTAGCCAGGTTTAGGTGGTTTGAATGTGTACTTACTGAATTTTGGTAGGAAAAGAGTTGGTGGATTTTTCTTCCAGAACAGGAATAGGCTTTATTAAAAGCCGACATCCTTTTTTCAGAGCACAATTTGTAAAACTTTCTTCAGCGTCTCTTTTCTTTCTTAGTTGTAAAAGAACTTTTGCAAGAAGTGAAGCTGATAATTCTTTGAAGCATGTTACATATTTTTATATGCATATTCAGTATTATATGTATCAGTATTTTTGGAATAGTAGTTTGAGCACAGCCATATGGAAAGTTAGTTTCAGAGCATGAAATTAAAGTTCAGGTTCCCAGCACTACCAAACTACTGGTATTCTCTAGACATTCTGTCTTGTTCTTAGTTTCTGCAAAAACCTATGATCACGTTAGAATGAAGCTTCTGAATTTTGGTCCGGTAAAGTGGTTTGAACTGTTAAGCCTTTCTTTGTTTCATTTTCTTTCTTTGTAAAAGAGAATTGGGGGAAGGGGTAGAGGAACTGGGAATATTAGGTCATTGTTTGTTTAGTAGTTTGATTCCATTGCATCTTTGAATCTCACTTAATATTAGTTATGGTTTTAAATAATTCTAAGTAAAATGATGATTTCAGGGCATATAAAAAAAGTAAATCATTCTCTCTTAGGCAGTATTTTTAAAAATCTCTTAGTTTCAGAGCTGTTTTTAATGTGAAGGGTTAAAACTACATTTGATTTGTATGTTCATTCAGTCTTTACAGCTTAGGTAACAGTGTTGTTTCAGCCCATTTGCTTCCCTAAGTACACCGGTTTAAACTTTTTTAAAGTTCTTTGAAGGCAACAGAAAGTCACTTCAGTGATGTAATTTCCCAGTCTTCTGAATAAGGTAACTTGGCTTAACAAGATTAGTTTTAACTTCTTTCTGCTTGTTGGTGAAAGAAGCCAGTTCTTAAATTTATTTCCAGGTATGTCACCCAATGACCTTAAAACTTTTCATAGATTGTAAATATCTCCTTTTTTAGTCTCCTTTTTTAGAACTTTAAACACTCCCTCTCTCTTGCAGTCTTACATTATCTGTATATAATTCATAAAGTGTGTGATGTAACTAGGTGTAGCAACGAATGTGGTGTGCAGATCAAGGCAAAATCAATAAAATACTTGAAATGCTTCAGGTTTGAAAAAGGTTTGAAAACATGACAGTACCAGGTATTGTCTTTTCCAGGTCATAGGAAGAGTTAATTGACTTACCAAAATGTCTAGCTCTTTTTCTCTGTGTGTGTGTCTTCCTTTATATCTTGACTCCCTTTCTTTCTCTCTCCCTCCCTGCCTTTTAACACATACACAGACAAAATACAATTTTACTTGCTTTTTCTTCATACCTCTAGATTTAGTCATCTTAACACAACAAATTATAAAGTCTTTGACTTTCTTGGATATTAGGAAACTTTTTTTTGAGAGTTTTTTCTCTTTGATTTCTGATATTTGATTGTATATATAGTAATATTTACAGAGGTGAGTATCTGATCTTGACAAATATCTTACTTCCTTTGCCTAAGAGTTAAAAGTTCATAGGAAAATTCTAATAAACTAAATTCTTAAGCTATGACAAATGAATCCAGATTTGCCACTGTATCTGGGACATGAATTTGTTTTGAGTGTAAATTAGAAGCAATATACAATTGATTTTAATGGCAAGAAACATGAAATTAATGATGGGTGAATGGAAATATTCTGGAAGTAGGGAAAGGCAGAAGAAAGCTATTCATTTGTATTTTACATTTGATATTTTCATTACTATTGAATATTTGACATTGATCCATAGTTGGGGGGGGGTGTTTCCCTATTAACATTAACTTCAGTCTAGAAACATAATATAAATTTGAACTTCACCTAACCAGTTTGTAGATAACCATATGACATGACACAAGTATAAACTGGCTAAAAAAGAAAGCCACAGAAAAATAGCCTGGCAAGGCAGAGAGCAGTGGTTAGTTAAAATCTAGAAACTCTAGTGACTCACCTTTGTGTATTTCAGATGAACTGTGCCTGTTTAAAGTGCCAAATGAACCTTCAATATATATATATATATATACATATACATATATATATATATATATATATATATATATATATATATATATATATATATATATATATATATATATATTTTTTTTTTTTTTTTTTTTTTTTTGAGGCTGGGGTTAAGTGACTTGCCCAGGGTCACACAGCTAGGAAGTGGTTAAGTGTCTGAGATTAAATTTGAACTCGGGTCCTCCTGAATTCAAGGTTGATGCTCTATCCACTGCACCACCTAGATGCCCCTTGAACCTTCAATATTTTAAAGATTCATATGATAGATCAGGACCTTTAAATGCTACTGTGTTAAAAAATTCATCTGTTTGCAGCCAACCTGGGAAAGAGCTAGACTGAGCCCCAGATGACAGTAATGCAATCTATCTCAGTAGCAACTACCTCATGCCACACTGATATACATCCTTCAAGAATCCAGAATCAGGTCCTCTATTCTCTAAGATGGCTTAATAGATTTTTAGTGCAAAGATCTTTCCACAATTCTAATTGTGCATTATTTATTCTACTTAGCTCTTAATAAGACTTTTAAAAGATTTTGGCCCATTCTTTAATAAATTGGACACTGCAATTAAGAGTGGTGAAGACATGACCATAAGCAATTAAATGGAATATGGATGTCCTTTCTAAATAAAAGTTTGGCTTCTTTTAGATTATACTGCCTTTATTATGTTCTTAAATTAATAGTTATTCCATAGTATTAGGGAATTGATAATCAGAGAGTGTTCTCAGCATCAGCTATTGTATGGTACAGAATCCAGATTGGGCCCTATTGAGATGGTGACTAAAGATTGAGATATTTATCTCAAATTATTTTAACTATGATTGCTATTTCTCAATATTCAACTGAGTCATGCTCACCTCAAGGGTTTAGAACTGGGTCCAAAACATAATAGATGAAAAAAAAAATAGTTTTCTCTTACTCATGGCCAGAGCTTGAAAACCTATAAATATAATTTGTAAATCTTTAACACTTCCCAAAACGTGTAGTAGTGAATAATCATATAACCAGAAATGTAAACCATTTTTTTAAATTTAATTTTTATTTTATTTTATAATTATAACTTTTTTTTTTGACAGTACATATGCATGGGTAATTTTTTACAACATTATCCCTTGCACTTCTGTTCAGATTTTTTTTCCCTTCCTCCCCCAACCCCCTCCCCCAGATGGCAGGCAGTCTTATACATGTTAAATATATTACAATATATTCTAGATACAATATATGTGTGTAGAACCGAATTTCTTGTTGCACAGGAAGAATTGGATTCAGAAGGTAAAAATAACAGTTTACACTCATTTCCCAGTTAAACCATTTTTAATACATTTTCTTTTATCACTGAAAATTTTCTTCCAATGTTCATTACAAAAATGAATATCCACTTAGAGTCTTAGTTGTGACAGAAATTGGAATTACCCAACAGAACAGTGAACAGAAAACATTAATTTTGTGAGCCTTACTGGTATTTTTAGTCAAGTCTTAGTTGTTCAGTATACAGTGATTAAACTATTATTTTGTTTTGAATAAAGCCTGTTTTGGTGCCTCAAAAATAGAATTCATTGGTCACAATAGTTACACACTTATATTATGTGATAACATATGTTAATCAAATTGGTACCTGAAGTATTTATGATTCAGCTAGCATTTTGGATGGGAGTGATGTCCAGATGGTGAATTAGGAGAATATATATCAGTATTTCTTCACCTGTACTTTCCAAAGTCTTTCTAGTTTAGAATAAGCCCTGCTGGAATTGAACTTTAGTAACATAGTCTTTGAAAATCCAGGGTTGTAAGTTAGGTATTGGTGAGGGACATAAGTGGAGATAAGAAAATGCAGGTGAAAATGTATTTGTTTTTAAAATATCATTAAAAATGAGAATAATGTAACATATCTGTTGGTGTGTACTAGTCATGGGTAAATGTTCTGATGGCCCTTGAAAGTATTGGAAAATAAATACTTTTATGAGCTTCTATTCAGAGATTGCAATTTGGGTTTTAAACATATTTCAACAGTATCTGTGAATGCTATAAGCAATTTTAAGAAAAGGGAAAAGGGAAAAAGAGATAGAAAACGAGTCTTGTATTTGGTAGAAAGTGGTAGAGTATTGCTCTTAAACCTTAAAAGCTAACTTTCCACAATATTGGTCCCAACAATGTGTTAATACAGTATGGTGGTGTGTGTACATTGTGAACCTAATAAATATTCTCCTTTTTGAATTTCCACTTCTCATTGTAGCAGCAATTTATTTAAGAGAGAAGGATTGCTTTGGACATATTCCCAGGTTAATAGGAGTACCTAATTAGCATACTCATTTAGGACAGAGTTCAACATAGGTTGAGGCTCCCCCAGCTTAGACCCTTATCTTTAGAGATCTTATTTCTTTGAGTTATTAGGTATATGTTACAGTGCCTAGCATAATACTGTGTGTCCAGTGAGTGCTTGGCAAATGTTTGAGTGTTAGGATACTTGGAACTGTGCAAATTTACAACAAAACCATCTTGATCATCCTCTCTTGTTGAAGTAATGATTCTAGACTGGGAAGATAAAACCTGGATCAGCTACTGCCTATAATGTAATATAGCTTTTGTAGTGTGGATTTTTCACTATTACATTTTCCATTTTATTTACTGAAGATTTCTTTTTGGGGACTTTCCTTCATACAATTAAATAGGGTAAGTAGAAAGTAAAGGGAGAAGGAGAGACCATTTAATCTAATAGGTCTGGAAAGGTTTCGTGGTATAGGTACCATCTGAGTTGAGACTCTAAAGAGATCAGCACAAGGCAGTTCAGTGACATTTTTTGTTCCTACCAATCTGTGACTTGGTAGAGATGATTTGCAGGGATATAAAAAACTATCTAAAGTTAGGCTTTCCTAGATATGTCATGCTTCGAGTATATCAAATCCCATATATTTTTATAGGAACATGTAATAGATAAAGTCTCTAGGATAATTGTCATAATTTCAGGAAAGATATAATATAAAGTAATTGAATATAATAGCTACAAGGACAAGATAATATTAAAAAAAAAATGAATGGTTATATAAGTCAGTGATCAAGCTTAATCTCTAAAGGTTTCTTGGGAGGAAATATTTTGAACTACTTCTTAAAGGCAGTGGGTGTGGTATTTAGAGCTAAGGTGGGGCCTTAGAATTTTTTCCACTGGCAGAATTCTGGCCCAGAAAGTAAAAAGGTACACATGTAGTAAGTGGCAGAACCTAAGGGGTGTGTGTGAGTGTGAATGTGTGTGTGTGTGAAAGAGAGAAAATATATTCCCTGGTCATGGGAATTTCTTGAGTATAGGTGGTCCTAAAGCAGGTAGCCTTTTGCTTCCACTGCCAGAGGGAGTTTAGGTGCCCTTGTGAGTGTCAGTTACCTTTTTGAAGTTGTAGGATCCAGCCATACTTGGTGTCTAAGTGAGCCATCCTTCCTTTTTCCTCTTTTTTCCCCCTCTTGCCTAAGGACTTCCAGTATGTTGAATAGGGAATTATTCTCTGGGGAGAAAGAGGTATCATCATTACGGATTTAGATCTGGAGGGATCTCTGAGGCAGTGTAGTTTTATTTCTTTTGTTCCACAGATGAGGGAAATGATGCCCATGGATATTTGATTTATCCAACATCACAAAGGTAGAAGTAGTAGCAGAGCTAGATCTTAATCCACATACTCTTGACTCCCAATCTAGTACTTTTACCAGAATGCCATGTTGGCCATAGCAGATTAAGGAGTAGCCACTGGAAGGAGACACCTTGATCTCTGACTTTAGATTCTGGTGGGCTCCCTCTTTCCATATGGCCTGTCAACTAATCTTTTCATAAATCTGTGTGCTGTAGTTGCATCTGTCAGGAACTGAGGTCAGGTGTGATTAGCATGGTGACAATGTGAGACAGCCTACTAGGCTACTATTCCACATAAGGTAAAATGATTTTAAAATCATAGAATCAAGGTTATTTGAACTAAGCTTAATGGAGACCAAGGGTAGATAAAGTTTTAAAAGGAATTTTTCCTGCTATTGTTTGCAAGTATTGCTCAGCTTTTTCCAAAAAAATTGGAAGTATCTTGGGACTGGAACTGTTTGTATTCCTAACACTTAATGTCAATGCCTGCCTTATACATGGGAAGATTTTCCTAAAAGAAATCAGCTAGCAAGTTTGTGCTCCCATTGTTAGTTTTAAATTAACATCTCTGCCTCTTTCTTCCCCGATGCCACTGAATTACAATTCTATTTTATTAATATAAAACTCTGGAAATAGCCTTAGTACAGTGGATACTTTGGAACTGTTTAACTGATTTGCAACCCTGAGATTATAATTGAAATCCATTTTTGGTAAAAGTCCAGTTGACCTAAAATTAAACATGAAAGCTTTGTTGGGTGAGAGTTGGTATGCTGTCAGGATATTGAAATATTGCAGGGCTCTCGCACATTTGTGTGCTGTTGGTTTGTTCATAAAATAGGCTTGCCATATTATGAAAGACTCATCACATGGCTATCAATTGAATTAAAATGAATGCAGTGTGTGACCCTCAAACTTCAATGATTTCTCACTTCTTGGGGGGAAGAGAGTAATCAGGGTTAAGTGATCTGCCCAAGGTCACAACACTACTCAAGTGTCTGAGGCCAGATCTGAACTCCAGGTCTAGTGCTGTATCCACTGTATTATCTAACTGCCCCAGGTGGTACTTTTTTATTTTCTCATTTGGGCCATTTCTGGCTTTCATAACTACTATAGGAGGAACAGGGTGAGTTTTCAAAAAGAAACTGCAAAGGAATAGAGATTTGACTGAGCTCAACATCATTTAAATCAAATTTTAAGGAGCTAACTTTCTAAGAACTTGAGTATATCAATCTTATATTTGATAAGAATGATCTCTGTGTAGTATTTCCTTTGCTTGATAGGAACAATCTCTCCTTCCCCATTCCTACTGGAGGACTGTAATCAAAGAAGCTTTGCATCATAATAGAAGGACCTGGTGCTTTCAGACTTAAAATCAAAGATAAAAGAAAACTGAAATGGTAAACCTACTCTATAAGAGGGAGAGCTTGCATATTGAGTAGGTGTATTTTAAAAACAAATTATTTAGATCTTGTTTTCTAGGAAAGATCTGTCTTCTAGTCTCTCCACTTTCCTTCTTCCCTCTTCCCTCAGTTGAAGAAACATGAAAAATAACCCCCCTCATTACCAACTTAAGGTCAAGCAAATAAAACCCTTACATTGACCATGTCTGAAAAAGATCTGCATTCTGACTCCATCACTTGACAGACAGTGGGCAACATGTTTTATCATGAGTCCTGGAATTGTGGTTAGACATTGTGTTTATCAGAGATTTTAAATCTTTCAAAATTGCTTGTCTTTACAATATTGTTATAAGATTTGATTTTGTTAAAACTTTCCTTTATTATTTCTTATTGCACAGTAATATTCCATCACATTCATGTACAATAACTTCTTCAGCCATTTCCAGTTGATGGTCATACCTTCAGTTTCCAGTTCTTTGCTATTTTATACTACCTGTTGATTGTTTTTAATAAGCATCACTAGTGAGGTAATACAGAGTACCCTGGTAGGAAATTGGTTTAAAGACAGCAAATTAAGAAATAATTGTGTAATTAGTATTTAGTTACTCCTATGTAATAATTGGGAAATATATATTCAGCTTCCTTATGCTGTTACTGTTTGAGCATTGTTTGTTTCAGTTGAGGGGACTCTGATAACATGGAATTTGATGAATCACTGCTGTGGAATTTCTTGATGTTGTTGATTTCTTCTACTTTGTGGTTTAATGCGGCTCTGAAAACACCTTAGGTATTTTTCTGACTTGATCCATTTTGGTGGAATATTCTCCTAATTCCATTTTATGAAATGTGTTCTCTTGTCTTTTAAAAAATAATTACAGAGTAAGTGGCTAGAATTCTAGAAAAGCATACAGTAGTGGGTGTATTCATATTAGTGTGGGGTGTTAGTGCAGTTCTAATATTCCTGAGGAATAAGATAGGAAAAAATTTGTGCTTCCCAACCTCTCTGCCAAAAATTTTGGGAGCATTTTGTTCTGATTATATATATATATGAACTCCCCATTCCAACCTTCTTAGTAAATTGTTTTACCTTCATCACATCAAAAGATTTGCTCCTGTCTCAACCTAATTACCATTTCTGGCCCTAAGTCACAGGTGTGAATTATAACCTTCTGGTGTCCCTATATTTCCATTTGGAAAATGTTCCAGCTGTATGGAAGTTGTAGAGTTGAGCACATAAAATAAGATTATCTATCTTTGCTATCCTTCCACCATCATCAAAAAAAACCCAAAACTCTAAGGAAAAAGTGTTTTTACAGATCCATGTCTTTTCTGTTGGTCTCTCCTACAATATATGTTATTGTAAAAATAGGCAAGGCTAGGAAAAAACCACTAGTTGATCTCATACTATATAACTTTAGTCCCTGGGGAGCTCTTTGTCTTGGGATAAACTTTATTTTTTTTTTTAGCACAGCAGTAGAATCTTGAGGTATGCTGCATGATTATGTAGAGATCATGAACATGTCCTTAGTTTTGTACTATAGGAAATTGGAGCAAGATGAGGATAAACAGAACCTTAAAAAACTAGGGAGTAGTGGAAAAAAACATTGAAAAAAGTGTTATTTAATAGGATTATTTGGAAATAGGATGGATATTTGGATAGATTGGAAGCAGTTAAGTCATGTGGCACTTGTAAATCAACTCCACTTAAATTATTGGTACATGCAATTTGTAGCTTCTCTTCCTTTTAGAGGGATTGAGAGAAGATCTAGCTCTTTTCTAGGACAGAGGGGTTTTTTTTTTGTTTTGTTTTTGTATTGTGGACCCTTTTGATGAAGGCCATGTACTCCTTTCAAAATGTTTTCAATTGAATAAAATAAATTGCATTGCAAAGGAAATCAGTTTTATTGAAATACATTAATGTATTTCAATAATAATAATACAAATTTTGGGATTACTAAATTTAAAAAGTCAGGAACTTTAGGTTTATAAGCCCTGCTCTAGAGGAGAGACAGTTTGATATAGTAGATCTGAGAGCTAGCCAAGAATATTGGAGTTCAAAGTCAGTCTATGGCAAAATATTGACCCTTGGGCATGTATCTTAACCTCTCAAAGCTCTAGACAGCACTAAGATTATAGGTTGCAGAGAAAGTCTAGACATTGATTGGTAGAAGAAATATTCATAACTGGAAGTTCCCTGCCCCAGTGAAATCTCAAGTTCACTCTCCCAGTCCTTATCTAAACGGAAATGTGAATAAGAGGAACTGTCACAAATTTCTAGTTTGTCAGTTAAGGGTGAGAATTTTGAGTTTTCTGGCTCATGGCAGGAGTATAAACTGAGTACAAATCACTGCCCCATTAAAAGTGGTTAATAGTCACATGGTGAGCATCTGTTCCTGGCCATGAATCAAAGATGAAAGCTCTTAAATCTTAGTAAAAGAGGAAAAAAAGGAGAAACTTGGTTTCAACTAACTTGATATTTGTCTTTAAAGGATTCTTATAATCCTTGTAATTCTAGCTTAGTAAAATTTATCTAGGAAATTCCTGCCTTTTCAAGATATGTCCATTATACTTCTAGCTTTGGCTAGAAGGTTGTTACCTTTGTCATCTATGACATTATCCCTAAACTTTCTCCCACCCCTACTGCCTCAAAAAGCCCAAAACACAAATTCCTTCATTCTCTGCCTCAAACCTCTTTGGTCTTATTAAACCTCAAGACATTCTTCTCTTCTACCTCTGGCATTTGATATATCAAGTAACATAACCCTCATTTTCCGTTTTACTTTTATAATGGGTATTGCTGTCAAATGTTTCTTCTATCCAGTTTGTACTCTTGGGGTAAGGTGAGGATGAGCGCAAAAGGTTCTATCTGGTGATAATTCAGTAGATTTTGTGTTTTATAATTTCTAGTATCAGATCTCCTATAACCTATTAAGTTTGAAAATAAAATTTTTCATTTTGATCCATTTCATGCAGAAAAGGCAAAATGACCTCTATCAGTCTCTTTTGCTTTTTAATTATAGAGGACAAAAATAAGGAGTTTTGGAAAGAGTGAAGTTGGGGACAGAAAGTTTTAGTTTTACTTATTAATTCTAAGAAATGTATCTTTTATGGATTGTCCATAAAATATTCAGGATTAGAATCTTCATGTTAATCAAAACTTGAATAAGAAAATAATGACTAAACTTGATAGCAGAGTTTATGATAGGTATGATCATCCACCTAAAACACGGATACTCTCTTCATAATTTAATACATTTAAGTGAGGCAGAATTGTTTAAAATCATCTTAACACATTTCACTTAAATCCAATTCATATGCAAGTCATTACACCATATCATTGATCTTCTTTGAAAATGAAAGATGAACAACATTTCCTATAGGAAAATTGGACAGAAATAGGCCTTTTAAGGTTAGATTCTTAATTCCGGATGGATGGAGCCTTAGGAATGAAGGATTATAAAGAGTATACAAATTTTGGGATTCCTAATCTAGATAGAAGAGGTGGGAGGAAGCAATGGATTTTGCTTTTGTGGCTCCTTATGTGATAAGAATTCAGCTTCTTTGGGTTGTCATAGCCTAGTGAAATAGTAATATGCTCTTGTGAGAGAGCCTGGTGGTTTGTGAAACTGTGGACTTTTCTTTGAGAAACTGCCTGAGGTGACTTAAGTAGGATTCTGCCTTAAATCCTGGATGAGGGGAATAGACCAAACTATTTAGTATTTCTTCACATTTTGTTATTCAGGAATCATTTCATCTGGCTAGCTAATATTTTCTGATGTTAATAATGAAATAGAGCCAGAATTACTTTATTTAAAAATAGATAATGCCATGGTAATTTTATTATTGTTGTTTTACTATTGGAAAAGAGAAAAGAGATGCTGTAGATATTAGGTAGAATTAATTGAAGTATTTGACAGTCTGTTTTGCTACTCTTAAGAACACATTGGAGAGATCTCACAGTGGGTTAGTTTAATTTGTAGGTAGATTTGGAACTGATTATATGACTAGACCCTCAAATGAATCATATCCGCTTGGAGGGAAAGTGCCCCAGATTGACCATATCTTCGACATTTTATCAATAGTTGGATCAAGCCATAGATGACATGCTTATCAAACATGCATTGATTCAGTGTCATTCAGCTGGGTTCAGAAATCAACTTGACAAGTATAGCTCAGTAAAAGATCTAGGGTTTTTAGTAAATTCAGTTAACAATAAGACTAAACATCCATAGAAGAGGTTTATTATTAGTTGTTCCAAATCTGGAGTGTTATATTTAGTTCTGGGTGCCACATTAAGGAGGAAAGTTTTTAATATTGGAGTATATCCAGAAAAAAGTTGATCAACTTAGTGAAGAAAATGAAAAGACCATGCCATAAAAAGATTTATTGAATAAAACTGAGGATTCTTAGCCTTTAAAAAAAAAAAGTTTGGACTTAATACCTCAAATATTTGAAGGGCTGAATTATGGAAGAAGAATTAGGCTTAATTAACTGTTTCTTCTCAGATGGCAGAATGAGGAATGTGTGGACTGGAAAAACTTAGATGAATAGATGCAGAGTGAAGTGAGTAGAACCAGGAGAACATTGTAAAAATCCTATTTGCTTCCAAAGAAAGAACTGATGGAGTTTGAATGCAAATGAAAGCATACTGTTTCCTTCCTTTCTTCTTTTTTTGAATTTTCTTCTACAAAATCACTAATATGCAAACTTTTTAAATTATAGATTTTTATATACAAAACATGGATAATTTTTCAACATTGACCCTTGCAAAAACTTCCATTTCAACTTTTTCTCTCCTTCCCTCCACCCTCTCCCCTAGGCAGCAAGTAGCCCTATATATGTTAAATATGTTAAAGTATATGTTAAATACAATATATGTATACATATTTATACAGTTAATCTTGTTGCACAAGAAAGATTGGATTTAGAAAGAAGGTAAATATAACCTGAGAAGAAAAAACAAAAATTATGCAAACATGTTTTACATGATTGCACATGTATTACATGTTAGTTTGCTTACCATTTCAGGGAGGAAACTCACAGTTTTTAAAAAATGTTAAAAATTGTTTATGAATTTAAAGAAAGGAATATATAGAACTCACAACAATAAAAGTGTGGGGAACTTGAGGGAAGTTTTTTTCTTGAAGGGAAAATTTTTTGACAATTATGATTTGTCCTGAAGTGAAATTAACTGCCTGATAAAGTAGTACTTGAAGGTCTTAGAACAAAGACCAACTGATCATCTATAAGAGCTTGTAGATTATTAAAATATATAGTTAGAGGTAATCTAATCTAATCGTCCCTCTTTCTCTTCACAGATGAGGAAACTGAAACACAGAAAGAGTAAATTACTTGCTTCAAGGTTATATTGGTAATTAAAGTTGAGATTTGGACCTTAGTCTTCTGTCTTAAATCCAATGCCACTCCAGGGGGAATTCTTATTCAAATATAAAATTACCTCTGAGATTCTTTATCTATTCCATGTTTCTATGATGAATCTCATTCCTTAATATTAAACGATTTGTATTTCTCTGATTTTTATCTCTTGCATTTTAGTGTTATTAACCTTTTGCAAATTTCTCCTTATCTTTTATGACCATTTCTAATAAGTCTTGCATTTCCAATATGAAATATATTCCTGTGCAAATAGTTACAAATTCCTTACTCTGCTTTATCCCAAACATGCTTCTATTTCCTTCATGTTATTATAAACTACACCTAGGCATGTGCATGTGCTTGTGTGTATGTGTGTCTTTTGTATTGTTGAAAGAGATTTGTTTAGATTTCATAGGAGGATATAACTTCGAGATCAGCTATAACCTCTACACATATAAGTGCAAACCTATACCTAACTCATAAATATTCTCTTTTTTTGGTGGGGGGGAAGGCCTTGGGATTAAGTGACTTGTCCAAAGTGAGATTGAAACTGAATTTAGGTCCTTTTGACTCCAGGGCCTATGCCATCTAACTGCCTGGACAGTCTCACTAGTTTCTGAAGCAGCTAATTCCAGTGTGGCACAGCTCTAATTATTAAGACATTCCTTCTTACGTTACCTTATTCTTTTTTCGTCTTTCTTTCAGACTGTATTTTCTGTCTCCTTACATATTCTCATTCCCATTTATATTTATTCAGTATAAATTTATAATAAAAGTCAAGCAAAATAAATTAATTTGACTGAAAACTTTACATATATTCTTCAATTTCAGATTTTTTTATCCTTCTAAAGTTATATTGATGTCTTTGGGTTTTTTTTTAAATGCCCAATAACTCCATCCATTGGCCCTCCTTCTTAACAAAATTAAACAGATATGCTAACCTTGGTTGACTTTGTTTTGTTTGAGCAAAACATTCTGGTCCCATTAGCCTTGTCTCATCTGACCAAAAAAAAAAAAAAAAAGCTTCATCATTTTTGGGGGTGGGGGGAAAATCAAGAGTAATCCTTTGTGTATCTTTTGGCGTTACAATAATTCTATATATTGTCTTGGTTGTTCTACTTTTTAAATTTTTCATCAGTTCTGTTTTCCCATATTTATTTGAATTCCTCATTCTTAGGTTCTTGTGACAATATTCCATTACAATCCATAAGTCATTCTCTAATTGATATTTACCTACTTTGTTACCACACCAAAAAAAAAATGTTTTGGACATTTTGGCATATATGAGACCTTTTTATTTTGTCTTTGGCCTCCTTGGTCAGAATTATCCAATGTTAAATCTATGATTCTATTAGCCTGTTTTTCCTTTTTCAGCTTATTTCACAAGTTCTCATTCTCCTTAGAGATTCCTTCTATAAAACTTGTAACATAAAAATTATAACTTTTATAGTGTCTTTCCATGTTTATACAAACTGGTCTAACAACTCTGTAAGAATTGCTTCAGGGAAATGTTGATGTTAATCTTGTCTATTTTTCTGTGTGCAATAAAACTAAATATACAAGAAATATCATGTATTACAAAATGAAAATTTTTTCTAATTTCTCCATATATTTCTAAAGTAATCTTTAATTTTCCAAAGATCTTGAGTTTTTTCAGTGGAAAAATATTGATAAAATCTGTAGCAGAAGTAAATGCTGCATTAAGAAGTTTTTAAGTGATTGTTACAAAGTTAAATCCAGCTTTAGAGTTTGGGTTGGATTTTTTGTTTGTTTATTGTTTTATTTTTATGAAGACTGAAACACTCTCTGTATCTTACCAAAATGTTTACAAGCTAAGTGTATATTCATTTAACTTTTAACTATTGTTTCCTTTTAGTAACTTTATGATAGTGACTCAAGCTTAACAGCTACTTGGTAACAGTTAGGACTTAAATTATTGTATTACAAAGTATGAGCTTTTTCTAGAAAAGAAACCTACGTAGTGTAATTCTTTTCTTGTATTTGTGATCTAATGAACAATGTTTTCACTATTTTGGCTATATTAGAAACATTTGAGAAACTAGTGTAAGACTGCTTACTACTTTTGTAATACTATTGCTTAAATGGTCTAGTGATAAAAAATAAATTGGCATTTATATGAAAGATGTTGCTTTGACCTGTCATACTTATTATAAGTTCCCACAGCCCTTTTATATCAATATCTTTCTGAATTTGTATGGTCAGTCATCTCTCATTCTGAAGTTTATTCTCTGAAACATTCTTTGCTCTTCTTCAACTGCTCTGGTTTCTGTCTGCTACATGCTATATCCTATAAGTTACTTTCTTTCAATAAATCTACCTCCTAAAAAGCCTTTCTACCAAAAAGATCACATGATATAGTAGAAAAGACACTGAAATTGTAGTTCACAAGTTAAATTAACCTTACTTTGATGCTTCTACTTGTTTTGTGTGACATTTTTAGCAATCACTTATAGTAGTTTCCAAACTTAGATATCAGCTCCCATCCCCAGAAACTCCCACTTTGTTTAAAGAAAAATTGTTGCAGCTCTCCACATACACTCATTTAAATGATTTCTTTTTATTGTGAATTTAATAAAAATGACAGATGCCATTTAAAGTTTATTTTAAATTGAAATTATAACAGCAAAACTGCCCTCATCTACCCCTTTCTTCTCTTAAAAAAAAAATCTCATTGATACCCTTTGCTTTTTCATTACTATCTACCAATTCCTTTCTCAATAGAGAAAGTTACTCTCTGGTAACAAGTATAGTCAAACAAGTCAATTCATTTTCTGTGACTGAAAATGTCAATCTTATTCTGTACTTTGAGTTAATCATATTTCTGTCAAGAGATGGGTGATGTGCTTCCTAATCACTCTTAAGTCTTTTAGTGCTTACACTATTGTGGCTTAAGTTTGGAAGTTTTGAGCTAAAAAGCTAATCAAGATTACACTTATCAAGTTTAGGGCAGCTAAGTGATACTGAATAGAATACCAGGATTGGAAATTAGAAACACCCAAGTTCATAGCTAACCTCAAATACTTATTATGTGACCTTGGGCAAATCACTTAACTTCTGTTTACCTCAGTTTTTTCATCTGTAAAATAGGAATAATAGTGCTTTCCTCCCAGGGTTGTTATGAGGATAATATTTGTAAAGCAGTTAGCACAGAACTTGGCTTATAGAAGACAATATAGAAATGTTAGCTGCTGTTATTATTAAACAAAGACTTACAACAATACAAAGTCCCAACTTCCAGACTAAGCAAGACAAAGACAGTCCTACCCCTCCTCTCCCCTTGCCAAGGCATTACATTTTTAAAAAAAATACAGATCTTAAATGTAGCATACATTTCATAAGCTGAACAACACATTTATTAAGCATACCTACGTGTGCCAGAAAGTATGGTAGGCACTGGAGATACAAGCACAAAGAATAAGATGATCCTTTCTCACAAAAAGACAAGTATGTAGAGAATTACATATAGTAATCAGTCTGATGATAAAATTTATAAGCATATATTCAGTACAGGGGATGACAGCAGGTTGAATATGAAGTCAACTCATTTCCACATACATGTATGATTAAAATAATAACTGCATTGTACTCATTTTCATTTGGACTATTTTCCTATATTAAGTTTTGTTTTTGTTGACTTTGATTTAAATTTTATTTCATCTTTAAAAGTGAATGTATTTATATGCAAGTTATAATCTTAAAAATCCAGTAATCTAGACCATTTCTTGGATCCCAGGATCACAACTCACAATATAGAAATTTCCAAGTTTTTGTGCCTCAATTTCCTCCTCTTTAAAATGGGCGTTTTACCTCTTTTGAGAAGATCAAAGCAAGTGAAAGTGCGTTATAAAATATTAAAGAATGTAAAAATCTAAATATAACCAAAAGAAATAGAAAACTAGTCTTAACTTACTGAGTCAACATTCTGTACTGTCTTTTGCATTTTTTTTGTTTTGGCATGAGCTTGGAGCTCTAATTCTGTGAGACATTTACATATCTGCTATCAAAGTGTCTTGTTCTACATATTCCCAGTCCTTCCAAAGTAATCTCTGACTAAAGGATATTTGGAATAATTCCCAAACAGACCAACCATCATCACCAAGAAGGCTTCCTAAGAGTTTTCATCTACACAACATAGTATTATGCTAAGTTGGTGGGTAGAAAATCCACTTAGTCACATGATTTTTTGTGAAGTCTGTTTTCATTTGTTTTATTGTTTTCTAGTAGCTTATTGAGGAATGCAGTGTAATATAGTGGAAAGAAGATTGAATTGAGACAGTAGATCTGAGTTACAGTCCCAACTCGTGTCAAATAAATAGTTTAACCTCTGTCCTTCAATTTTCTTATTTTAAAAATAAGTAGCTGTAAGGTTCCTTCCAACTTTAATAGTCTAATTCTGTGGGTTTTTCTTCTGCCATTTTTTTCCCCCATGGTGGAAATGTCCATTTGAGACAACCATGCTTTGTTTTTGATAAAGTAAAGGAACTTTGGGTTTGTCATAAGAGTTCTCCTGACAGTAAGTTGAGATTTGGATTCAGCAGGTAGAACTACATATGTGCAGTATTTTAATTGATGTGTTATTGTTCCTTTACTCTATCAAAAGATTGTCTTTAGTCCTTAAGCTGTTTCTGCTGTGATGTTTAAAGCTGAAAAAAAGCAATATTGCTTTAATCTTTCTTTTCATTAAATACTTGTTAAAATTTCCACCATATACAGGCATTGTGGGTACAAAGAAAAAATGAAGGAACTAGTCCTGACTTCAAGGGGCTTACATTCTATTGAGGAACATAGAGACTTGTCTGAGTATATTCTAGTCTGCTGATACTTGATACTTTATCTGACTTAAATTGTAATAATAGCCTCTTGAGATTTTTTTCTCGAGGAAATTTATGAACTCTTACTTTAGAAAGATGAAAGTTGTCTTTGGAAGTAACTATATATTATGGGTTCTTATTTGTAATGCGAAACAGGTTTTTAATAAATTTTATAAATGAAATTTGTGATGAAAAGAATCATCCTCTTTTTAGTTTGATATTATATCTTTGAACTAAAGGTTACCATAGCATTGAAATTTGTCTAAATCAGCAAGGAAATTGTTAATGAGCTCATATAATTTTCCACCATTTGACCCACTTAAGAGCTTCCCCTCAGTTTTCTCTCCTATCCTTTAGTTTGGAGAAAAGAACTTATTTCACTATCCAGAAGGTGGCAGCAGAGGCCTGTCATATCCCAATGCTTTTCATTCAATCATTTTTCAGTTGTGTCTGACTCTTCGTGATCCCATTTGGGTTTTCTTGGCAAGGATACTGGAATGGTTTGCCATTTCCTTCTCCAACTCATTTTACAGGTAGAAATTAAGGGAAACATAGTTAAGTGACTTGCCCCCAGTAAGTGTCTGTGCTAAGATTTGAACTCAGGACTTTTATCCATTCTTCTAGCTAGCTGGTCCCTTATAGTGGTTGCATTAATTTTTTCAGTAAACTAACTTAAATTTTGATACCTATATTTATAATTTGAGTATTGGAATTTTCATTTTTTTTCACACAGAAACAGTATGGTAGAGTTTTACCTTAGATCACCTGGCAACCTGAAGAATTTTTGGGACAGGGATGAACTGGGTACCCACTTTTCTCTCTTCTAAAATAAAGTTACAATATACAGGATTTCCATCAAGTTCAGCATAAAGGAAACAAATAGGAGAGATGAACAGTATAATTTATATCTCATAATATTGGGGAATAGAACAAACATTGTTATAGATTGTTTTTCTTCTGTCTTACACGCTTCCTGATTGTTTTTTATTCTACTTCTTTGCCAGTTCTCTCTAAAGCCCAGCTTCTTAAACTGTGTGTCTAGGCCTCATATGGGGTCTTGTAATTAAATGTGGGAGTTGCAAAATTATGAGTTATCAGTAAATGTTTGGTTTGTATATTATATACATAGGCTCACATAAAACTTTCTGGGGGGAAAGGGGCCATAAGTGGAAAAAGTTCAAGAATCCGTGCTCTAAAATATGGATAGATGGAATTTATATTTGAAATAGGTATATTAGTCTAATAAGGAAAAGGTAAACTCAGTAATTAGGAAAATATTCAGTATTTTTGAACCATGTTCCTTTTAGTTTATTCCCTTCCTCTCCCTCCTTCAAATCCACAATCCCCAAATTTGAGAATCAGATAGGATATAAATGTGGGAGTTGCAAAATTATGAGTTATCAGTAAATGTTTGGTTTGTATATTATATACATAGGCTCACATAAAACTTTCTGGGGGGAAAGGGGCCATAAGTGGAAAAAGTTCAAGAATCCGTGCTCTAAAATATGGATAGATGGAATTTATATTTGAAATAGGTATATTAGTCTAATAAGGAAAAGGTAAACTCAGTAATTAGGAAAATATTCAGTATTTTTGAACCATGTTCCTTTTAGTTTATTCCCTTCCTCTCCCTCCTTCAAATCCACAATCCCCAAATTTGAGAATCAGATAGGAATGTGTTTAGCATCAAATTGCATAGTATGCTTTATCTTAAAACAGATAAACGTACTTACAAGAAAGATTGATGTAAATAGTATTAAAAGCTTTTGTAATAATCCATTAGCAAACTGCTTGTGGAAGTTTTTAGCCTGTATCTGGTGTGTCACTATAGATTGGGGTCTTGTGAGAATCACAGTTCTTTGACTTTATAAAGAATGGAATTAGTCTGGTATAAAACATTAAACTTATCTTCAGCTTGGTATGTTAGTATAGGTTTAGTTACAGTTACATTTCAAAGCAAGAAGAAAAAAGCTTTAAACAGAACAACAAAAAAAGGAATTTTGAGGGCCAGAATCAATACATTATGCAAATATAATTTAGAGGTATCCAGTCCCTTTGAAAGAACTGCCAACACAAAAGAAACCTATAACTGCAGGATTTTTTAAGTTTTTGGCTTTTCTTTTTACATAACCTTCATTTCCTAATATATCCTTTATATATTCCCTTGCTTCTCTGAATTCTTAATATCCATGTCTTAGAATATTTCCATTATGTTCACCAATCAGTGGCCATCGATTTTGTTTCCAATTCTTTTCTATGACTAAAAGTGCTACTGCTAATGTTTTGCTCTATGTGGGACCTTTGTTTTTGTCTTTGAACCTCAATACATAGGCATAGATGCCTATCCATGGGAACTTTTACATCAAAATGCTGTATGGTATTTTATTTCTGTTAAAAAGTATAATTCCCATTTCAATCTTCATTTAATTTACCCCCTAAAATGCTGAATATTTTCTTCCTTTTATTAGACAAGCAAATGTAAATGTTTTATTTAAAACTAGAAATGAAGGAAATTTTTTTGTTGTTGTAGACCATGGGAATTTCAGTCTAAAATATCTTAGTGTTGAAAACTGAATTCTTGGGATGTACAGATGAAATGCTCTTTCAGATTTCTGCTATTTTTTCTTCCATTATGATACAAATAGTATGTGATATTTTAAGAGTCTAAGGAATACTATTTTCTCTTCCTCAGCAATGGCACCAGTATGATATCGTTGATCATTCCTCCCAAAGACCAGATTTCTCGAGTGGCAAAAATGTTAGCTGATGAGTTTGGAACTGCATCCAATATAAAATCTCGTGTAAACCGACTTTCAGTTCTGGGAGCCATTACATCTGTACAGCAAAGACTCAAACTCTATAACAAAGGTATCTCATTTATAACATGATTTTATTCTTCTCTCCCTCCTCCCCGTCATTAAAAACATTTGTAATTTCTGTCAACATGCACTTAACGGACTGAAAATATATTTAATTCTTCTTATGACTTTTTTCCCATTCTGTGTCCCTTTATAGAAAATCACTCGTGGCAAGGTTTTTTGTTGGACTCTGTAGCAGGGACGCTGCAGTAGTACTTTGGTCAAGGATGCTGCAGTAGTACTTTGGTCACACTTGTTTCCCTAGGCTACTTATCATCTCCTTTTCTTAGTGGTGGTAATAATTACAATAATAATAGCATTTAATAGCACTTTAAGCTTTGAAAGGTGCTTTATATATGTCATCTCATTTGATCCTCATAACAACCCTGTGAGGTAGGTGCTATTATTATTCCCATGAAATAAAGCATTATTTTGTTTGGAGAGTTAAAGTGGTAGTTTTTAAGGTATTGGACCTCAAGTGTTAACATGTTCTTATAAATTTGGACATTTTAGAACAATTTTCAAAATGTAGATAGACTTGTGCTTTAAAATCTTTATCTTATGCTGTGCCCTAGACTGATTCCTAGTCTTCTGAAGGAGAGGACAAAGGCTAAAATCAAATTCCTCTCAAATGTTAAAATTATTTTTAGACAAGAAAATAAGGAAACTGGTTTCAATGGTATTAAATGATTGTATTTTTGCAGTACCTCCAAATGGTCTGGTTGTTTACTGTGGAACAATTGTGACAGAAGAAGGAAAGGAAAAGAAAGTCAACATTGACTTTGAACCTTTCAAACCAATCAATACATCATTGTATCTGTGTGACAACAAATTCCATACAGAGGTAAGAATCCAGACAGTTTTCTATTGTGGGTTTTGAAAGAACGTCATTTATTTGTTCAGTGAAGAGGGTGGAGGGAAGGAGTAGTAAAAGAAGAGGGTTGTAAGTAGCTGTGCCTGATACTTTCTAATTCTGTTTCTAATACACATTATCTCTGAAATATGTACTATTACTGTAGCAAAAATACTGCCTTTATACAATATCCACATAACATACTGGTTTATATGAAAGCTAAAAGAACCTTGTATCTATATTTGGGGTAGGTGGGGCCTTACTTGGCAGACAAGGAGACAGGAAGCTCATGGGACATTCATTAGTCTTTAAATAGTCTTTGTTGCCAATTTGTTCTTGCTGATTTGGTGAGGAAATGGAATGTCACCACTCCAGATGTTCAGTGACTAAACTGAAAAGAGAGGACCCTAACCTTTTTCTGCCAAGCATGAGGACAAATCCATTCTTAGGAAAATCAAATAGAAAAGTATTAAATCCTTAAGCAAAAAGATAGGTTTTAAAAGAAGTTAGTAAAAAGATGAAAAAAATCCTTTGAAATAAAGGAGTTTGCTCATTTGTTGCTATCACATTAATCTTCTGCATGGGAGCTCACGTTGAGTTCTGAATTTGTTTACAATATGGCATGTATTAACTAATTCCACTTTTTGGAATGGGCTTTTAATGGTAGAAAAAGATAGCATTTGAATTATCTACTACCCCCTATTTATGTTTGAATATACTTTTTTTTCATTAAACATCTCAATTTATAAGCATATTATATAGTACAGTTTTTCTTGAACCTACTTTTTGTTTTAAGTATTTTTATGGCATTGCCGTTGTATTAGTAATTTAATAGACAGCTGATTTTACTAAAGTGACCCTTATCCACCGACAGAATGACAATTCAAAATTTGAAACTGGCTCTTTTCTCAGTTCTTTTGCCTTTCATGGACCATTGTAGTGAGAAAGTTCTACAGTGGAATAAGGATGGACATTCATCCAGTAGATGATATTGGGTAAATTTTTAGTTCCAAATTGTTTTCTCCATCCCTCCCCTCCCCCAAACACAGCAAACAGTTTGATATAAGTCATATGTGTGCAGTCATGATAACAGGGACTTTTTTGCTGCATTTCTTAATATAACAGACTTGTAAAAAAACTTTTTTTTGTCAGAGGTTTTCTACTAGAAGGCACCACTCTGTTATACTTAATCTAGTTATGGTTTGACTATGACAGAGTTTGAATTTTGTGTTTTGTTGTTGCCTGCCAGCCTAACTTATTTAATAAGTTTGCCCTCTTTAGTTGTTCTAAATCCTAACTTCTTCCTCAAAGGTCTATGTAATCTTCCTCATTCTACCTCCTTTGGACAATGTAACTGGAGTTACATTGATGTACAGTGTGTTCTCCATCAGAAGCAAAGTTAAGCTAATTGTGTCTACTAATGGAGAAGAATACTTTAGTTCCCCACAGGTGGCAGTGTTATATCTGGTCTTCCTCAAGCCAGTGTAAGAGATCATCATTAAGAACACAATTTCATTGACATGTGCAGCAGTCTTTCCTTGATGCTAATTATCACATAGTAGACGTAAGGAAACATCTGTTCCAGAATTGGGCAAAGATTGATTTAAAAAGAAAATAGAATAGACTCTTGATCACAGTGATTAAGCTGTACTTTTCCTAATTGATATTTAAAGATACTATTTTCCTTTTCCCGATTTAAAATGGGATGTACCTTCTAAAGTATAAGGTTACCACCCAGCAACTGTCAGTTTGCCAAGTCTGTAGGGTATAAACTATCATCTTGTCCTAAAAAATCCTACTTTGCCATAAGGGGGGAGGGGTGGGTGGGAAATTTTTATTCTAAGGAGAGGATCCCCTACCCCATATCTCTCAAAAATACTCTTGAATCCTTGGTTCAATTAGTTGTACTACCTTTAAAACCCAAGATTGGGGAAAGGGGGGGTGGTGTTTGATACACAAAAGTTGCCTTATGTTGAAATTTGTAGCCAGATGTCATTTAAGTACTGTATTGCCCTGTCCTCATACTCCCCCTCCCCCCCCCCCCCATTGGAAGAGATCTTATTTTTGTGGTATAGCCTAGTATATAGTGTTTTGGTCTTTGAGCTAAAATTCAAGTGCTATCTCATACACATTTTAGCTGTTTTGCTTAATTTTTTAACACTCAATCATTGGTACCTGCCTCCATAATTTTACTTTGTATCTATTTCTTGTATGTCTATACAAGTACATATATATATTGTTTCTCCTGACTACAATTGGGGCTATTTTACTTTTGTCTTTGTACCCATAGCACTCACCAGAGTACCTAGCTCATAAGCAATTTAATAATTGTTTATTGATTGGGTATGGATAAGTCTGCATTGGTGAAGGAAGTTTCCTAACCAATGAGTGAGATCTTGGGTGTGCAGACAAATGTCACAAATATATCATAAGAAATTATATTGTTGAATCAGAAGATGACCTCTTAGATTCTTGTTCTCAGACTCACACTTCTTATGCCCACTTCAAAGAAGGAAAGTTAAATGACAAGTTTTTTTAAACATTGGAAACTTGGATCCTTAATTTGTAAGTTTTATACACCATGAGTTTTCTGAGGGTTTTAGTTCTTTCCTCTGCCATATTTATTAGGATATAAGGGTAAGTTCAAAATATAAATCTCCTTTTAATGAATTGGGTACTTGTTATCTTTTCTATCTTTTGGTCAAGTACATTGACATGTTCCACAGTCCTTTTAATGTTTAGCTCAGAAAACTCAGGTGAAGTTCAAAACTCTTTGAAATTCAGTTACCTTATATCTAAAGTTAGCATCACTAGCCATTTTATTGCAGCACCACTAACTTAAATGTCAAAAAGAAATCCGTTTGTGTGTTTATTCTCATTCAATCCAACAAACTTTAAAGCACATCTCATGTGCAAAAGCATGTCCTGTTGTTTATGATATCTTAGTTCTCAGAGAATTTTTGCTCTGAGCCATTAAGACGTCTGCTTATTGTGTGATGTTCATTTTCTAGGCTCTTACAGCGCTACTGTCTGATGATAGCAAGTTTGGCTTTATTGTAATAGATGGTAGTGGTGCACTCTTTGGCACTCTGCAAGGAAACACAAGAGAAGTCCTGCACAAATTCACTGTGGATCTCCCAAAGAAACACGGTAAACTAGGAAGAGAACACGAACTCATTTGTCTTTCTTCTAACAATAATAGGAAAGCTGAAGTCGTGTGAGAAAAGAACAACAGAGTAAAATACAGATTTTAGGCTTGAAGATATTGTTGAATAATTGAAGATATGATCATTTTTCCTTTCTGAAATTTTCAAAAAAAAAAAAAAAGCTAGAAATCTGAGGTTTAAACCCATCTTGTTAAATACTAAAGAGTAATCATTTAATCTGGTCAAGTAATAAAGAATAATAATTTCATTTATTTGACTGCCTGTAGTCCACTTGAGGAGTGATGAGCCTGGTAATTTTTTTTTTGATTTTCTTGGAAATCATTACTCTGTCTTACTCTCATTATATCTTTGTTTCTAAGGTAGGGGAGGTCAATCTGCCTTGCGTTTTGCCCGTTTACGAATGGAAAAACGACACAACTATGTAAGGAAGGTAGCAGAAACTGCTGTGCAGCTGTTTATTTCTGGGGACAAAGTGAATGTGGCTGGTCTCGTTTTAGCTGGATCAGCTGACTTCAAAACTGAACTAAGTCAATCTGACATGTTTGATCAGGTGAGTGAAAGAGGGGAAGCTTTTCATTATATGTGCCTTAGGGTAAGAGTTCTCAGGAACTTTGCAAAATATGCATTGGCACTCATGTATCTAGCATTTTTGGCAGCTGGAAAACCCAGTTTCAGTGATAGTAAATATTCTGGTTTAAATAATAGGGATTTAGCATTAAAGGGATTTGTTCCCTGCTTTTGGAGCTTATCATTTATTCTGGGAGAAAGTAAGGAGATGAGAAGGAACTCTGGATTAGAAGAGCAGTTAGAAGACATAGATGATTGAGGAAGCAGCACACAGCACTGGTTTAGAAATTATGCTTTATTCCGAAGAAACAAGTATCATTTTATAAAGGATCACTCATTTGTTTTCCTTATCCTTTTCTGGTTTGCCTTGCCATGGCTGAGATCATTGTCCCTCTTTGCTATTTCTCCCTTTTCACTTCTTGCAATACCCAGAGTATCCATCCATGCTGAAATAAGGGTAAGCAGTGACACCTTGGGTCTAAAAAAAAAAAAAAAAGAGGATTGCAAATGACTTAAATCTTTACTAACATGCTAGTTCAATTCAGAAAGATATAGTTTATGCCTGTTTTTGTGGGTCATCAGGCCCTAAAACTTTATCACCTGGTAGCCATGCTTCTGGGAAAAGCTTCTCTTGCTTGATTCGACTCAACCTTAGGCAGCAGACAGTCAGTCATTGGCCCATAGAAGACTTTCCAGTTTGGTAGACACCAGCAGAGCTTTCAATAATTCAAGGCCCATTACACACTAGAATAGGGGGGGTTATTCTTGCTTGGATATGGGTTTGCCTTTCAACTCTGTGATTGCTCAGTTGATTTAAGAGAACCTGAGTTCGAATCCTGACTTTACTACTTAGGAGCTACATATCTTTGGACAAATTACTTTCCTCATTTCCAAAATAAAGAGGTTAGAATAAATTACTTTGAAGTTCCCTTATTCTAAAGCTATGATCTTGTGATCATGTTCCCAATTCATTGGGTTAAGATATAAAGCAGTTCTATTTGTGGAATGTCTCAGAATAGGTAGAGTCAGTTATAGTTGACTAGGGAAGGCTGTCTAATAGTGTATTCCGTAGTGAAAGCAGAGTCCTGCTCAGTAAACTAAACCTGTCTCCTCTCCTCAATCCCCAAATTCAAACATGCTGACCCAGTGATCATAATGCCGTGCTTTGAAAATACTGATGATGTTTTTTTTATTTGTGTCAAAGCGATTGCAATCGAAAGTTTTAAAATTAGTTGATATCTCCTATGGTGGTGAAAATGGATTCAATCAGGCAATTGAGTTGTCTACTGAAGTCCTCTCCAACGTGAAATTCATTCAAGAGAAGAAACTAATAGGTATGGATGGAATGTAGCTAATTTCCATAGTATCCTTAGGTTTTTCCCTATACCAGTATTTTCCCATCTTTGAAGCAGGTTACATTTTTGCTTCAAAGATATAGGAAGGTAATAGGAAGGAATAATTAGAAAATTAATTAGGGTCCTATTAGAATAATGTTCTTGAAGGTCCCTTTCAATTATAAAATTCTATGAATCTGAAGATAGAAACAGTAGAGATTCATGGTGATCCTAGCCTAAAAATTGCTTATGTATAAAACTGTCCCCAGAGCACCAAAACTCCCTTTCGTGTATCATTCTATGAACTCTTGACCATTGCGGGGAGGGGTGAGGTGGGGTGTAATCTTATGCCTTATCTTCAATGTATTGTAAACTTTTTTTTTTTTTCTTCAATGATTTGCTCAGCATTTGGAAGGTGCAAGTTAATTTGTATCTTTACTGTCTGTCTACCTTCTCCATTCCTAATTATAATGTTGCTGAACACTACTGAAGACAGTAGTATACCCATTCCGATGGGTTCTACTACAAATGCATGTTTTCTAATCCCAACTGGGCCCTCTCTGCAGCATGGTCATCCTTTTATTCTTCCCTGAATGACTGTCGTTTTCCACAATGTCTATTCAAGGTCTGTAGCCTCCGTTGTCATCTTTCTTTGTGACTTCCTGCTTTACAGAAAAAATGAAAGAGCTAACTCTGCATTTCCTAACAAACCTATCTTCATTTTTCATTCTCCTCTAGGCTGTTTGTACTTTGATGAACACTCCTTGCCAAGACTAAAAATGCTTCACTTATATTCCTGATCCTGTCATCTCACATGTCCAGAAGCTTACCCATTAAGTCATCCCCTTCCATTACTTCCATATGCAAACATGTTCAGATATCCTTGATCCTTAAATGTTTACTTGACTCTAACATTCCCTAAAGTTATCCTTTATTCCTCCTTTTAATAGCCAAACCCCTATAAAGAATTATATTTATCTCTATTTTCCTCACCTCTCTCTCCTCCGTGCCATGTAGTTAGACTTACATACAATTTTACTAAAACTTCTCTTTCCTGTTAACCTCAGTAACTTTTTTTTAAAAGCTCTCAATTATTCTTATCTCTGCAGCTTTTGATCACTTAATGACCATTCCTTCCTCTTAGAGTCTATATGTTTTCTGGCATCTGTGACTCTGATCTTTCTTGGTTCTTCACTTATCTGTCTGACTTTCTTGGTCTTCTTTAACAGATCATCCTTTTTCATACTGTGTGCACCAAAATTCTATCTTGTATCTTCTTTGCTGTCTTCTTTGCTAATCATTGTTCATTTCTCTCTTTATATTTGATTTCTATAACTATATATGTATATAACTATATATCCAGCCTTACTCTCTTTTCTGAATTCCAGTCCCATATAACCACAAATGCCTTCGAGATATCTCTAACTGGTTATCCTATAAATATCCCTAGTGCTAAATGTTTTCAATGGAGGTCATTATTCCCCCCCCCCCCCAAAAAAAAAATCCCTTCTCTAAATTTTCCCCTTTTTTTGTTATCACCATTTTTCTAGTCACTCAAATTTAAAACCTTAAAGTTCTTCTTGATTTCTCTCTCCTATCTCCATATCCAGTTATTTAACAAATCCTACAGTATTTCTTGCATCCATTCCTTTCTTTCCACTCAGTCTCTTCAGATCCTTATCATCACACTTCTAGACTATTATGATAGCTTCCTAATTGGTTTCCCTGACTTTTGTCTTCTTCCTGTCCTTGCTCCAAAAAGCAGCCAAATTGTTGTTTCTGAAAACAGACCTGACCTTGTCACTCTGCTATTGAAAACTCTTCAACTTCTGTCATCTTGAGGACCTTGAATAGAAATCTTACAGTATAGCATTTCAAGTTCTTTGCAATCTGCTTTCTACTTATCTTTATAGATTATCATTTCCCTTCATTTTCTGTCCATTATGAGCAAACTGACTGCTTGCTATCTTTATTTTCCTAATAATCTACCTACTACTTATGCATAAGGAGTCCTCTGTGTCTGAGATCCATTAGCTCCTTGTCCTTGCCTTTAATTATTAGCTTCTTTTAGAAGTTTTCAGGTGTTGTTTCCTAACACCTTTCCTGATCCCCCTCTTAAAATTGCTTTCTATATATAGTATATTGTTATACATGACGTCTCCCCCAAATAGAATGGAAACTCCTTGAGGGTAAGGATGGTTTTGTTTTTATCATTCTATCCCCAACATCTAGCCAATAATTTTTTCATAGTAGGTGTTTAATAAAAATTTCTTGGGTTATTGAATTGACTTGTCCTCTCGGACATTTTCTAATTGTAGGACGATACTTTGATGAAATTAGCCAAGACACCGGGAAATACTGTTTTGGAGTTGAAGACACACTAAAGGCTTTGGAAATGGGAGCTGTAGAGATCCTGATAGTCTATGAAAATCTAGATATAATGAGATATGTTCTTCATTGCCAAGGCACAGAAGGTATGAGTCTGATAGAGTGATGGGATTATTCTTTTTAGGAATTCAAGGTGGCTGGAACAGAATCTTAAAGGTCCATTGCATGGTTTCATGGGCATCAAGAAAGCTAACCACTTGTTACCACTTTTCTTCTACCTCATCTATTTTACTTTTTCTTCTCCTGTCACGACCCTTTCTCCCCATCAAAAAATCTGTCCTTTCTGAAATAAGTACAGAGACACAACTATGGATTTTTCTCAGTATTCTTTTTGAACCAATGAGATGACATTAGATAGAGCACTAGGCCTGGAGTCAGGAAATCCTGAGTTCAAATCTGGCCTCAGACACTTCATAGTTATGTGACCCTGGGCAAGTCACTTAACTTCTGTTTGTTTCCTCATTTTAAAAACAGGAATGATAATAGCATGCACCTCCCAAGATGATGATTATTATGAGGATCAAATGAGATAATAATTGTAAAATTTATAGCATGGTATCTGGTACATAGCAGGTGCTATTTAAATGCTAATTATTATATCATTTAAACAGGAATTTCTTCTGGGAGATTTTGTTTTTTTGTATTTCCTCTTAACTAATCCTCACTTTGGAAGTTCTTAACACATTCTAAATGGGGTGTCTAGAGTAGTTTCAGAATTTGTGCTTCACCTAGTAGATCAGTCAGTGATTTTGATACCATCAAGACTAGGCTTTTTTTTTTTTTTTCTATCTCCCAAAATCTATAGAAGAGAAGATTCTGTATTTGACTCCAGAGCAAGAGAAGGATAAATCTCACTTTACAGACAAAGAGGTATGTATGGGTCTTTGTTTCCAATCTTTTACCATAACTAACTGTTTGACTTAACAATGACTCTTTGGGGCCTCAGTTTCCTAATCCATAAAAATCAGAGGATTCCAGCTCTAACATTCTCATTGTTTCTTGGGTGAGTAAACATTGGAGTATTAAAATTCTAGTTTCAGCCTTCTTATTTTAGTGCAGTCTTGTTCATAAGACAGCAAGGACCTACTTTTTTAGGATTTAATTTTGTTTTTCAACTGGAAACTGTCGAAAACATTTGTCAGAAATTAACTTGAAGTCAGCATTTTACACCATATTCCACAAAAAGCTCAAAGTGAATACTGAACTTGAGTTTTAAAGGTCATACCATATAAATGAAAACCCAAATCAAGTACTTGTCACAGCTTATGGCAGAGTTTCTTAACCAAATGAATGAAAGAAATAATCACAAAATAATAAAAATTAAATGAAATTGAAAAGGTTTTGTATTAATAAATTTGTGAAAGCAAGTTTATGATGAAGAAAAGCTACTGATTAGGGAAAAATCTGCATCAAAGTATGTGATAGATCTGACATCAAAAGTATATAATAAACTAACACAAAAGATGTAGGTAGTCAAAAGATATAGACAAGTAAAAGAATTATGAACTGTTTACAATATGAGGTTGCCTTGTACACTAATACACTGTTAACACAACTCTATATGGTTCAACCATTCTGTAAAGTAATTTGGAATTGTAGAAAATGACTAAAATATGTATCATTTAAACCAGAGATCCTAAACTAGGAATGGACCCCAAAGTTATAAAAGTCATATATATATATATGAAGTAATGTTTTTTGCTAAAAATTATGAAGATGGAGAATTCAGAGAACATGAAAGGCTTATGGATTTTTGTTTTGCACTTAATAGTATTTTAATTTTTTCGATTACATGTGAAAGATAGTTTTCAATATTCACTTTTGTAAGATTTTGATTTTCAAATGTTTTTTCTCCTTACCTTCCTATTATCCAGAATAGAGAGCAATCTGGTGTTAATGCTATACAAGTACTATTATCCAAAATAGAGAGCAATCTGGTGTTATGTTATATAAATACAATCATTTAAGTATTTCCATGTTGGAAAATAAAAAACAAAAGGGAAAAATGTTTCGAAATGCATTCAGTCTCCAGAGTTCTTTCTCTGGGTGTGGATGGCATTTTCCATTCCATTGGAATTGTATCGAATCACTGTATTGCTGTAAAGAGCTAAATGTATCATAGTTGATCCTAACATAATCTTGTTACTACATACAATATTCTAGTTTTTACTTCACTTAGCATCAGTAGTCTTACCAACTTTTCTGAAATCAGCCTGCTCTTCATTTCTTCTAGAACTGTAATAGTCCATTACATTCATATGCCATACACAACTTATTCAGCCATTCTCCAGTTGATGGACATTCACTCAATTTCCAGTTCCTTGCCACCACAAAAAAAGCTGCTATAAACATTTTTGCACATATGGGTTCTTTTTCCCTCTTTTATGATCTCTTTGGGTTACAGGCCCAGTAGTGGCACTGCTAGATCAGAGTATGCAATAGTTTTATAGTCCTTTGGGCATAATATGGAAGTCTTATGTAAACTGATACAGAATAAAAATAAAGAGAACCAAGGAAAAATATACAGAGTAAATATAGCAATGTAAATTAAAAGACTTAAAAAAGAAGAGAAACTGAATGTTGCTCCCCAAACTTGATTTTTGAAGAGGAGATAAAAAAATAATTTTTTTCCCCCTTCTTTGCAGAGGTGGAAAACTATGGAATAGTGCATATAATGTAAAAGTTAATGAATATCTTGATTAGTTTCTTTTTTTCTTCTCTTTTGTTACAGGGTTGACTTGCCTTGAGGTGGGAGGAGAAATATATTCAAAATTGAAGGTTATAGAAAAAAAGATTTCAATAAAGAATATTTTTAAATGATGAAATCTTTTGTTTTTCTGTCACCTTCATTTCTGAATACATCCTACCTCCTCCTTTACCCACTGAACACTTGTAACAATGAGGAAAAAAAGGGGGGCAATTCAGCATAATAAATCAACTGAGTCTGGTAGTTTATTAAGAGTCTGTGTCCATAGTCCCCCACTTCTTCACAAGGATGGAGTAGATACTTTTTCAAAGCCTAGCTTCTTGGACATTAAAATTGCAATGTTGAGAGTTTGGTATTTTCTTTTCCTTTTCATTGTTTTAATTATTAAATATAATGTTTTCCTGACTTGCTTACAATTCTGCATCAGTTCATATCATATCCTTTCCCAAGAATAGGAAATTTTAATCCAGTCACAAAATAAGTTCTTCATTTCTTTTTATCTTGGTCATCTGAAAAACTAAGATTGGTTTTAAACTAAGTCTTTGATTGCCTTCTTCAAGTTGGGTCTTCACATATCCTAAAGCTTGAGCTGTTTGATTTGGTATCAGTTCCACATTATGATTTTCCTCAAACAGCTCCTTCTTTAGTTCTAAGTCTGAGGGTCTTCTGTGTTACTCTGGAAAATCTGACTGGCAGAGCTGCTCTGAGTGTTTTAGTGCTTCCTAGAACTCTTTAAATGGTGTGACTTAGGGAGCAATTAGTGAGAATTATAATTTGTAAAATTGGTTTGTGTGTGTATTGGAAATTTAATACTGTAAATGTGTAGTGTCCAATCTGTTGAAGCTAACGAACAAGATAAATTTGAGATCTTACAATATCTTTTGATGTGGCAAAACTCTAGAAGTTTTGCTTAACTAATATTTCAGGTTTGGGAATTTAGCTGGAAATGGGGCTGACATCCAAGGCAGAGTGTCTTCACCTGATTGTCTTTGAGTCTGAATCCCTTGGTCTGTGTTCTCCCACAGACAGGACAGGAACATGAGCTGATAGAGAGTATGCCACTACTGGAATGGTTTGCTAACAACTATAAGAAATTTGGAGCAACATTGGAAATTGTTACAGACAAGTCACAGGAAGGATCCCAGTTTGTGAAAGGATTTGGTGGAATTGGAGGTAAGCAACAAATAATAAACATGAGTTTAAGGTCTCAAATGCTTGCAGTCAGTGTCCCAGTTTCAGGTATTGCTCAGTGCCTTTAGACAATTGACTTTGCCCCAGGGAATTCTCTTACACTTTCATTTTCATGTTCATGCCTTGGTGTGGGGATGGGGGGTGGGAGCATTCAGGACTTGAAAGATTTAAAACATACTTATGGACAGTCTCATTATTTCATGTAAACATTCAAACTGAATATGAGCCTAAAGAAACCAAGGAAAAGTTGGAAATTTGGCTTAAAGTTCTTCCCTTTAGCTAATTTGGCACCTCTGATTCCATAGCAAACCTAGACTTTTCTGTCTTTAAGAGCTTGTTCTTTGTTTGTTCCCCCAGGTATCTTGAGGTACCGAGTAGATTTCCAGGGAATGGAATACCAAGGGGGAGATGATGAATTTTTTGACCTTGATGACTACTAGGTAGTCGACCTGGGTCCGGCAAAACGTGCCTCGCCCTCCAGCATCCAACCCAAGGAGCAAATGCGTGGTGGAAACAAAACAGATCCCTGCCTTATGATTGGAACATTTCCAGAACTTGATCCATGAGCATTGGATATCGAAAACAAAACAGAAACAAAAAACCCAACCCTACACTTTGATTTGTCATGGTGTCAGTGCAGCAGCAAACTACTAAGTTCCTAAATGCCACTTTGGACTAATTTAAAAAAAGAATCGCAGTTTTTACTTTTACTCAATGGTGAAATTGGTTGCTCTTGTATTTTATGAAAAAAAAAATGATTTTTTTAACCTTCATACATAGAAGCAAAAATACTTTAACTGCTGTAAAACCTTCAAAAGTTAATAGAAGTAAGATCATAATGGTTTGTTTCTTATTTTGATTGGAGAAAATTTCAATTGCTGCATTTCGCGGTGACCCATTTACATGGCATTCTCAGCTTAGACTGCATAAGAAGAAATATATGTGGTGAAATATTGGAACCATTTCTCTCTTGGTCTCTGTTTAATGTTGAAAGGGTAAAATAACAGAAGGCAGCGTCAGCTTCTTCCCCTAAACTCACACCCCACATACCCCAAGCAGTCAGTTCAGAGGGTACAAGTTGCACTGCACATTCAAACTGACTTAGGAATCGCTGAGTCGATGGACTGTTTACTCACACCCATTGTGCAGAAGCATTTGTGCCCAAGTTTCAGGAGCTTTCATCACTGTATGCTCTAAGGAGGGTGCCCAGGATCTTAGCCTGCTAGAAACTAGTTTTGGGGTAGCGGGGGGGGTGGGAGGGTGGGGGGAGTAATGGGGCACTTGTGCTGGGATTGTGAGAAATAAAACATGCAATTTAAGTGGAAGCAAAGTAATTTAAAGAAATTTTTATTTTTTACACTCGGGTCTATTCCTTGGTAAAGGGAGGTGGTTGTGTTTTCCTTGTGTTGGGACAGCATGAGATTATGTGAATTTTTTGATTTAAAAAAAAAACAAACTGAAAGATGTTTCACAGGGATGACAGACAAGACGTGTATGACTGTGCATGTGATTAGAAACCCCCAAACTTTCTGGTGGGCCTGGAGCTTCTTTTTAGAATTTGGGACGCACAAGCATCACTCACATGGGAAGTTAGGATGGGGGTAAGGGAGCTGACAAGGGTCAGGACCCAGTCCTGGCATCAAGGACTTAACCATGTTAGATCCAAAAGTAGCCCCCAAAATATGAAGCCTGAGCTTGTCTCTGGGGGAGTAAGTTGGACTTTATCCAATTCATGTGCAGTGCTGTGGAATGCCCAAGAAGATAACAGTGGATAAAGTGTAGAATGTACCCCATGATAGCAATGGATAGAGTGTACCAAATAGACTTTGAGCCAGTGGTTTTAAAAGTCAATATGGTATATCGCCCACATACTGACAGTAGTGGGGTTCATTTGGTTTTCATATTGGGTACTTTTCACACTTTAGTGCCTGACTGCTTCTTCACTGACTTTTGATTCAGTCACTCGTAGCTTTATTGGTCTGAACCAACTCTTTGTTCCAAGGTTGCAGACTTGCTTATCGTTCCAATAATCCTGTTTCACTTGAATGAAGGGAGTATGTCTTAAAATGTAACGCTTCTGGTTCTCACACTGTACTCTGAGGTCCAAATGACTTGTCTGTCAATGTGTAACCTGATGTGTCAATCTCCCAGTAAGAATAAATGTTTGGATGTTCACTGGATTGGGAGGCTTCACCAGAACAGGCTTTTGCTTTGGGCTCTGCTGTTTATTTGCAGAAAACCCAAATGTGAACAAAATTGCTCTCTTCGCAGCAGTACCTTAGGGTTTTGCCATTGTAAATGGGTCTAATGTGATATGACAAGACCAGAAAAATTGGATGTAAATTTACATATTTGAATATACTGCTTGTTGTTTCACATGATACATTTAGGGTATGCAGCTCCTTTTTTTGTAGTTTTTATTTTTACTATTTAAGTTTGGAAATGATGCCAAATTTTTGTATTTCTTTAATCAATGTGTTCTCTTCGGTGATATATATTGCATTATATATTGATGTGTGTATCAATATATACTGATATGTATTACACTTACACATACACATACGAGGGGGTGAAAATCGTAGCCTTCGCATTCTATATAGCCTCTGCAGAGAGATCTTAAGCAGCGAAATCTTGGTGTTGTGATGTACAGAAATGGAGAAGAGTATTAAACCATATTTAAGAATATAATCTGTGTGCTTGAGATTTTTTAGGATTGGTACTGGGTACTATTGTGGTAGGAGGGTGGGGGTATTGACTTTCTTGAGACCCACATTCCAATCAGTCCATGGTCATTGGTATTTTACTGACTTCTTTACAAGTTTTGATCTGAGTATTATATCTCACGTAGGATCATGACCCTGTGGTTGGGCAGGTAAAGAACTGTCCTGGTGAAGCTCTGTAGTTGGGGAAGGATGACAACAGTTCTTTAAAGTCTCATTAAAATCTGGATCTTTTAATAGGCCCAAATAATCCCAAAGTGCCTCTTACTTTACAAAATACTCCTCTTCATAGACCTAAGTAGTTAGCCGCTGGAGATTTGGTCAAATTGGAAAACAAGATACCAAATTAAAGTTTTCCCCACCCACCCTAGTTCAAGCCGTGGTCTAAAGGGTCTAACTTAAGAATGAAATAATTTTCAGTACCATTCTCAGGATTTAAGAGGAGGAAGGAAGGATTCTTGTCCAGACTCATTCGGTAGTCAAACAGGAAAAACAGTCCACAATTTTGAGATCTCTCCCAAGAGCTAACTTTTACATAATGTGTAGTTTGGCCTTCTCCCAATCCGAAATGTAAGTAAGAAGAAATCGCTCGGGACTTCTAAAGAATGAAATACTTAGAATCCTTAAGAGTTTATAAGCTAGCTTTGATATGAAAGCATTGGTCTTTTTTGAGGAGTGGAATTTAACTAGCTTTGATATGAAAGCATTGGTCTTTTTTGAGGAGTGGAATTTCAAGAAAACTTGTTTCTAAAGTCCATTTAGAAATAAGCTTTTTCTTTTTTTTAAAGTAAATACATCATATTTCACTTTCTCCTGCCCCTTCCCAGTGAGCCATCCCTTATAAGAAAGTATAAAAATTAAAAAGTGACAACAGGAAAAAGACTAATGTATTCGGTAACCCTCATTCACCTGATTTTCCCATCTTTTCAAAGGTGAAGGAATTTGGGGAAATCGTCTCCTCTCTGGGGCCAAGCTTGATTATCATAATTTTGAAACCTATTCCAGTTGTTTCGTTGTCCTATTTACATTGTGTATAGTTTTCTTGGTTCTGTTTCACTTTGCATTGGTTCACCAAGTGTGCTTTTTCTTTTATGCTATTTCAGGGTGCTTTCCACTTGTTAGTGGAATACAGTAACACAGAAATTGACATTGGTTTCATGGCTTGAGGTGTAGATTTTGATTAGCTAACTTCATCTCTTTGAAACCATGGTATTTCTGGGCTGATTCCTGAAATCCAGAAAGCCCAACATGACCAGAACCAGAGTGTGAAAAAATAAACCTGTTTCAAGAGGGGCACATAGAGGTTGAGCAAAAAACCACATCAGTCCAATAATATAGGTCAAGGTTTCTAGTCCATCTTGGAAGTCTTATGGCACTTCTAGGTCTGTTCCCTGGCTCATGTTGCTTCCAACCTGGCAGTGCTTCTATATGGCTATGAGCCAGGGAAGAATTTCAATCCTGGGCCAACTTAACTCATGCTGCCAATTCAAATGGGTGCCAGCTATGAGGTCTCCCATTTCTCATACCTGTCAAGCTCCACCCCCTAGAGTGTGACATCTCTTCCTCATGCTGCTAGAAACCTGGCTGTTAGCCTGGAAAGCAGTTTTATTAGGAGAACTATAAAGAGTCAATGACGGTCAGCTAGGTGGTGCACTGGATAGAGCATGAGACCTAAAGTCAGGAGGATCCAAGTTCAAATCTGACCTCAGACACTTAACACTTTTTAAGCTGTGTGACTCTGGGCAAGTCACTTAACCCCAATTGCCTCAACAACAAAAAAGTGACTGTTAAGAGTCAGTGAGGAAACCCAGGTTATCAGCAAGTATTCAAGAATAGTTTGCATGGATAAAGGCTTATATTATGGAGTTTAAATATATGTGAGTTTATGAGATGTATATTTTGTAAGCATCACACAGATATACTAGAACCTTATTATCTCTTTCCCCAGCCTGGTTTCCTAGCACAGTACTTTACAGACAGGTACTTTAAAAGGCCAGTCCAGTGGAGCAATGGAAAGAGTGCCGGGCTGAAGTATGCCTTAGGCACTAACCATTTGACTGGGCAAGTCACTTAACTCTATTTATCTCAGTTTCCTCATCTAAAAGGAACTGGAAAAGGAAATAGCAAACTACTCCAGTATCTTTGCTAAGAAAATCCCAAATGTGTCAAACTAGACTGAAACAAATGAACAGCAAACAACAAACAAACTAAATAGTAGCTAACAGAAAGAACTTAAGATTTGCAAAGCATTTTACATTATCTCATTTTATTTTTCCTTCAACCCTGTTATCTCAGGTAAAGATCACAATAGAACAATCTCCCAGGAGCTTCCATTTTGCACAGGTGACATTGCACTGGAGCCACTAGATGGCGTTGCAGCTAAAGATAATGGACATAATACTTTAAAATAAGACAAGATTTCCAAAACAAAGATTGAGAAGAGTGACATTCCTCTTCCAAATTCTTGCAAATTTCTTTGATATCTCTTTCTGCATTCAGTCTTGCACAATGTTGTTTTGGTTGGAAGTACATGAACGTCTGGTGCCTCAGATATGTAATTGGAAAAGAAATTTATATAGACAAATAAAATCTTACCATTGTGAAAAAAAAAAAACTTTTTTTTTTTTTTTTTTTTTTTAACATTGTAGACTACCTGAAAGTCTCTTGGGGACCATAAACCACACTTTGAGAATCTCTGGGAAGAGAATTCCAAGGTAACCAGTCGCTAAACATTTAAGTACTTACTATATGCTAAATATTGTACCTTATGGGATTCAAAGAAAGATAAAAGACCAATCCCTTCTTTTTAGAAGTTTATAGACTGATGGGGGAGAGAACATACTAATAACTATGCGTGAGCAAATTGTGTACAGAAAAAACTGGAAATAACAGAAGGAAGATACTAAAATTAAAAAAAAAGGAAATGTTTCCTGTAGAAAGTGGGATTTTAGCTGGAACTTAAGGAAACTAGGACAACCAGGAAGAGATGAGAAGGGGAGTGTTTCCAGTATGGGTGACAGGCACTGAAAATGCCTAGAAATATATTTTGTTTGAGGAGCAATGAGGAGGTCAGGTAACAAGAAGGCATGGAAAGAGTAAAGACTGGGGAAGAAGGCGGGTTATGAAGGGCTGTGAAAACTAGAGAGGGTTTTAGGTTTGATTTTGTAGGTTAGTGATATTAAACAACTAGAAATGAGTGGGGGCAGTGGCAGGGCCAAAGACTGCTAAACTACATAAAGATCTCCGCTGGCTGCATTTTTACTTAGAAAACCATATATTAACATCTTTTAACTTGGTTCCCATTACATTTGGGAGAGCCACATTGACATAAGTTTGACTAATGGTTTTTGCTAAAAGTAACAGAGAGCCAATAATGTATTAAGGGAAGGATATTTGAATTTTGAGTGACTGGAGTAGAGTGACAGTTGTGACTCAGAGACAGCCAGCAGACTATTGCAATAATCTTGCCGTGACATGATGAGGGGCCTGCACCAGGCTAGTAGCAGTGTCAGAGAAGAAAAGGTAGCATATGGGAGACAGTATGAAGATGAAATTGACAGCCCCTGACAATTAGGTTAGATTGGATAAGATGAGGAGAGGATTGAGAATTAGGAGTCTAAGAGGATAGGAGTCTATGTGACTGGAAGGATGAAGGTGCCCTTTTCCAACAGTTTGGAAGTGGGAAGGGTTTGGGGAGAAAGGGTTTCAAATATATTCAGTTTAAGATCTCCAGGACATCCAGTTCAAGATGTTCATTGTGTAGTTGGTGATCTGAAATGAAGTCAGAAGAGAGATTAGGACTGATACGATATGAGTACAACCAGTATGATTAATAATTGAATCCATAGGGATTGATGAGATCACTAAATGGAAATGGAGGGAGGAGAGAAAACTCAGGACAGAGCCTTATTAGCATGATGGATTCAGGAGACTGAAAAAAAAAAAAAGATAACTAGGAAAGAATAGCATCACGAAAACCTAGGAAGACGAGAATATAAAGGAAAAGAAGGTGCTTGACAATGGCAAGTGCAGCAGAGAAATCTAAAAGGATGAGGAATGAGAAAAGGCTATTAGATCTGGTCATTAAGAAATCATTGATAACTATGGAGGACCAATTCCCAATAAATAACCCAAATTATAGAGAACTAAGAAGAAAGTGAGGGAAAAAGAAATGAAAGCAGCTATTGTAGAAGGCCTTTTGCAAAGCATTTAGCTACAAAAAGGGAGATATAGGAAAGTACCTATTAGGGAAGAGTGAATTAAAATTTTTTGAAGACGGGGAAAAATGTGGGCATGTTTATAGACAGCAGAGAAGATCCAAGAGACAGGAAAAGGTTGAAGAGAGAGTGTGATAGAAAACAGTTCTGGTTGGTTTATCCATAAAATGGGGGAGCTGGGAATGGAGATAGAAATGTGTTCATTGCAGAAAGTTCTGGTGGAGATTTGGCTAAGAAGTAAAGAAAAATAGGGTTTAATATCATTTCTGTCTTGAATCACTTTGTTTTACTTGGAGTACTTATCCTATCTAGTCTTCAGTTTCCCCCTCAGTAAGATAGAGATATCTATAACTTAAGAAAGGAGAGGTAGGTTGCCTTCACCCAAATCAATCATTTAATCAACTGAATTTATCTGGAAGGAGCAGGAAGACTGTAAATAGAATGATTGCTAATTAGTTCTCTGTCTCCCCTATTTTACAGTTAGTGGTACCTTAGATTTCTCCTCAATTTCTCCAAAATCTTAACTAGCCCAAAATACGATCCCAATAAATATCAGGCTGAGTAAGAATTGCTTAGGTCAGGTGAGAGGGGGTCAGTACTTTAACCCTTCATTTATCTGACATTGCCAAAGAATGACTTGTTAAGAGGAACGTGTCCCTGAAAAGAATTAAGACTTTCTGGAAACCTCAGCAAAATTTATTGTATCCTCTGTCCCTCACCTCCCCACCTTTTTTTGGCTTGTTTGTTTTTGTCTGGGTCTCCAGTTCACCAGGTTAGAAATGCAGTACCACTCACTGCCTGGTCCCACTGCTGGTCAACATTTTGACCTGTTTTCCAACCTCCCTGCTGGGTAACACGACTACCTCATTAGGCAGTCTGATGGAGCACTGTCCCTATTCCATGGTGCTTCACCGCATTGGTGCCAGACTTCCAATGAATATTTGGTCCCCCTAATCCCCTACAGCTCAGATCTCTTCAGCTCAAGGACTCTCAGCCTCCCTAGTAGCAGGGGTTACAAACATGAACCACCACACCTGGCTCTTATCTTACTCCTTAAACAATAATGGTAATAACAGCTAGCACTTATATAGCACACACTAAGTGCCAGGCATTGTATTAAGTACTTCAGTTATCTCATTTGATCTTCACAACAGCCTTGGGAGGTAGGAGCTATTAACTCCCATTTTATAGATGATGAAACTGAGGCAAACAGAAGTTTGACTTGCCCAGGATCATAAAAGTGAATGTCTGGAACTGTGTTTAAACTCAGGTCTACCTGAGTCCAGGCCTGGCACTCTACCCATTGTGGCGCATAACTGCCTTCAAGCAGAATAATACTGAACATAATTGTTGAGTCACATTCATCACTGTGAATATTCATTATTATTATTATTACTTGGTGGGGAATGGAGAAAACATCAGACCCATGATTTCATTGGTATGGAAAATTCTTCTAGTGTCAGTTGGCAACTGCTTACTATTGATTCCATCCAATATTTTATTGGAGCAGGGTGATACAGGAGACGTAAGTATTTATATAGTTTCTACTGTGTTCCAAGCACCATGCTAAGTCTTTGCAAATAAATACTGCTATATATAAAATACAATATCTTCAGAAGCTATTCAGTTTTGTTAGAAATATCTATTCTAATTCTGAATACAGTTAATAGCATACTTTTTTATCTCTCCCCCCCCCCTGAGGTTGAGGTTAAGTGACTTGCCCAGGGTCACATAGCTAGGAAGTGTTAAGTGTCTGAGATCATATTTGAACACGGGTCCTCCTGAATTCAAAGCTGGTGCTCTATCCACTGTGCCACCTAGCTGCCCCTAATAGCATAGTTTTTAAAAACTTTATTTTTCTTTTTCTTAATGATAGGTTTTTTTTCAAAATACATGCAAAGATAGTTTTCAACATTCAACATTCACCCTTGCAAAACCTTGTGTTCCAAATTTTTCTCCCTCACTTACATAGCAAGTAATCAATATAGGTTAATTCTTCTATACATATTTCCACATTTATCATGCTGTGCAAGAAAAATCAGATCAAAAAAGGTGAAAATACTATGTTGTGATCCACATTCAGTTCCCATAGTCCTCTTTCTGGATGTAGATGACACTCCATCACAAGTCTATTGGAATTGGCCTGAATCACCTCATTGTTGAAAAGAACAAAGAATATCACAGTTGATCATCACATAGTCATCTTGTTACTGTGTAAAATCCTGGTATTAAGATCTCCTGGTAATACTTATTTCACTTAGCATGAATTCATGTAAGTCTCTCCAGGTCTCTCTGAAATCATCCTGCTGATTATTTCTTATAGAACAATAGTATTCCATTACGCTCATGAAGCATAACTTATTCAGCCAATTCCCAGCCAATGGGCATCTACTAAGTTTCCAGTTCTTTGCCATTACAAACATGTGGATCCTTTCCCCTCTTTCATGATCTCTTTGAGATACAGAACCAATAGAGACACTGCTGGATCAAAGGATATGCACAGTTTGATAGCCATTTGGACATAGTTCCAAATTGCGCTCCAGAATGTTTGGATCTGTTCACAACTCCACCAACAATTAAACTTTATTTTTCTTGAGGGTTTTTGGTCTCTCTTGAAACATGGCTAATATAGAAATGTGTTGCAAGGTTGCACATGTATAATCTATATCAAATTACTACTCAGGGGAAAATTTGGACCTCAAATTTTAAAAAATGAATATTAAAAATTATTTATGTAATTGGGAAAAATGGAGTATAATTTTTTAAAAAGTTAATGTTCCTAAACTGGGATAGCTCTAGATTAACTGCTTGTTATTTTTTCTCCTCCTTTAATGTTGGGCTATTGGATGTCTGAATACCCTCATGATCTTCTATCCTGCTGCTTCTAACCTCTTCTGAACTCAGAAACCAGGTATCCAAGTTAATTGGATCCAAGACTAGAATACATGTAAACAGGCTATGAGCTGGGCTGAAGAGGTTTTTCAGTGAATTACACACATGAACCTTAGCATATGAACTCTGTGTCATATTTTGGCTATTCAGCAACTATAAATTATTTCCAATTTTATCAACATCAAATGAGTTTCAGATTTTCAGAAAGATAATCTGTTCAATGAGGTGCTAAAGTAATAACATTGTTGGTTGCTGGAAGTCTTGTTTAAAAAACCATTACACACATAATTTATTAGGAAGGCAAAGTGGGGTAATGAATAAAATGCTTAGAGAATCTGAAAACCTAAATTCAAATCTTGCTTCAGAAACACTGTACTAAGCACTTTACAGATATTATCTCGTTTGATTCTCATAACAACCCCAGGAAGTAGGAGCTATTATTATCCCTATTTTGTAGATGAGGAAACTGAGGCAAATAGAGGTTAAGTAACTTGGCCAGTGTGACACAGCAAGTAAGTGCAGGAGGTCACACTTGAACTTGGGTATTATTGGCTATGTGTCCCTAGACAACTCATCTAAGTTCTGCAAATGTAAAATGAGGCTATTAATAGTATCTTCTTTACAAGGTTGTTGTGAAGATCAAATGAGATAAAATGTTTTGCAAACTGTAAAATGCTATATAAATGTTAGCCATTATTATTTCTATGAGCTGTATGACTGTGGGTAAAGTTTTTAACTTCTCAACCTCTCTACAAAACTGATAAGATAGTATCCAAAGAATATGCTTCTCATGTGAAGATTAAAGTAGGTAATATATATAAAACACTTTGTAAACCTTAAAATGCCATATTAAGTTCAACTGTTATTAATAATACTTTTGCCCTCTCACATACTCTACTTATTTCATGGAAGGGGGAAACCAAAGCCCCAGAACAAAGCAGTTGGTTTTTAAAAATTAGTTTATTTTTTTCCAATTACATATAAAGACAAATATCATTTTTATAAGATTTTGAGTTCCTAATTTTTCTTCTTTTTTTTCCCTCCCTCTTCTCCAAGATGATAAGCAATTATGTACAATTATGTCAAGATATTAGGAGATACCCTGTGTCTTAGAACTATATCCCAGCATGAAAACTATATCCTCACCCTCTGCCAAAATCACATAATTATAATTATTTTTTAAAATAGTTTTTATTTACCAGATATTTGCATAGATAATTTTACAACGTTGATAATTGCCAAACCATTTGTTCCAATTTTTCCCCTCTCTCCCCCCCCCCAAATGGCAGGTCGACCAATACATGTTAAATATGTTAGAGTATAAATTAAATACAATATATGTATACATGACCAAAAAGTTGTTTTGCTGAACAAAAAGAATCGGACTTTGAAATAGTGTATATTTAGCCTGAATCACATAATTATTATATTGCTTTGACCAATGCCAGGTGTTCTCTGAGGTCAGGCAAGCCCCGGACAGGTGTCCATGGTCTGTCATGGTTCCAGTCATGAACCCTGCTAGGAATCAAATGTCTCATTGTTGTTGTTAGGGCTACAGATCACTGCATATTGATTAGTATTAAGTATTGAAATCCCCCCACACTAAAGCAGGTTCTCCTCACCGCTCCCTCCTCCCCACGAGGGACAGGGGTCCAGTACATGTCTTTGCTTGCAAGGTGTTTTCCTTAGAAATCAAATTCCTGTTTGATTCCTGACTCTCCTGTCTCTGGTCTGGTCTGTTTGGCTCCATCCATCCACAGGTTAGAGGCTTGTTTGGTCAAGTTTACACATGTAACACACATTAGTCATGCTGTGAAAGACCTAACAGAACAAAAGGGGAAAAATGAAAAAAAAAAATCCACAGTGAAAATAGTATGTTTTGATCTACATTCAGACTTCATCTGGCTGTGGATAGGAGTTTCCATCATGAGTCTTGGAGTTGTTTTGGATTATTATATTGCTTATTATATAAGCAATAATAATGATTTTATATATATAAGAACTAAGTCATTCGTAGTTGATCATAGTATAGTGTTGTTATTATATATAGTGTTTTCCTGGTTCTGCTCACTTCACTTTGTATCAGTTCATGTAAGACTTTGCAAGTTTCTGGAAACTGCCAGCTTATCTTATAGCACAGTAGTATTCCATTACATTCTTATACCCTAACTTTTCAGCCATTCTTTGTCACCACAAAATAAGAGGTAAAGCAGGGTTTTTTTGTTTTGTTTTATCTTGTTTCCGTCCCCCAAAAAATCACACAGGTAGAACTAGAAACCATGAATCTTGATTCCTAATACTAGAATCCATTCCATAAGTGCTTTTTTTCCCTTGGACTCATGTATTTAATTGGAGTCAGCTCTCATTAACTTTAATTGGGTAGGAGAAGGAAAGATGAAAATTAGGGGAAGATAGACAATTAACTCATTATAGAAAGAATAGGAAATGGAGAAATCAAAAGGAAGAGGAGAGAAAGAGAACAACTTCCTAGAATATGAAAAGGTTATCAGGAGTAAGCTATATTTTTCAATGATTACTGTATCTTGAAACTTGTGAGACAAGAAAATATCAATGTTTCCAAATAATACCACTCAAGGAAGATTGCAGAAAGCATAGAAAAAACTCCTGTTCCCTCCTCACCCTAGGATCTAGGGTTACCAAAGGGACCTGAAATAAGCTCAGCTGCCCACCACCCACATCTTCTTAGTTTCCTTCCCTATAGAATCATTATTTTGTCAAATGTGGCCTTAAGCCAAAGAGCTAGGAAATCAAGATCAGCCCCTGGAAATTCCCTCCTCAAATTGCCTATCGTTTCTGATTAGAGAGACCATAAAAGGATCAAGAGGCAGGAAATCTGGGTCTCCTTTTTGGCTAGCCAGCCAACCTCCTAGTCTGTGATCTTGTTCACTCTCAGCTGGACCTATCTTGGCCAATGTTTCTACTACTAAGAGAAGACCCTGGTTTGTTAATTGAAGCAGATGAGAACCTTTCCATGGTCTCATTTTACTAGGAGATTAGAGAGTCTAATTTGGAAGCATGTATTAATGCATCTCAGGCTCAATGTTTCGTGTGATCATTTCAAATTCATTTGATTTCCTTGCCCAGGATGCCTAACTGCAAATTATAGGCATTTAATATATTTTTTGTTGATTATCATCATAGTACCTGACTCTTGCCCTTTCCCATCATACTCACATCTCTACCCAGCACATTTGTTGTAGATTTCCCTTATTTGTCTTAAGCTATAGAAAAGTACCCCTCGGAATGGGTCCTCCCAAACATTCAAAAAGGAAAAAAAGCTTAATAGCCATCATTCAACAAAGTGATCAGAAAGGACAGCCCTTTCCCTATGATTCCCTGGATATTCCATAGTCTGATACAGTACAGAGAATGGCATCAGACTCAAGGAGACCTAGTTACTCCTCAGGACTGCACATTCTCTCTGTTGGTGAAAAGCACCAGCCAGCTACAGGCCCTGAGGATGGAAGGACACAGGGCAAACTCAGCAAGTTAAAATATCTGAGGTTCCTTATCACCCATTTGGCTGATCTAGAGGAACAATTCTTAGAAGGAGGAAGAATATGTTTATTGTTCACCTTCCTTCCATCACACAACCTAACTGAGATAACCTTACTGTCAGTGTGGCTCCCAGGTCTTTCCTGGGAAGAGCACTAAATATCTATCTACCTAATGTTTCCCAGATTCATCCATCCTGAAACAGTATACTAGTAAACAGTAAAACTAACCATGAAGGACAGTGTCAGCTTGTGACTAGTATCTTCTAATGGGTCTGTGAATAGAAAGGGGATGTGATTCTGGGCCCAGCCTTGAATAAGGAACCTTTTGGAGCTTTATCCAGCAGAGATGTTTTAATAGCTTAGCTCCCATCCTATCTTTGGATTGAGGCTGGAAAGTGAATCATCAGTCTTAATATTTGACACATTTTATTTTCCATTCCTACATCATCATCATCTGTGTCAGACATCTCAAACTCAACAAAATGGAATTCATTACCTTTCTCTATAAACCCATCCTTCATCCAAATTTCAATCCAATTCAACAAAATCTGGTCATTTTACTCTTCCTTGACTTATTGATCTTTCAACAAAACTTGATGTATGCCTATAGAATGCAAGGGAGTATGTAGATACTGGAGATGCAAAGATATCAATGAAATAATCCCTGCCTTACAGGACTTACATTCTGCTGAAAGAATACAAAACATATGAGCATAGACAAAATGTATAAAAATTGATTTTAAGAGCGAGGTTTCAGGATAGCACTATAGAACCAGGAAAATTCCCAGAGGAAGACATGTCTTTTTTTTTTTTTTTTTGAAAGCCTCACATCCATCTTGTCAGTGTCATAATCAAATCAAACCTCTTCCTCCCCATCCAATTAGACACCAAATCTTGGTTGTTCTAGCTTTATAAAATCCTTCTGTTTACATAGCTACCATACTAGTTCAGGCTGTCTTCATCTCTCATTTGGCCTATTGATCAATCAATCACTAAATATTTATTAAATACCTACAATGTGCCAGGCACTGTGCTAAGCACTGGGATACAAAAAAGGGCAACGAGACAGTCCTCAAGAGTTTACAATCTAATGAGAGAAATAAATATATACAAAGCAAGCAATATCCAGGATAAATAGAAAATAATTAACAGGAATTAAGAGGGGTTTAGATGTGTATGAGGGGAGGGGGGTTGTAGCTTTTGACTTTGACCAAAGAACTGTCAGCATGCCCTCATTATGAAGAGGCTTTCTAGCTGTTCTGCCTTAACACCCTAGCAAACCAGAGAGATGAAACCTGAAATCATGACTTAGATTTCTAGACTGACCTCTCAGAAGGAACAGATGGAATGTCCAGCAGAGAGCAGCATCAACCCTATAATGCTAAAGATGTGAATCACCCCAATTTATCCTCGTATGTTCTCTGACCACATGGATCATAGTAACCTTTGTTCTGGGTCTTCCCAACTGGAGATATGGTAAGCTTCTCAAGAACATTCCCCATGGAAAGAATCTTGGGATCTTATTTCCCACACTATTAGAGTAAATGTCTTTTGTTGAACTAATTTTTGGAGAGCTTATAGCCTAGTAGTTAGATAAGACAACATGTAGTGATAATACATACTATTGTGTGATACATGTGCTAGGATGTGATAATCCTTACAAATAGGGGGATTTCTGAAGAAGCAGCATGTGGCTGGAGCTATAAAGGATGAGTTCGAATTCAACAGGCGAGAGAGTGGCAAGGAATTCCAAACACAGAGAACTCTGCGGGCAAAGGCAAGAAGACGGGAGCACAGAGTGTGTTAGACCAGCAGAAAGGTATCTAGTTTGGCCAGAGCATGTGAGTATGTGAAAGGGAATAATATCAGTCTGGAAAGTAGAGTGCACTGAGTCACTTAGGACTTTGAATGGTCCCTGTCCTTAACCTGATTTTTCTCTTGCATGATCTCAAAGCTCGCTGATCATTTCTGGGCACTCTGACAGCTCCTCCCTTGAAGAGAACACTCCGGACCAATCACCCCCATTTCCCATCACCCTCCATCAGTTCCCAAGCTTGTGCCCGTCTGTACAGATTCTGCAGCTGAGGAAGAGGTTGCCTGGAGCTCGCCTTCCTCTGCTTTCTCATTTGGCTTCTCTGGTGGTGCTGCTATAAATAACCGGCCTGTTTCCAGCTGGGGATTTCCCCGGCCTGTATGCTGAGAGAGAAAGCATCCCCCCTCCTAACCTGAGCTGCCCTCACCGGCAAGGCCTTGCAGGGGAGAGGAGGGTTAACAGGCATGGGGAGGAGCCAATGATGGGGACCCAATGAGCTAAGTAGTGATGGTGGTTTGTCCGTCATTCTCAAAGGACCACAACATTAGGGAGGAGATGACATGACATGCAAGTGAATTGGATTTAAGGGAGGGAGGGCTGGGCAACGTCACCTGCCTCATGTTCCCTTCCAGAGCCATCTGGGACCAGTGGCCAGGTACAGGTTAAGATGACTGGAGATGGCCCTGGATGCAGTGGAAGACCTGGGCTTTTTTAAGCTAACATTGGAACTGCAGTTCCTACAATGGCCAACTTTAGCTCAGTAAGAGCCTTAGTAACAGAGCTAAAGTTAGCCATTGTGGGAACCTCAGTTCCAATGTGACTACATTACCCACAATCCTAGCTTCAGAAAAGGAGAAAATGGAGAACTGGGCTGCTTCTGCTCCAGGTGAAAAGCAAACATCCTCAGGCTTCGGACTCAGTTTAGAAGGCAGACATGCTTTAGGATTCTGACACCTCCTTTGCCACAAGTTTGTCCTCAGCCTGCAGGCTTTCGCTCTGGGAAATGGTTTGCCCTGCATCACAGTCTGATATGTTGGTTAGGAAGCCCTGATTGAAACGTGTGGGACAAGAGCTGACTTAGAGACTGAGAAAATGGGACCCATTAGAAAAGAGACTAGAGGGATTTAAAGGAGCCACTACCCTCTCCCTATTCCCAACTCTTCCTTTTCCCCTGCCGTCCTCCTTTCCCCGATCCTGGCCAGAAAGAGTAGTAAGAAAGCAAAATCTACTTCTCCTTGTTCTTACTTAAGAATACACTGAACTCAGCTGGTCTTAAATCTCAACTGTATGTATCTACGGCTCTGGGAATTTGTCTTTGCTAGATAGAGCTATTAATAATTTTTTGTTGTTGTTATGGTGACGTGTGTACTTGGGCTTTCTAGATTGCTGAACCCCCTTTTCATTCCAGAAAGCCTCAGAGGTCTGAATGGATTCCATTTTCCCTATATTAAATTTTCCATTTGACAATTCCTTACTTTCCCCCCCCCCCAAACCTAACTTTTCTCATCTCCTTTTTTCAGTCTCTTTCTGATGAGTCCTGTCAATAAAATGGGATTATCTCCCCACCATACAGAACCAGCCTCTTCATCTCACCACACCCACTGCAGTCCCCAGCAATGAGCCCAACTTGGAAAGCCAGTCTCCCCTTCCTTCACTACCCAGACTGCTGGGAGAAGTTTGTAAAGAAATCTAAGCGAACAGAGATGAATGTTTTTATTTATTGGCCAATCCCTACTTAGAAGCCTTCGGTTTTTCCAGAGTTATCAGATGTCCAGGAGGGCAGAAACGACAGACAACTCTTGTAACCTTTGCCCATTTCGGTGGAGACTAAGGTCAGGGTGTTGACACACGAGTGTTTATTATATTTCAGGGCACCTGCTCCTACTGGAAATGTGGAAGCAGCTTCTTCCCTCCCTCCCCCATCTCCTCCCCTAGCACCATCCTCACCCTAGCCTGAAGGTATGGGGTGTGTAGACTTTACTAGACCCTAACACAGTGGATAGAAAGATTAGGTTAAGGAAATCTGAGGTTGGAAAACCATTTATTACCGTGGTTGGAGCCTGAGAGGACTTTCTCCAGCAGCTCCTAGTTTTTAATCTGCTGGGCTGTACCCCCAGTTTTGTTTTGTCTGGGGGTAGCTTTATCTAACTATATTTGAAAGCTCTATTCCACACCCTCTTCCTCCTCCCCATCTAGTGTTACTATTCCCAGATTCAAATAGCCCAAGGACGACAGTGATGTGAGCTGGGTGGGTTTCACTTCCACTTGGAGCTGAAGCTGCAGAGGAGAAGCTGGGAGCTAGACTCGAAGCTCCCGGCTCCAAGCCCTGGGCTTCCTTAAAAATCCGTTCATAACAGGGGGTGTCAAAGCACTGAGTGAGGCCCAGGGAATAAAGAAACCAGGCAGGATGCCCTTAGCTGTGGGCTCGGTTTTGTGTGCGCGTGGATGGTTAGATTGGGGGGGGGGGAGATATGGAGAGGAGATGTTAAGCAGCCTAAATAGTGGTCCTCTAAACCGACTGTCCCTAAACCTAAGTGGAATTCTTTAGAACAGTCACCTGAAAGGAAGCTTTTGGGAAGGGGGGGAGGGTACAAAAAGGAAACTAGGGGACCTGGGAGGAGTCGACTTCTGGGGGATGGGCGCTGGGCGGCTTTGCTTTTGGACCTCCGCTACCATGTAGTTCAGGGGCATTCAGGCCTCGGAAGCAGAGGGAGAAAACTCGCGTTTTGGGGTGGGAGGGGGGACACAAGCAGCTGTTTCCCGCCCGATATCTGTCCAGGACGCTCTGTAGTCCCTCCCCTGCGCCTCCCGGCTCCTGGATTCTGGAGCTCCCCAAGGCCAAGGGCAGGGGCCCCCGCCTCGGCGGCCAGGCCGAGAGCCGCAGGGAAGGCCCCAGGAGGGATCTGCTCCCTGTCGGCCAAGTCCTCGGGCCGCCAGCCAGCCGCGCCGGAAAGGAAACTCCTTGTATGGGCTGCGGGGAGGGAGGAAGCGCCTTTTAGGGCAGCAGGAGGAAGCGCTATACATGGGGATGGGCGGACTGGGAGGCCGGCTTGGCTAAGAAAAGGGGGTTGTCCGGGGAGGAGGGGACGGCTCCTGGTAAGGAAGCCGCTTCCGCCAGGCTGGGCTGGATGGGTGTCAGCCTCTAACCAATTGGCCAGTCTCTCCCATCTCTCTGCGCAGCCGGACTCCTCACCTTTTCCCCAGTTGCTGTGGCAGGGATTCCCTGAGAGATCCCTGAATATGGAAATTCCCTCCCTCCGCCAATCTCCCTCAATCCCGGCCGCAAATTCAAAGTCTCTTCTCTGCTCCTTACAAAATCCCCTGTCCTAGAATTTCTGCAGCCTCCTTCATCACAAATGTCTCCATCCCCAGCGCCTCGATCTAATTTTCACCCTTTCCCCCTTATAAAATCAACCAATCATTAACCATCTAGTAAGCGCGACCGCGTACCAGACACTGATAGTTATAGGACTATAAGCACGAAAGTCTCTTACCCCAAGGACTTAGATTCTGCTCTCCAAAACTGTCCCATCTCCTGATATTTGCCACATTGGGTCTTGTCCTTGGACATTCATAGCCACGCTCTTCTCCATCACCGTTACCATTTTTTAATTCCAATATCCAGTTGACCATTCCTTGCCCATCCCCCTCCTCCCGTTTCCCTTCAAAATCTCCTTTTGCATATATGTGTCCCGTTGCTTATCCCCCCCCTTCCCCCAAATCGCACACAAACATGCTCGCACCCTGCCGCTCACCTCTGAACCCTCCTTTTTAGCCCCCTCTCTTTCTTGGTACACCAAAAGTGCCAGGACACAACGTTCATTAACTAAGTTCCTTTCCAGGATAAGACATCCATCCCAAAGGTGAGAGGTGGGCAAAGGTGGGGGACACTGCTGAGACACTAAGTCACCAATCCACAGGGGGCTAGAATGGCTTGTGGATTACAATCGCTGCAACCTAGGTCAGGAGTCTGGCTCGGAGCCGGGGCATTGTTACAGCCTGTTTCCCCTTCCCCTCCTACTCTTCGCAGTCACACATAAGCACGGTCCAGGAGGTCAGCATCCCAGAGACGATTCCAATCAGGACTACAGGAAGAGGAGCCTTAGCTGTCTTCAAGTTTTTGAAGAGCTGCCATGTGGAAAAGGAATTAGACTTGTTTTCGTTGGCTGCAGAAGACAGAACTAACTAGGGGCAATGGATGGAAGTTACAGAGAGGCAGCTTTCTACTTGATATATAAAGGGGAAAAAAAGACATAAAGGGGAAAAAATAACTTCCCAAAAAGAACTGTCCCAAAATCCAAGGAGCTGCTTCAGGAGAGAGTGATTTTCATGTGGAAGCTAGCTGGCTACTTGCTGGTTATGTTGCAGATGGGGGGGATCATTATTACTTCTCAACTGACTAGTTGAAATGGATTTATTTATTCTTAATAATAGCTAATATATATGTGTATGTATATATATGTCATTTATATGACCTATTATGTGCCAGGCACTATGCTAAGCATTTTACAAATATTGTCCTCACAGAAACCCTGAGAGGTAAAATGAAGCTGATAAAATGCGGACCCTGAGAGAGATGGTTAAGGAAACTGAGGCACAAAGGTTACGTGACTTGCTCAGGGTCACACAATCTTGTTTTGAACTCAGTTTTTTCTTGACTCCAGACCCAGTGCTCTATCCACTATACTACTTAACTGCCTTTTTCTTCTCAAGAGCAAAAGGAATTTGGTGGGAAACTATCCAGAGAACCACAGATTCAAAAGTCATAGAATTTTCTGATTGAAAGGAACCTTAGAAATATACTACTTTCTTATCTTGCCAGTTAAACTGAGACTCAAAGAGCTAATAAGAGTTTGAGGTTGAATTTAAATTCAGGTCTTCTTGATTCCAGGCCTGGCGCTCTATCCACTCTGTTATCTAGCTGCTTATCTAGCTAGGATCAAATGAGCCTTTAATTCAGTTCATTGGCACCAGGACACAGTTTCTTACTGGAGTAAACTTCTTCCCTTGATTCTTTAGAGATGTAGGGCTCAACCATCCCATATCATCCCCTTTCTGGGCCTGTTGCAGTTGTCTTCCTTACTAAGTCCTTCCTCCCTAAGCCCAACCTCAAAGGGATGAGGCAAGGACTCTCTAGAGGGCCAACTTTGCTACACCTAAAGTAATTCTGCTATTTGAGCCACAATCATCTTCACACACACACACACACACACACACACACACACACACACACACACAAATACCACACACACAAAACCACCCCATGAATTTGCTTGGATTTTATCCCTAGAAAGGAATCACTTTAGGAATCTCTGAGACTCTGATTCACTGAATGACACCATCCAGAAAAAAGTTTGTGTAAGAGAATCTCCTTTATTACTTGAGTCCCTTCCTCAATTCCCATCTACATGATGATTCTCAAAATATTACATCTGCTCACCTGAAGAGTCAGTATAGCACAGAGAAAAGACTGTTAGACTAAGGAATAATAGGGTTAATATTCACGCTGAACTGCTTATTATCTACAAGATTTGAGGCAAGTTGACTCCATTTTTCTCCTCTGTAAAATGAATGGATTTAGACTAAATGATTTCTAAGTTTCCTTTCAGCTCTAAATTACATTTTTTAAAAATTGAATTTTAGAAGATGGTAGCAAGGACTTGGTTTGCTCAACTTATTTGAGTTGAATTGTTAAAAGTGACCTCCTTAAGTTTCTGTTCAAGGATAGAAAGAGCTCCTGGGAACTTTGGATCTGGGACACTGCCATCCTAGTTTCCTTTAGGCAATACCATACCGAAGCATGTCCAGACATACATTGGCATCAACTGGGAGGAAAGATTCCATAATCTTCCTTCTAGCCTAGAAAACCTTCCCCATTGAGAGGTCCTCCTTCAATCTACTGAAACTTAAGTCCATCTACATTTGGGGATGTCTTCACTTAGCATCTCCTAATAGGCAGTAACAACTTCTAATAAGCTACAAGTCAATCTGTAGTCCCACTATAATGCATGCATTTCCCTCATGGCCTTGTTTCTCCTTTGTCCTTGTTGGGCAAGACGCCTGAATGGTTGGCATGGTAACCCTCCTCTTATAAGTTGCAGCCTTCAAGGATGTTTTTTCATTCCAAAAGACACTTCTTCTTTTACCTACTGAAGATGGCCACTTGGTACTTGGCTATGTCCCTGGAAATCAGGTGACTCACACAGAGTTGAAACTTCACAAAAACAGTGAATAAAAGTATAATGCAGTCACTAATGCCCATTTTTAATGTAACATTCTTCTGGTCTTCCTTAGATGTGTGTTATTTATTTCATGAAGTCTATCAAGGACAGAAGAGATATCTGGCTTTATTCTTTTCAAAATAGATTTGTTCTTCTATTTTGTATGGTAATTCTTTACAAGTTTAGGGTTGTTTTTTTGTTGTTTTTGTTTTAAATAAGTACAAACTCCTCAATTTGGCATTTGAAGCCCTTGACAATCCAATTCTAATTTATCTTTCCAGACTGAATTTATAGAATTTTGTAAGGGCCCTTTAAATGGGCGGACACAGTGCATCGGGATTGAGGCCCAGAAGTAATTTCTGTGGATATTAGGCCTGCCCTTGGGCGGGATCCTGGCCATATTGAGATAGCTTCGTAATGGGTGACTCTCTCGCTGATTGGCTGTGTGTGTGACCTCACAGGCCCTATATAAGCCCACTGCAGGCAGCAACCGCCCTCTTTAACCTGGTGCTCTTCACTCTGGCTTCCTAGCCTGGGTGGCCAAGCCAAGATGGATAGCCGAAAGAGGTAAGGGTTTTGGTAGTGAACACATGGGTCTTCTGACCAGGTGTTCACCAGGGAACCAACAAGTCAGGGCATCAGTTAGGGCATTATGTGAGTAGGTATAATAAAGGCTTTTAAGATTACATGTGGTTGTTCTTGAGCGCGCTACCGGTTACTAAGCTATAGATTCAAGAGATTGTGGCCAGAGACCTTAGAAGGCCTCAGAGGAGGCGAGCCGGGTAGAGCTCACACTGCAAAGGACAGTGGTCAAAGGTACTCTGGTGGGTCTGGGACAGACTAGTAATTGTAACTGCCAGGAGAGCACGTTACATATGGCGCCCAACGTGGTGGACGCATCAGGAATTATCAGGTTTTGAAAATATTTAATATTCAGAATTAAGATTCTGAAAGATCCGGTAGAAACGCCACTTAAGAGGGAAGACAGAGAAGCAATATGGACCCAGGTAAATCTGGGATCAGACTCAAGGACACAGCTGAACATAATGCTTATTATATAAAGAGGTTAAAGAGCCAGATGGAAGATCTTTTAACAAAGATCACCACTGAAGAACAGCAGGAAGCTTGTAATCAAGCTCGGAGAAGGCTATCCCCACACCCATTAAATATAGCTCGGAGAGGGAGCAACCTAGAGCTAATGCGATTGTATGACAGTAGAGAGTATAAAATGCCACAGCAAGAGTTGCTGGAATTGCAGGTTAAACTACAGATGGAGATAGAGAAAGAAGAAAAAGCTAGGTTACTACAGATAGAACAGGAAGAGTTCAAACCAGTGGCTGAAACTAAGGAAGGAAATAAAGGAACCACATGGACTTCAGTTGTAGAAATTCTTCTTAGCATTTTGTTGGTTTACCTCCTGCATTGTTGTTTTAAGGAATGTATTGATTACTCTTCCATTGAGAAGAAGTTTAGTTCTTTTTATGTGCAAAGCTCAGGTTTGATTTTGAATCAGCCTTTGGGGGATTTTCCAATTCTTCTTCCCTCTGCCTCACCTTCTTGGGCCAAGGGAGAAGGGGGAGGAGGAAAAGGAAGGGCGATAATACTATCAGCACTGCCCATTAATCCATTCAAAACTCCTGTGTCTTCATTTCAAAGGACAGGAGTAGGCTTTATGCCCCAAGGCAAAAAGGAATTGTGGGGTATTGAGTATAATCAGAAAAGTTTTAAAAATACAGTTGAGTTAATTTCTAAGAAACCTTACAGGGACAAGACCTTGCAGTTAGAGAGAGTGGAGTTTTATACTTTTAAAACTGCTAGGATCGTCTTTGGAGAGTTGGAACTCCTCTTTTCTTACCTCGTGGATTTTCCACTTCCACAGGTGAGCTTGATTTCCCAACCCCCTACGGGTACTTATAAAACAGTGTTTATGTTTAGAATGGGTTGGAAAATTGCTGTTTTAATCACTAGAATAAATAGACAGTGTGTGATCTTTGACCCAGGAGGAAAAGTAATATCAGATTTATTGATTCACACTCCTGGAGTACAATTCGGTATCAGAAACTCAAACTTTGATTTTTAGGCAAAAGAATTCAGGGATATAGCCGAGTGTTCTAGTAAAGTCATTACTGCACAGACTATCCCCAAGATCTCTTCTAAACAAGAGAAGGGAATTTTGGGATATGTGATTGCTTACAATTTTTAAATTTTGATTTTACATTTTTAAACACTTTTGATTTTACATCTTCAAAGTATTTTGATTTTACATTTTAAAGTTATTTTGGTTTTATATTTTTAATCTATTTTGGTTTTACACTTTTAAATTATTTTGGTTTTACATTTTTAAATTCTTTGCCTTTTACCTTAGCAATGCACTTCGGGCATACACAGAAAGTGCAGCTAAGTGACAGACTTACTAACTTTTGTCTGACTTTTGTTAATCTTTTTGACAACAACTTTGTTTCCACTGTGATGTGGAAAGGCCTGGATGGCATTTGGAAAGGCCCAAGTTGGGCCCCGAGTACATTCCTTCCTAGGTGCAGATCCAGCAGTAGAGTTCATCCCCACCAGAGACTTTTGTAACCTGGGGATCCAAGAGAAGGACCAGACAACAGTCCAGAGAGACCAGCCAGAAGTCCGCAGCCCTCCAGACATGATGGCAGCAATGCCCCTCCTGACCATGACACCAGAGACACCAGACACAGTTCCAATGTTGCAGCTGAAATGGACTGTTTTGGGTGATACGCAATATAAAGACTGTAAATGGACAATGGGCCTGCTTGCTTCTCCCGTGGCCACTTGCCATATGGTGGCCTGGGAAGAGGCTTTGCCCTATGCTTTCTATTGAAGGACTATGCTTTTAAATTAGTGGGTGAAAAACCAACACACCCACCTGCCGTTGTTATTGAGACAATGTTACTGGACATGACTTTGCTTATGTGCACCTGTGAAACTAGAATTGTTCTAGAATTGTGAAAAGTGCAATAGAGAATTGTGATAAGCTAGAATTGTTCTAGGATTGTGAAAAGTGCAATAGAGAATTGTGATAAAGCTAGAATTGTTCTAGAATTGTGAAAAAGTGCAATTGAGAATTGTGATAAACTAGAATTGTTCTAGGATTGTGACAAGTGCAATTGAGAATTGTGATAAGCTAGAATTGTTCTAGAATTGTGACAAGTGCAATTGAGAATTGTGATAAGCTAGAATTGTTCTAGGAGTGTGAAAAGTGCAACAGAAAATTGTAAGAAACTAGAATTGGTCTAGAACTGTGATAAATGTAACTAGAATTGTGACAACCTACCTCACTGATATTTGTTAACTAGAATTGTGATGTTTTACCTTGTTGACTTCCCACCTCAGTGTTGACATCCTACCTCATTGGCATCCAACCTCTTTGGCATATTATCTCAAGTATGACTTTGATGAATGGGTTGAACATTTGGGCCACTGTTGAGCCTGGTTCTCATTGTCATACTTCTGTTTACTGATCTGCTGCTTTGAACCTCCTTGGGCATAACACTCTGTCATCTCATGGACCAAGTGAACTATAGCTGGTGCTAAAAGTTTAGCTTGGTGAGATGTGCGGTTCCCGCAAAACAAGAGAAAGGGAATTGTAAGGGCCCTTTAAATGGGCGGACACAGTGCATCGGGATTGAGGCCCAGAAGTAATTTCTGTGGATATTAGGCCTGCCCTTGGGCGGGATCCTGGCCATATTGAGATAGCTTCGTAATGGGTGACTCTCTCGCTGATTGGCTGTGTGTGTGACCTCACAGGCCCTATATAAGCCCACTGCAGGCAGCAACCGCCCTCTTTAACCTGGTGCTCTTCACTCTGGCTTCCTAGCCTGGGTGGCCAAGCCAAGATGGATAGCCGAAAGAGGTAAGGGTTTTGGTAGTGAACACATGGGTCTTCTGACCAGGTGTTCACCAGGGAACCAACAAGTCAGGGCATCAGTTAGGGCATTATGTGAGTAGGTATAATAAAGGCTTTTAAGATTACATGTGGTTGTTCTTGAGCGCGCTACCGGTTACTAAGCTATAGATTCAAGAGATTGTGGCCAGAGACCTTAGAAGGCCTCAGAGGAGGCGAGCCGGGTAGAGCTCACACTGCAAAGGACAGTGGTCAAAGGTACTCTGGTGGGTCTGGGACAGACTAGTAATTGTAACTGCCAGGAGAGCACGTTACAGAATTTCCCTTCAATACGATCTATATTCTAGCCTACTAGATGTCAGAATACCATGTCCCCTCTCCACCCTGAGTCTTTGTAGAGATTGTATCCCATGCCTTTAATTACCTTTCTACTCACTTCCATTCCTGGAATCCTTAATTTTGCAAGACTCAGTTCAGGTACTGCATTCAGAATTCAAAATTATTTTATATTTATTTATCTGTGTTGAAGCCCTCTCCCCTCTCCCAGTACAATGTATGCTCCTTGAAAGAAAATATTGGGGGCAGCTAGGTGGTGCAGTGGATAGAGCACCAGCCCTGAATTCAGGAGGACCAGAGTTCAAATCTGATCTCAGAAACTTAACACTTCCTAGTTGTGTGACCCTGGGCAAGTCACTTAACCCCAGCCTCCCCCCCCACAAAAAAAAAAAAAAGAAAAGAAAAGAAGAGAAAATACTTTTTTCCTCTTTATTTGTTTCCTCAGCACTTAGCACAGAGCTCAGATATAAAAAAGGTACTTAATAAAGCTTAATAATTAGGTCTGGGGTTTTTAAGGAATGTGAAGGCATCTTGGGTCTTCAGATCTCTTCCAGTGAAATTAATCAATCCACAAATATTTATTAAGTGCCCCCTATAATATGTTTCAGGGCAGCTAGATGGCCTAGTCTTTAGGTCTGGAGCCAGAAAGACTCATCTTCCTGAGTTCAAAGCTGGTCTCATACTTAGCTATGTGACTCTGGGCAAGCCATTTAACCCTGTTCCCCTCAGTTTCCTCATTTGTAAAATGAGTTGAAGAAGGAAATGGCAAGCCATTGCAATACCTTTGCCACAAACACCTCAAATGAAGTCATGAAAAGTTGGACATGACAATCACAACAATAAGTAACTTGCTAAATTACTTGCCTAATTAACTAGTAAAATTCAGCAGCAATATTTGAAACTTAGTCTTTTTGATTCCTAGTACAACACAGAAACCACTTCTATAGGCACTAAATGAATAAATAACATTTCTTTGGGGCTGGGCCCTTAGGTCTCCTCCTTTAATCAGAGACAAGGAATCAATATATTCTCCTTTCTAATTCAGAAATACAAGGCTCCAGGAGACTGGCTTCTTGGAGTAAAGGAAGGGTGGGATGAAATGATGCCCAGTACTAACAGCTTTGGGATATATTATGTACCTTCACATAAGGTGAAGACATATTTCTTCAAGTTGAACTAGAGAGCTGAAGTCCCTTTCTAGGTCTATCTAAATCCTGGGCTTCTATAATTCTAGTTCTTTCACTGGTTTCCCTTCAGCCAACCACATAGTACATTTTGAGAAGTTTCCTGGGTACAGGGCAAACAGAGGGGGAAAAGGCTTTCAGTCACAAATTCCATTCATATAATACATTAGAACTTGTCCCTACTTCCTGTGTTCTCCAAGGTCTTTTAGCTTCTCATATAAGGGAGGAGGAAAGAGATATTTTCCCCATTATTTAAAAAAAATTCTCCTTTTCCTCCTCCTCCTCCTTTCTTCTTCTTTCTTTTTCTCCTCCTCCTTTTTCTTCTTCTTGTTCTACTTCTTTCCTCCCTTCTTCCTCCTCCTTCTTCTTCTCTCATCTTTCTTCCTCCTCCTTTTTCTGTTTTCTACTTCTTTCCTCTTCCTCCTCCTCTTCCTCCTTCTCTCATCTTTCTTCCTCCTCCTTTTTCTTTTTATTCTTCTACTTTTTTTCTCCTCCTCCTCCTCCTCTTCTTCCTCTTCCTTCTCCTCTTCTTTCTCTGTCTCTCCTTCTTCATCTAAAGGGAATTTTTAGTCAGAAACCACCATTCCTAGAATGGATATTCTATTAATAAATATTCATTAAGCTCCTACTTAGTAACGCAATTGCCAGACACTGGGCTAAATGATGGAAGACAACAATGTAAATGATGTCAACACTGGACAAAACTGAAGTGAAATTGTTTTAGATCTGGAAGGGAACCTAGAGGTCACCTTATAGTCTATCACTATATGGCTAAGAACCTGAGCTTACCTCTCTGGGCCTCAGTTTCCTTATCTATCTTATCTAAGGTCACACAAAATGCCAATGATAGGGCCAGGATTCCATGGCTCTTACCCCATTTCATTCTAAAAGGCAATGTTGTTATACTACTGTCAAAGTTAAAAGTTACTTGGTGTTAACAACCAATCATTGATCAATGTGGAGAGTAACATGTTCTTTCAGTTGAAATCATACTGTTAGTTCTGCTGTACTGTTTTGGTATTAACTGTTTGGACAGGAAATATATCTTTAAGAGGGAGAAGGAAGTTTGGGTGTTTTGGAGAAAAGTTTGTTGTGTCACAATAAAATATATCAATATAAGTTAAAATATAGTACCAAGAAAAGGACTTTGATGTCTTGGTACTTTATCCCTCATAACTAAGCCTAAAATCATATTCAGGTTGGGTTTGTTAAGCCTTTTTGATGATGACTCATGATGTTGATGTTTTGATGATGACTTTAGATGTTGACTCATCTAGTCGTCTCATTTCTGTACCATGGGT